>NC_057809.1:179454526-179793663 GCF_018294505.1 Triticum aestivum
AGTGGAGAGCGATCCTCTCACTCGGGGGCTTAGCTGCAGTCCAGCACTCACCTAAGTTCTCCCACCTAGAGACTTAGCTGCAGTCCGGCACTCGCCTAAGTTTGAAAAAATCCTACCGAGTGGAGAGCGATCCTCCCACTCGGGGGCTTAGCTGCAGTCCAGCACTCGCCTAAGTTCTCTCACCTAAAGACTTAGCTGCAGTCACGCACTCGCCTAAGTTTGAAAAAATCCTACCGAGTGGAGAGCAAACCTCCCACTCGGGGGCTTAGCTGCAGCCCAGAGCTCGCCTAAGTGTTTAGAAACCCTACCGAGTGGAGAGCAAACCTCCCACTCGGAGGCTTAGCTACAGCCCAGTGCTCGCCTAAGTACAAGACTCAACCCCAATCCGCGAGTCGACTGCTAACTCCCCCTTCAGAATTGCGCCGCAAATACAAGGTCATTCCGAGTGAAGATCAAGTTCCACTCGACGAATCAAACCATGAAGATGTCCAACGAGAAATCAATTTCAGATAAAGCCTAAAAGGTGCCAGAACTCAAAGTACTCGAGCCCTCGGCTCGGCAAAGTATAACTGTTACAAGTCCACTCGGCATCCCGAGGCAAATTTAAGGCAGAGTTTAAACGGTTCAAAATCCACTCGGCATTCCGAGGTAAATTTAAAGTTTTCACTCCTCAGGAGGAGGACTGGAAGGGGCGACGAACTCATCCAAGTCGATCCCGTCGGCAATACGGGTGGCAGCAGTGATGAAGGTCTCCATGAAGTCTTGAAAGCTATGCTTCCTGGTATTGGCAACTTGGATGGCCGCCAGCTTTTCTTCTCGCGCCTCCTTGCAATGGACGCGGACCAGGGACAGAGCGACATCAGCACCACATCTAGCAGAAGATTTCTTCCATTCCGCCACTCGACCTGGGACTTCGTTAAGCCGAGCCATCAGAGACTCGAGGTCATTTTGAAGCGTCATCCCAGGCCAGAGTGATGCGTCGATCCGCGACATCGCAACTTTCAGCCGAGCCAGATAGTCAACGACGCTGGCAGTACGGGACTCCAGACGGAGCACGTTCATTACAGCCTCGTCCTTCACGAGAGAGTTAACAGGGTCCAAGCCTGGTTCCACTCGACTGGTCTCCTCTTCAAAGTTCTGGCAGAATTCTGCAAACACGATTCAAGGGTAAGACGGTGGCCGTACGCAGGCTCGACAACTACAAGACAGCCGGATTGGAATAATTACCTTCAAGCATGACAAACAGCTTCTTGGCGAGTCCACCGAGATAAGCCTCCAGATCTTTTACCTTCCCCGACAGCTCACCCGCCTTGCCGTGCAGCGCCATCTTCTCTTTCTTCAGTCGACTGGCGTCTCGATTAGCTGCCTCGAGAGCAGTCTTCAGTCTAGAGTTCTCCTGTTCAAGAGCTCCGACCGAAGCCAGTTTCTCTTCTGCGAGCTTCGTTTTGCTCGAGGCCTCCTTCTGTGCCTCTGCAAGATCTTGGTCCTTCTTCTTCAGAGCTTCCTCCAGTTTATCTGCGGCGGGTCGAGTGGAACCAACATCAAGAATGGACAAGAAAGAAAAGTCACCCGTTAAGAATGGAGAACCTCACCAGCCATACCTTTTGCTTCTTCTTGCGCCTTCTTCAAGTTCTCCTGAGCAAGCTTCAAGCTAAGGTTGAGCTGGATCTGCTGATTCTCCAACTCAGTATAGCGAGCTACAAGTTCGCAAGATTTCTGTAAAAAGAAAAAATCAGT
This sequence comes from Triticum aestivum, assembly GCF_018294505.1. Lineage (NCBI taxonomy): Eukaryota > Viridiplantae > Streptophyta > Magnoliopsida > Poales > Poaceae > Triticum > Triticum aestivum. Next base: position 179,456,264 of record NC_057809.1, read on the forward strand.
CGACAGACGTCCAAGATAAGTTGCTTCCGAGTAACTAAGAGATAATGATGACGTTTCTAAGACCACAGCCGAATCAAAAAACATTCGACAGTAGTCTCGGGGACTACACCCAGTGGGTGCACTCAGCGTGCCCCCACTGGTTTGACCAAAAAAAAGAGAAAAAGTTCCACTCAACCTGGCCCGACCAAACCGAGTGAAGAAATACAGCTACAGCAACACAATGTAAAGACTACAGTCGACTGCCAGTAGTCCACCGTAGTCTCGGGGACTACACCCAGTGGGTGCACTCAGCGTGCCCCCACTTGTCCAAGGATAGGCAGACACACCCAGTGGGTGTACAGATACAGATACAAAAGATCTTCGGAAAAGAGACTCTTCAAACAGCATATCATAACAGAACAAGTGTTGAAGTCGACTGACCTGGACGTTGCTCTGAAGAGCCGAACTCGCTTCATAGGCTGCTTGGATGGCCTCCCGAGCCATCTTCACTTGCTCCATCATGATCCCCGCTTGGCGTATAGCCTCCTTGGCAGCAGCCGCTTGGTCCTTAGGGACGGGGTATGCGACAAAAAGCGAAGACGGATCCGCAGTCGACGATGAGGGCCACGCACTCGCCAGAGGAACGGCGAAGGTCACAGAAGCCCGAGCGGTGTCACCACCATCCCGAGCTACGGCCTCGGACGCCGGAGCGGAGTGGGGGGCCTGGTCAGCCGGTGCCTTCTTATGCCTCCTCACCCTCAACGGACCATCGTCATCGTCATCCGGAAGGTCGACAACATGAGGAGGGGCTACAAAGGAAACATTCAATCGACCAAAGTTGCAATAAATGATCAGTCGACTCAAGGCAGAACATCAGTAATCGTACCAGGGTTGGAGGTAATAGCATCCTCCAGCTCTTGGTCATCGTCCTTGGCGGAGACCTCAGAAGTAGCAGCACTGCAAAACTCGAAAGTCAGTCGGTTGGCTCAATGAATCGACCAAGGATCTATCCATGGTCGACGAAGGAAAACAAGTTTTATTATTACCCAGAAATGGTAGGGACAGCTATCTTCATCTTGGGTAGAGCCTTGGGCGGCTTGGACAGCGTCGTGCGTGGGAGCTTGGGGACCTTCCTAGTCGGCGTAGGAGAAGAGGTCCGAGGGCGTTTCGACGACTGCCCAACAGAAGCAGTCGCCTTGCCACGTTCCCGTGCTGGGTCGTGTGTGTGCTTGGACCGCCCCTCTGGGCGAGGGGGTTCGACCTCCTCCTCCTCCTCCTCTTCGCTGGAGTCGACATTGTCGTCTCCCTCTCCTTCACTGTCGGACTCCCACTCGCCTTGGTCGTCCCCGCTCTCACCTCCGCTCGCCTCCCCTTTCTCAGTTGGCCCCTGAGCCCCGTTGGGCGTCGAGTACATCTCGGTGGTCGCCTGGAAAACAACAGACAAGACGAAAGTCAATCGACCAACTCAAAGAAGACCAATGCAGAAAACAAGATTTCAGTCGGGAGCATAAAGACATACCTGGTCCACCTCATACGAATTGTCGAGTGGAACCACCCTCCTGGCTCCTCGGGGGTTGTCTTTGTTCCCCGTAATGCTCGACAGCCACCCCTCCAGCATCTCGTCGGTGACCTCCTCCGGGTGGACCCGAGTGGTGTCGTCAAGGCCCGCGTACAGCCACATCGGGTGGTCACGGGCCTGGAGCGGTTGGATACGCCTCCGGAGGAAGACCTCCAGCAGGTCCATACCAGTCACACCCTCACGGACGAGCTCAACCACTCGACCCGCCAACACTTTGACCTGGGCCCTTTCCTCCGGCGACACTTTCAGAGAAGCAAGCTTTTCAGCTCGGTCGAGAGAGAATGGAGGAAGTCCAGTCGACTACCCTGGGGTCTCCTGGTCTTGACAGTAGAACCAGGTTGCCTGCCAACTACGGACCGACTCCGGGAAAGTGATGGAAGGGAAACAACTCTTCCCCCTCGTCTGGATCGCCAAGCCCCCGCACAACTGGATCACCTGCGTCCTCTCATCACTCGACTTGGCCTTCTTGACCGACTGAGAGCGACAAGTAAAGATGTGCTTGAAGAGTCCCCAGTGGGGGCGGCAACCCAAGAAGGCCTCGCACATGGAAATGAAAGCAGCGAGGTATACGATGGAGTTGGGAGTGAAGTGATGGAGCTGCGCTCCGAAGAAATTCAGGAAACTCCGGAAAAAAGGATGGGGCGGCAGAGAAAACCCTCGGTCGATATGGGTGGCTAGGAGCACGCACTCACCGTCGCGGGGTTGAGGCTCGATCTCTCCCCCCGGGAGACGCGCGGCTTTGTGGGGAATGACTCCCCCCTCGACCATGTCGTCGAGGTCCTCTTGCCGGAGCACCGACGGCATCCAGTCGCCCTGGATCCAACCTTTGGGCAGAGCGGTCCTAGAGGAGGACCCGCCCCGAGCAGATCTTTTCCCCTTCCCCTACGCTGCCGCCTTCTTCGCGCGCTCTAGAGCGAAGGTCTTGCTCTTCGTCATCGTCGCCGGCGAAAGTCTCGCACGGACCTGCTGCGCTGGGGCGAGAACGGAGGTGGCGGAAGGGCTTGCGAAGGAAGAGAGGAAGAAGAAAGCAGAAATGAGCGCACGGCTTGGAAACCCCGAGCCGACAACTTATAAGGGACCGCTTCCGAGTGGCTGGCTGGTAGGCCCAGGCTATCCAGTCAAATCCCGCAGCAGACGTGTGCGCAGTACGTGGCGAAAAGGGCGTCGCGGGGATCGAGGAGCCTCCGCTTGATCGCTTCCGATTACTGCGGCCGCTCCCGTCCCGCGCGCTTCCCAAAATCCGAATCCCGCGACATTCGCGGGTCGCAGAACAACTCGTCAAAACAGAAGACCCCGCCCGCGTCGGCGCTCGGTATGTCACAAGTAAAGAAATTCACTTGACGAAAGGCCTGGAATGGATCAAGGCGACTGAAAAAGGTTGGCAACGTCATCCGTGACGATCGACCCGAAGCGAGGCACTCACGTAGCCCAAAGAGCCAGTCGGGGAGTTCCCCAACTCTTTCCCCACTCAAAACCTCGATCCATTTGGGGGCTAATGATGAAGTTACATACCTAGGGTAGGGGCGCGTTCCCATCCAAAGAGACCTACCCAAGGGCGTCCCTAGAGGAAGTCACCTTTCAATCGTCTTGAAGGTATCCCACTTGACGGATTCAAGACATTCGACCAAGAAGCTATCACTCGACTACGAAGCCAACCACTCGACTGCCAGAAGACCTAAAGTCACTCCGCAGGCAAACGGTCGACTATTAAGTAGTCTTTATGGTCATTATAGCACTTTATTAGGGGCGTTACCAGTAGCGCCCAACCTTAAATGTACCTTAAACCCTGCATTACTGAGGGCAGGAGGGGGCCGGCGAACTCTATATAAGCCACCCCCCTCCTCAGTATGAAGGGTTCGCACCCCTGTTATTCACACGCCAGTAATCCAATCGACCGCCTCCGGGCACCGAGACGTAGGGCTGTTACTTCCTCCGCGAAGGGCCTGAACTCGTACATCTTGGTGTGTTTACAACTTCCCAATAGCTGAGACCTAGCCTCTCCATACATACCCCCCTACATCACTGTCAGAGTTAGAACCACGACAGTAGGGATTGCCATGCAACGGATGCACTAGAGCTATAAGTATATGAAAGCTCAACAAAAGAAACTAGTGGGTGTGCATCCAACTTGCTCGCTCACGAAGACCTAGGGCATTTTGAGGAAGCCCATCATTGGTATATACAAGCCAAGTTCTATAATGAAAGATTCCCACTAGTATATGAAAGTGACAACATAGGAGACTCTCTATCATGAAGATCATGGTGCTACCTTGAAGCACAAGTGTGGTAAAAGGATAGTAACATTGTCCCTTCTCTCTTTTTCTATCATTTATTTATTTATTTATTTATTTATTTTTTTATTTATGCCTTTTCCTTTTTTTATGGCCTCTTTTTTTTATTTGGGCTTCTTTGGCCTCTTTTTTTCGTCCGAAGTCTCATCCCGACTTGTGGGGGAATCATAGTCTCCATCATTCTTTCCTCGCTGGGACAATGCTCTAATAATGATGATCATCACACTTTTATTTACTTACAACTCAAGAATTACAACTCTATTCTTAGAACAAGATATGACTCTATATGAATGCCTCCGGCGGTGTATCGGGATATGCAATGACTCATGAGTGACATGTATGAAAGAATTATGAACGGTGGCTTTGCCACAAATACGATGTCAACTACATGATCATGCAAAGAAATATGACAATGATTAAGCATGTCATAATAACGGAACGATGGAAAGTCGCATGGCAATATATCTCGGAATGTCTATGGAAATGCCATGATAGGTAGGTATGGTGGCTGTTTTGAGGAAGGTATATGGTGGAAGGGTGAGAGTGCGTATAATCCATGGACTCAACATTAGTCATAAAGAACTCATATACTTATTGCAAAAATCTATAAGTTATCAAAGCAAAGTATTACGCGCATGCTCCTAGGGGGATAGATTGGTAGGAAAAGACCATCGCTCGTCCCCGACCGCCACTCATAAGGAGGACAATCAATAAATAAATCATGCTTCGAGTTCATCACATAACGGTTCACCATACGTGCATGCTACGGGAATCACAAACTTCAACACAAGTATTTCTCAAATTCACAACTACTCAACTAGCATGACTCTAATATTACCATCCTCATATCTCAAAACAATCATCAAGTATCAAACTTCTCATAGTATTCAACACACTCATAAGAGAATTTTATTATTGTTGAATACCTAGCATATTAGGAATTTAAGAAAATTACCATGCTATTTAAGACTCTCAAAATAATCTAAGTGAAGCATTAGAGTTCATCTATTTCTTCAAAATAAAACTACCACCATGCTCTAAAAGGTATAAGTGAAGCACTGGAGCAAATGACAAACTACTCCGAAAGATATAAGTGAAGATCAATGAGTAGTTGAATAATTATGCAACTATGTGAAGAATCTCTCATTTAATAATTTCAGACCTTTATACTTTATTCAAACAGAAAGCAAAACTAAATAAAATAAAATGACGCTCCAAGCAAAACACATATCATGTGGTAAATAAAAATATAGCTCCAAGTAAAGTTACTGATGAACGAAGACGAAAGAGGGGTGCCTTCCGGGGCATCCCCAAGCTTAGGCTCTTGACTATCCTTAAATATTACCTTGGGGTGCCTTGGGCATCCCCAAGCTTAGGCTCTTGCCACTCCTTATTCCATAGTCCATCGAATCCTTACCCAGAACTTGAAAACTTCACAACACAAAACTTAACAGAAAACTCGTAAGCTCCGTTAGTATAAGAAAATAAAGCACCACTTCAAGGTACTATAATGAACTCATTCTTTATTTATATTGGTGTTAAACCTACTGTATTCCAACTTCTCTATGGTTTAGAAACTATTTTACTAGGCATAGATTCCTCAAAATAAGCAAACAACACACGAAAAACAGAATCTGTCAAAAACAGAACAGTCTGTAGTAATCTGGATCAAACGTATACTTCTGGAACTCATAAAATTCTCAAATAAATTGTTGGACCTGAGGAATTTATCTATTAATCATATGCAAAAATAATTAACTAAATATCACTCTCCAAATAAAAACGGCAGCAATTCTCGTCAGTGCTAAAGTTTCTGTTTTTGACAGCATGATCAACAGGACTTTCCCCAAGTCTTCCCAAAGGTTCTACTTGGCACAAACACTAATTAAAAGCATAAAACCACATCTAAACAGAGGCTAGATAATTTATTTATTACTAAACAGGAACAAAAAGCAAGGAACTAAAATAAAGTTGGGTTGCCTCCCAACAAGCGCTATCGTTTAACACCCCTAGCTAGGCATGATGATTTCAATGATGCTCACATAAAAGATAAGAATTGTAACATAAAGAGAGCATCATGAAGAATATGACTAGCACATTTAAGTCTAACCCACTTCCTATGCATAGGGATTTTGTGAGCAAACAACTTATGGGAATAATAATCAACTAGCATAGGAGAGCAAAACAAGCATAACTTCAAAATTTTAAGCACATAGAGAGGAAACTTGATATTATTACAATTCCTACAAGCATATGTTCCTCCCTCATAATAATTTTCAGTAGAATCATGAATGAATTCAACAATATAACTATCACCTAAAGCATTCTGTTCATGATCTACAAGCATAAAAATTTTATTACTCTCCACATAAGCAAAATTCTTCTCATGAATAATACTGGGAGCAAACTCAACAAAATAATTATCATGTGAGGCATAATCCAATTGAAAACTAAAATCATGATGACAAGTTTCATGGATATCATTATTCTTTATACCATACAAGTCATCACAATAATCATCGTAGATAGAAACTTTGTTCTCATAATCAATTGGAACCTCTTCCGAAATAGTGGATTCATCACAAAATAAAGTCACGACCTCTCCAAATCCACTTTCATCAATATAATCATCATAAATAGGAGGCATGCTTTCATCATAATAAATTTGCTCATCAAAACTTGGGGGACAAAAAATATCATCTTCATCAAACATAGCTTCCCCAAGCTTGTGGCTTTGCATATCATTAGCATCATGGATATTCAAGGAATTCATACTAACAACATTGCAATCATGCTCATCATTCAAATATTTAGTGCCAAACATTTATAGATTTCTTCTCCTAGCACTTGAGCATAATTATCCTTTCCATCATACTCACGAAAGATATTAAAAAGGTGAAGCGTATGAGACAAACTCAATTCCATTTTTTTATAGTTTTCTTTTATAAACTAAACTAGTGATAAAACAAGAAACTAAAAGACTCGATTGCAAGATCTAAAGATATACCTTCAAGCACTCACCTCCCCGGCAACGGCGCCAGAAAAGAGCTTAGTTGACGGGGTGTTAGTGCCGCTTTCCTCGCCTCCCCGGCAACGGCGCCAGAAAAGAGCTTGATGTCTACTACACAACCTTATTCTTGTAGACGTTGTTGGGCCTCCAAGTGCAGAGGTTTGTAGGACAGTAGCAAATTTCCCTCAAGTGGATGACCTAAGGTTTATCAATCCGTAGGAGGTGTAGGATGAAGATGGTCTCTCTCGGGCAACCCTGCAACCAAATAACAAAGAGTCTCTTGTGTCCCCAACACACCCAATACAATGGTAAATTGTATAGGTGCACTAGTTCGGCGAAGAGATGGTGAAACAAGTGGTATATGGATGATAGATAAAGGTATTTGTAATCTGAAATAATAAAAACAGAAAGGTAGCAAGTGATAAAAGTGAGCGTAAACGGTATTGCAATGCTAGGAAACAAGGCCTAGGGTTCATACTTTCACTAGTGTAAGTTCCCTCAACAATACTAACATAATTGGATCATAAAACTATCCCTCAACATGCAACAAAGAGTCACTCCAAAGTCACTAATAGTGGAGAATAAACGAAGAGATTATGGTAGGGTACGAAACCACCTCAAAGTTATTCTTTCCAATCAATCCGTTGGGCTATTCCTATAGGTGTCACAAACATCCCTAGAGTTCGTACTAGAATAACACCTTAAGACATAAATCAACCAAAACCCTAATGTCACCTAGATACTCCAATGTCACCTCAAGTATCCGTGGGTATGATTATACGATATGCATCACACAATCTCAGATTCATCTATTCAACCAACACAAAGGACCTCAAAGAGTGCCCCAAAGTTTCTACTGGAGAATCACGACGAAAACGTGTGCCAACCCCTATGCATAGGTTCCCAATGTCACGAAACCCGCAAGTTGATCACCAAGGCATACATCAAGTGTTCTCAAATCTTTAAAGACTCAATCCGATAAGATTACTTCAAAGGGGAAACTCAATTCATTACAAGAGAGAAGAGGGGGAGGAGAAACATAGGATCCAACTATAATAGCAAAGCTCGCGATACATCAAGATCGTGCCAAATCAAGAACACGAGAGAGAGATCAAACACATAGCTACCGGTACATACCCTCAGCCCCGAGGGAGAACTACTCTCTCCTCGTCATGGAGAGCGCCGGGATGATGAAGATGGCCACCGGGAAAGGATTGCCCCCTCCGGCAGGGTGCCGGAACGGGTCTAGATTGGTTTTTGGTGGCTACGAAGGCTTCTGGCGGCAGAACTCCCGATCTCATCTCTGTTCTGGAAGTTTTAGGTTACGTAGGTATATATGGGTGCAAGAGGTACGTCAGTGGAGCTTCGGGGGGCCCACGAGGCAGGGGGCGCGCCCTAGGGGGGTGGGCGCATCCCCCCACCCTCGTGGGCAGCTCCCGTATCTTCTGATGTGAGGTCCAAGTCCATCAGGTGTGTTTCCTTCCAAAAATAACTTCTCCAGTTGATTTCGTTCCGTTTCGACTCCGTCTGATATTCCTTTTCTTCAAAACACTGAAATAGGCATAAAACAGCAAATCTGGGCTGGGCCTCCGGTTAATAGGTTAGTCCCAAAAATAATATAAAAGTGGATAATAAAGCCCAATATTTCCCAAAACAGTAGATCATATAGCATGGAGCAATCAAAAATTATAGATACGTTGGAGACGTATCAGCCATCCTTGGGGAGATCATCTCGCTTCTCCCCACCAAGGATTGCTGCCGCACCCAAGTCCTCTCAATTTGGTGGTGCCCTCTATGGCGCGCTGTTCCCCTTAATCTCGACTGATTCAGCTATCTCTCTTCAATGATTTTGAAATCCCCAGAGCCATCATCTCCTCCCACCAGGGCTCCGTTCAAAGCCTCTGCATCCCGTCATGCTACCTGGGCAAGCATACCATGCCCTGCACGATGGACGCCTGGCTGGAATCCCCTAAATTCACAAAACTGCAGCTGCTTGCGTTCTACTATTCCCCTGGAAATCACATACCACATACCGAACGCCATGAACTTGTTCCCTCAGCACCGATGTCCATCTCGGGGTTTTCGTCCTCTCTCCACACCGCCACCTTTGCGCAGTGCTACCTACGAGACAATCTGGTACTAAACCTTCAACTCTCATTTCTCAAGAAACTTTCACTTGTGCGGGTTCGTATATCGGAGGCCCCATTGCACAGCATCATCCACTCCAGTTGCCCTGCGCTGGAGTGCTTGGTGCTTGTTTTCACAGTTAGAATCAGTTGTCTCCAAATAAAGTCGCCTAACATTGTAAGAATTGGAATTTCTTTTGACGGAAGGCAGCTCATCATCCAAGATGCCCCTTCACTTCAAAGGTTGATCCTTGATTCTAGTTATTCACCGTTGCAAATAACCGTCCTCTCTGCGCCTAAACTGGAGACCTTGGGTGTAATACATGATCTCTGTGCTCATTTCAATATGGTGCTTGGCTCCACAGTTCTTCAGGTACTTTATATTATCATCTACACTTGTAACCATAAGCTGCATTTTAAATTTCTATGCATAATTTATATATCAACTTGGAGTACACATTTTGTACTAATGTTATGTTCTATGCTCAATGAAGAGTTTCTCCATGGATGGCCTATCAATGGTGCTGGATTCTGTCAAGATCTTATATATCCAAATGAATAGTTTTGATCTGAACAAGATTATTGGCTTGCTGCAATGCGTTCCATGTCTGGAGAAGTTGTATATAAAGGTGATAATTTCACGCACATTGGAAGCCCGCATATAGTGTACTAGAATTAACCGTTCAGCTGTTGCTCTTTCGACACTCTTCTTTTAGACCTTAACTGTTTTCAATCTTCATGTCTATTTAGGCAACAGGACGGGGTAAGAAAGTTATAACCAATCGGTGGACTCATAAGCATCGGGATTTTCTCACTTCTCATGAGATTCGATTGAAGACAATAACGCTAGAACGATATGTAGCCAACCGTGCAAACACAAGATTTGTCACATTCTTCTTGCTGAATGCGAGGTTACTATTGTCCATCAGGCTTAAGTTTATCTGCAGCATGGTTTTGACGGATGGGTATGTCGAAGAGCAAAAAAAAGGAGTTTCAGGTGGGCAAAAGAGCTTCTGAACATGTCGGGTTTCTATTTACAACATATTGTGGTCATAATCCAGTAAATTTTACGACCCAGGATGTTCATTCTATGGACCTGACCGATCCATTTGACTGTGACTGCCGAAAACAGTGCTGGAGTTAGATGTTGTTGCCCTTTTCAATCTGGTTTTTTTTTGTAAACCTGATGAACAATTAACCCTCGTGCTTTTGTACAGTTTGTAAGCTGGAGTTAGATGTTCCTACCCTTTTCAACTCGGCTGTGACTGTCATATTTTCTTTGAAACAAGGCAAATGGCTTGCCATTCGTTTAATTTAGAGTGAAATATTGTAACAAATCCAAACCAAGGGAAATAACATCACTCTCGCTGGCTGCTTGAGCTCATTGTGCATTATAGAAGCCAAGTGATTAGCCCCCACCAGCACCCACAAACTTGTTTCGAACTAGCACATCAAATGGGCTATAAATTTTCATAGGAAAGGCTGCAAGACCGTGACAGATTTGGATTCTGACATTTGGGACCCGCGAGGAAATAGCCTATCCAAGGTGGTGTCGACTTACTAGCCAGTCAACAAACGATTCTGCCTACCAGCCGTTGGATTGACATCCAACATCTGTCGTGTATCTTCTGTCTCTTGTCTTCTTCTTCCTCCAATCGCCCAAACCAAACCACCCCATCGGCTCCGCCTGCTCCCACCTCCCATGGCTGGCTGCGCCTCCGCCGCCCTACCGTACGTACCCTCCAATGTTGGCCAGTCCCTCCCTCTATTCCCCCGCACGTCATGTTATTTTCCGGCGATGTCAGCCCCAACACGCACCTGCGCCCGAACCAGTCAACCCTCGTACTCCCCCCCGCCTGCAACTACACCGGTGCATCTTCAACGGCTCCTATTCATTCCGTCCGAGGCCTCACCGGCGTCCTCCGCCTTGCGGCCTTGGTTCGCTCGCCGTGCGCGGTGCGCCGCCCTCTTGCGTTGTCAACATCGTCAACAACCGAGAGGAACAAGGAGATGACTGTACGTGGAGAGGATGACAGTAGGGACCCACCAGCGTCATGGCAGTACGCAAGCAAGTGCCTCTATAGTACAAGCCCAAAAATATGGTTCCTCCTAATGGTTGGACATCTGGGGCTCACGCCATTGTCAACGTAGTCAATAAACGAGAGAATTACACTACGAGCGGCTGACACCAGGGACCCAGCAAGTCGCGTAGTTTTTTTTAGGAACAAGCAGTTGTTATTTATACTAGTTTTAGCGATGGATCAGGGTAACAACGGGGCTGTGCGGGGGCTGTGGCCCGTCTAGCCAGGGTTTTATTTATGTTTACCGCATCATGAGCCCAGTTGTTGTTTTTTCTTGCTGAAAATGGCTAGCCCATTTCTATTTTTTTTAAGAAATACCCAAACAAGGCCTACTTGCTTTATCCGCCCTGCTGGGCTGCAAATCTTTCAAGACGAGGAGAGTTTCATTCGGTTTGCCCAGAAATGGGCTGTACATTTTTAAAACACATCAAACCGGGAATTAGTTTCAATTTTTTTCATTACAAGATCTTAAATTCCATTGATTTTTATGCGTGGACAATTATTTGGATTTTATATTTATATAAATTATTTTTCAAAATAGGTTGAATGTCAATCGATATTTCTGGATTAAAAACAGTTGACCACACCAAATTATGCAAAATTTCGTATACTTTTTAACCGTGGCCACAATATGGGGTGTGATGCTAACAAAAAGAAGATGGGCTCCAAAAAAATTCTTAAGAATTAGCAAATGGGTTGTACATTATTAGAAATAATGGCAGATGGGTTGTATGCTGTTTTCCACAGATTTGAGGCTGAGTTGTGCGCCTACTACAGGTTGACGCGTATGCTTTCATAAAAAAGGTTGACGCACACGCAACGCCTTGTCAACTTAGTCAACACACGAGAGCAGTGACTGTTGGATGTTCATCCAACGGCTGTCGTGCTTCTTCAATCTCTGCTCTTCATGCTCAAGCCGCTCAAACAAGCACCGGCGGGACTGCCTGCTCCCTCCTCCCGTGGCCGGCTATGCTGCCGCGCAGGCCTCACGGCCCCACCGTACTCCCATCGCTGGCCTAGCCATCCCTCTACTCACCCACACATGTTGTTATTCTCCGGTGATGGCAGATGAACCAGTAAACCCTCGTACTCCTCTGCGTGGGAAACAACTACCGAGTATTCCCTGGCTCCGTGTCGTTCCCTTCCAAGGCCTCGCCGTCGTCCACCGCCCTGGTGCTCTCGGCGCGGCCTGGTCAACGTGGTCAATGAACGACATCCATCGGAAGTGGACTATACGTGGAGAGGCTGACAGCTGGGTCCACGGCCGCACACAAGGAAATGCCTCCTTATTACGCGCAAAATAATGATTCCTCCACCTGACAGCTAGGACTCACAGGAAGGGCCTGTGTATTTCGCGAAAAAAATGTCCCTCCCGCTGACAGGTCGGACCCACCAGCTATATCTTCGCACGCAAGAAAGTGCCTCCTTATTACGCCCAAAAAAATGAATACCCCCTGCTAGCTGGGACCCACCATATTGTTGGGCTGACTTGTGGACCTACTAAGTTGACAGGGACAGAGAGCTTTGTCAACTTAGTCAATACTCCAGTGACCGTATGATGTCCATCCAACGGCCATAGTGCTTCTTTAACCTCTGGTCTTCTTGCTCCAGCCGCCCAAAGCAGCGCCGGTCGTGCCGCCTGCTCCTGCCTCCCGTGGCCGGCTGTGCTACCGCGGAGGCCTCACCACCCCCATACTACTCCCACCACTGGCCAGGCCATCCCTCCACTCACCCACACCCCCTGTTATTCTGCGGCGATGGCGGCCTCACACCACAGGCGAACCATTGAACGCTCGTACTCCTCTCCGCGTGGGTATCCACTGCCGCGTCTTGCACGGCTCCATGTCGTCCCCTTCCTAGGCCTTGCCATCGTCCATCGTCGTGGTGCTCTCGGCGCGGCGTGGTCAATGTGGTCAACGACCGACTTCCATCGGAAGAGTACTGTACATGGAGAGGCTGACAGCTGGGTCCATGGCAGCCGCAAGGAAGTGCCTCCTTATTACGCGGAAAATAATTATTCCTCCACCTGACAGCGGGGACCCACCAGACGGGCCACTAGTATTTTGCGAAAAAAGTCGTTTTCCCCTGACTGTTGGGACCCATCGGACGGGCCACCGTATTTCGCGAAAAAACGTTCCCCCCGCTGTCAGCTCGGACCCACCAGAAGTGCCTCCTTATTACGCACAAAAAAATGAATACTCCCCGGCTAGCTGGGACCCACCTTGCTGGGAGGCTGACTTGTGGGCCTACTAAGTTGACGGGGACGAAGGGCTTTGTCAACTTAGTCAATATGAACGATTCTAGCTCCAGTGACCATACGATGTCCATCCAACGGCTGTAGTGCTTCTTCAACCTCTGGTCTTCTTGCTCCAGCCGCCCAAAGCAGCGCCGGTCGTGCCGCATGCTCCTGCCTCCCGTGGCCGGCTGTGCTGCCGTAGAGGCCTCACCGCCCCCTACTATTCCCACCGCTAGCCAGGCCCTGCGGCGACGGCAGCCTCACACCGCAGCCGAACCAGTGAACCCTCATAATCCTATCCGCACGGGCTTCCACTGTCACGTCGTCCCCTTCCTAGGCCTCGCCGTCGTCCACCGCCGTGGTGCTCTTCGCGCGGTGTGGTCAACATGGTCAAGGAACGACTTCCATCAGAAGAGTACTGTACATGGAGAGGCTGACAGCTGGGTCCACGGCCATAGCCCAGTTTTTTTGTGATTTGCCAAGTAAGTCGCTTTGTCGGGCCTGTTGGGCTACAAATCTTTCAAGACGAGGAGAGCTTTCATTCGGCTGGCCGAGAAAATGGCCCATCAGTAATGAGAAATGGGTTGTACATTTTTAAAACACATCAAACCAGCAATTAGTTTGAAATATCTTTTTTTCATTTCAAGATTTTAAATTACATTAATTTTTATGCGTGGAGAATTTGTTGGATTTTATATTGATATACATTTATTTTTAAAATCAGTTCGAATGTGAGTCGAAATTTTGGGATTAAAAACAGTACGGACCGCACCGAAATATGCAAAATTTCGTATAATTTTTTAATCGTTGCCACAATATGGGCTGTAATGCTAACAAAAAGAATATGGGCTCCAAAAAAACCTTAAGAATTAGCAAATGGGCTGTAAATTATTAGAAAATGGCAGATGGGATGTATGTTGTTTTCCACATATTTGAGGCTTTCCTAAAAAAAGGTTGACGCACAAGCACTGACTATTGGATGTCCATCCAACGGCTGTCGTGCTTCTTCAATCTCTGCTCTTCCTGCTCCAGCCACTCAAACAAGCGCCGGCAGGACTGCCTGCTCCCTACTCCTCGCGGCCGGCTGTGCTGCCGCGCAGGCCTCACCGCCCGACCGTACTCCCATCGCTGGCCTAGCCATCCCTCTACTCACACACACCTGCTGTTATTCTCCAGCGACGGCAGACGAACGAGTAAACCCTCGTACAGTCGTACTCCCCTCCGCGTGGGAAACAACTATCGAGTCTTCCCTGCCTCCGTGTCGTCCCCTTCCTAGGCCTCGCCGTCGTCCACCGCCCTGGTGCTCTCGGCGCGGCGTGGTCAACGTGGTCAAGGAACGACTTCCATTGGACATGGACTGTACGTGGAGAGGCTGACAGCTGGGTCCATGGCCGCAGCAAGCAAGTGCCTCCTTATTACACGGAAAGTAATGATTCCTCCACCTGACAGCTGGGACCCACCAGACGGGCCACTGTACTTCGTGAAAAAAATGTTTCCCCCTGACTGCTGGGACCCACCAGCTACATCTTCGCATGCAAGGAAGTGCGTCCGGGCAAAAAAAACGATTCGCCCCCTGACTGCTGGGACCCACCAGCTACATCTTCACAGGCAAGGAAGTGCCTGACAGTCGGGACCCACCTGGTCGAAGTGTACGTAGTGTTTTCATTCTAGTCGCGAACGTGTACGTACATACTAGTCGATGTAGAGGCGCACACGTGTCGTAGTAGAGGCGCGCACGTGTCATAGTAGAGGCGCGCACGTAGCATGTACATGTACGTACAGCGGCCGGGGTGCAAGAAAGAAAATACGGCCACGTATGTGTACATACGGGCGGGGTCTCGAACGCCTACTCGCGCATACGTACGGCTAGGGCTCGTGTACATGGCTGGGTTGGAACAGAGAAACAGTGTCATCATCGTGTTCATGGGGAGGCAACGGAATGCGTCGTGTTCATCGGGAGGCAACGGAATGCGTCGTGTTCATCGGGAGGGCTTGGACGGAACAGGCGATGGAAACGAGGCCTGGCATACCACAAAACGGAGCAAACGGCCTTGTGTTCGACCGGCCATGTTCGAAACGGGATCCTGTTCATCGGGAGGGGTCTGACGTACCGCAAAACGGAGGAAACGAACCTCCTACGGTCGGAACGGGGGTCCTGTTCATCGGGAGGGGTGTGGCGTACCATAAAACGGACGAAACGGACCTCCTACGGTCGAAACAGGGGTCCTGTTCATCGGGAGGGGTGTGGCGTACCGCAAAACAGGACTCCACGGGATACTGATCATCTCCACCATCAACCCCCTCCAGCCTCCACGAACTACTGTTCATCCACCGTCGACCTCCTCCAGCCTCCACCTGTGACTGTTCATCCACGGGCTCCTGTTCATCCAGCCTCCACCGCGCGCTACTCCACTGGCTACTGTTCAACCAGCCCTCTCCACGAGCTCCTGTTCAACCACCCCTCCATGGGCTACTGTTCATCCTGCCCTCAACCATCTACTGTTCATCCTGCCCTCCACGGGGTGGTCCTGTTCATCCAGCCCTCCACGGGGTCCTGTTCATCCAGCCCCAACCGGCTCGATCGATCGGGGTCCTGTTCATCCAGAGGCAACACCACGGGGTCCTGTTCATCCACCCCCACCGGAAACTGTTCATCCAAACCCCCCTCGCAACACTCACTGTTCATCCAGAGGCAGCATCGATCGGCTTCAGTTAGCAGCAGTAGCGAAGGAATCGCTCGATGGGTTCAGTTAACAACCATCGATCGATCGCTCGGGTTCAGTAACGCGTAGCCTGCAGTGCAATAGCTCGGGTTCAGTTAGAGCCAACGCCTCGCACACACGCGCGTACGTGTACGAGAGAAACATGCATGCTCCCCGAAATTTTCCTCGCCCTCGCTTCTACCATGGTTTTTTCCGTCATGGACGGCCCAAAGAATGTCATGCAGCTGCGTCTCCGGCCCGCCCAGGATGAAAAGCCCATTTTCTGTCATGATTTTTTGTCATAGAAGTAGGAGCCCACCACATCGATGATGATACCGGGTTTGGTCACAATTATCGTCATAGAAGTGTCATATGTATGACAGAAAAAAATTCGTTCGGCCCAAAATGTCACGGATGTGTCTTTTTTTGTAGTGTGAGGATAATCCTCAAGTTACGGACCCAGTTCGTGTAGTTGCTACCATCATCTTTGAACTTAGCTTTCTCTAGGAATGCATTAAAATTCAACGGAACAACAGCACGGGCCATTTATCTACAACAACATAGACATGCAAAATACTATCAGGTACTAAGTTCATGATAAATTAAAGTTCAATTAATCATATTACTTAAGAACTCCCACTTAGATAGACATCCCTCTAGTCATCTAAATGATCACGTGATCCATATCAACTAAACCATGTCCGATCATCACGTGAGATGGAGTAGTTTTCAATTGTCAACATCACTATGTTGATCATATCTACTATATGATTCACGCTCGACCTTTCGGTCTCGGTGTTCCGAGGCCATATCTGCATATGCTAGGCTCGTCAAGTTTAACCCGAGTATTCTGCTTGTGCAAAACTAGCTTGCACCTGTTGTATGTGAACGTAGAGCTTATCACACACGACCATCACATGGTGTCTCGGCACGATGAACTGTAGCAACGGTGCATACTCAGGGAGAACACTTATACCTTGAAATTTAGTGAGAGATCATCTTATAATGCTACCGTCGTACTAAGCAAAATAAGATGCATAAAGGATAAAGATCACATGCAATCAATATAAGTGATATGATATGGCCATCATCATCTTGTGCCTTTGATATCCATCTCCAAAGCACCGTCATGATCACCATCGTCACCGGCTTGACACCTTGATCTCCATCGTAGCATCGTGTCGTCTCGCCAACTATTGCTTCCATGACTATCACTGCCGCTTAGTGATAAAGTAAAGCAATTACATGGCGATTGCAATTCATACAATAAAGCGACAACCATATGGCTCCTGCCAGTTGACGATAACTATGTTACAAAACATGATCATCTCATACATCAATTTATATAATCACGTCTTGACCATATCACATCACAACATGCCCTGCAAAAACAAGTTAGACGTCCTCTACTTTATTGTTGCAAGTTTTACGTGGCTGCTACAGGCTTTAGCAAGAACCGTTCTTACCTACGCATGAAAACCACAACATGGTATTGTGATTGCTTTTTGATCTTTAGAAAGAACCCTGTTCATTGAATCCGATTCAACTAAAGTTGGAGAAACAGACACCCGCCAGCCACCTGTGTGCGAAGCACATCGGTAGAACCAGTCTCATGAACGCGGTCATGTAATGTCGGTCCGGGCCGCTTCATCCAACAATACCGCCGAATCAAGAAAGAACTAGTGACGACAAGCAATATGTATATACCCACGCCCACAACTCCTTTGTGTTCTACTCATGCATATAACATCTACGCATAGACCTGGCTCGGATGCCACTGTTGGGGAACGCAGTATTTCAAAAAAAATTCTACGATCATGCAAGATCTATCTAGGAGATGCATAGCAACGAGAGGGGAGAGTGTGTCTACGTACCCTCGTAGACCGAAAGTGGAAGCATTGAGTAACACGGTTGATGTAGTCGAATGTTTTCGCGATCCAACCGATCAAGTACCGAACGCATGGCACCTCCGCGATCTGCACATGTTCATCTCGGTGATGTCCCTCGAACTCTAGATCCAGCTAAGGCTGAGGAAGAGTTTTGTCAGCACGACGGCGTGTTGACGGTGATGATGAAGTTACCGACGGAAGGCTTCGCCTAAGCACTACGACAATATGACCGAGGTGGAAATTGTTGGAAATATGCCCTAGAGGCAATAATAAAATGATTATTATTATATTTCCTTATTCATGATAATCGCTTATTATCCATGCTAGAATTGTATTGATAGGAAACTCAGATACATGTGTGGATACATAGACAACACCATGTCCCTAGTAAGCCTCTAGTTGACTAGCTCGTTGATCAATAGATGGTTACGGTTTCCTGACCATGGACATTGGATGTCGTTGATGACGGGATCACATCATTAGGAGAATGATGTGATGGACAAGACCCAATCCTAAGCATAGCACAAGATCGTGTAGTTCGCATGCTAAAGCTTTTCTAATGTCAAGTATCATTTCCTCAGACCATGAGATTGTGCAACTCCCGGATACCGTAGGAATACTTTGGGTGTGCCAAATGTCACAACGTAACTGGGTGGCTATAAAGGTGCACTACGGGTATCTCCGAAAGTGTCTGTTGGGTTGGCACGAATCGAGACTGGGATTTGTCACTCCGTGTAAACGGAGAGGTATCTCTGGGCCCACTTGGTAGGACATCATCATAATGTGCACAATGTGACCAAGGAGTTGATCACGGGATGATGTGTTATGGAACGAGTAAAGAGACTTGCCAATAACGAGATTGAACAAGGTATCGAGATACCGACGATCGAATCTCGCGCAAGTATCGTACCACTAGATAAAGGGAATTGTATACGGGATTGATCGAATCCTCGACATCGTCGTTCATCCGATGAGATTATCGTGAAACATGTGGGAACCAACATGGGTATCCAGATCCCGCTGTTGGTTATTGATCGGAGAACGTCTCGGTCATGTCTGCATGGTTCCCGAACCCGTAGGGTCTACACACTTAAGGTTCGATGACGCTAGGGTTATAAAGGAAGTTTGTATGTGGTTACCGAATGTTGTTCGGAGTCCCGGATGAGATCCCGGACATCACGAGGAGTTCCGGAATGGTCCGGAGGTAAAGATTTATATATGGGAAGTCCTGTTTTGGTCACCGGAAAAGTTTCGGGTTTTATCGGTAACGTACCGGGACCACCGGGAGGGTCCCGGGGGTCCACTAAGTGGGGCCACCAGCCCCGGAGGGCAGCATGGGCCAAGTGTGGGAGGGAACCAGCCCCAGGTGGGCTGGTGCGCCCCCCCCCCACCAAGGCCCAAGGCGCAAGGGAGAGTGGAAGGGGGAAAACCCTAGGCTTAGATGGGCCTAAGGCCCACCTAGTGGTGCGCCCCCCTCTCTCCCCCCT
The DNA here is from genome assembly GCF_018294505.1 of Triticum aestivum. Lineage (NCBI taxonomy): Eukaryota > Viridiplantae > Streptophyta > Magnoliopsida > Poales > Poaceae > Triticum > Triticum aestivum. Next base: position 179,475,644 of record NC_057809.1, read on the forward strand.
TGGCCGCCCCCTAGATGGGATCTAGGGCTGGACGCCACCCCTAGGGGTGGAAACCTTGGTGGGGGCGCAGCCCCTCCCCTCCTCCTATATATACTTGAGGTTTGGGCTGCCCAAGACACGAGTTCCTCTCCTTCTTGGCGCAGCCCTACCCCTCTCCCTCCTCGTCTCTCGTAGTGCTTGGCGAAGCCCTGCTGGAGTACCATGCTCCTCCACCACCACCACGCCGTTGTGCTGCTGCTGGATGGAGTCTTCCTCAACCTCTCCCTCTCTCCTTGGTGGATCAAGGCATGGGAGACGTCACCGGGCTGTACATGTGTTGAACGCGGAGGTGTCGTCCGTTCGGCACTAGGATCTCCGGTGATTTGAATCACGGCGAGTACGACTCCTTCAACCCCGTTCTCTTAAACGCTTCCTCTTAGCAATCTACAAGGGTGAGATGCACTCTCCTTCCCCTCATTGCTGGTTTCTCCATAGATAGATCTTGGTGACACGTAAGAAAATTTTGAATTTCTACTACGTTCTCCAACAGTGGCATCATGAGCTAGGTCTATTGCGTAGATTCTATGCACGAGTAGAACACAAAGTAGTTGTGGGCGTTGATTTTGTTCAATATGCTTACCGTTACTAGTCCAATCTTGTTTCGACGGTATTGTGGGATGAAGCGGCCCGGACCGACCTTACACGTACTCTTACGTGAGACTGGTTCCACCGACTGACATGCACTAGTTGCATAAGGTGGCTAGCGGGTGTCTGTCTCTCCCACTTTATTGGGAACGGATTCGATGAAAAGGGTCCTTATGAAGGGTAAATATCAATTGGCATATCACGTTGTGGTTTTGCGTAGGTAAGAAACGTTCTTGCTAGAAACCCATAGCAGCCACGTAAAACATGCAAACAACAATTAGAGGACGTCTAACTTGTTTTTGCAGGGTATGCTATGTGATGTGATATGGCCAAGAAGAATGTGATGAATGATATGTGATGTATGAGATTGATCATGTTCTTGTAATAGGAATCACGACTTGCATGTCGATGAGTATGACAACCGGCAGGAGCCATAGGAGTTGTCTTTATTTATTGTATGACCTGCGTGTCATTGAACAACGCCATGTAATTACTTTACTTTATTGCTAACCGGTAGCCATAGTAGTAGAAGTAATAAGTTGGCGAGACAACTTCATGGAGACACGATGATGGAGATCATGATGATGGAGATCATGGTGTCATGCCGGTGACAAGATGATCATGGAGCCCCAAGATGGAGATCAAAGGAGCTATATGATATTGGCCATATCATGTCACTATTATTTGATTGCATGTGATGTTTATCATGTTTTTGCATCTTGTTTACTTAGAACGACGGTAGTAAATAAGATGATCCCTCATAATAATTTCAAGAAAGTGTTCCCCCTAACTGTGCACCGTTGCGACAGTTCGTTGTTTCGAAGCACCACGTGATGATCGGGTGTGATAGATTCCAACGTTCACATACAACGGGTGTAAGACAGATTTACACATGCAAACACTTAGGTTGACTTGACGAGCCTAGCATGTACAGACATGGCCTCGGAACACAGAAGACCGAAAGGTCAAACATGAGTCGTATAGAAGATATGATCAACATGAAGATGTTCACCGATGTTGACTAGTCCGTCTCACGTGATGATTGGACACGACCTAGTTGACTCGGATCATGTAATCACTTAGATGACTAGAGGGATGTCTATCTGAGTGGGAGTTCATAAGATGAACTTAATTATCCTGAACATAGTCAAAAAGATCTTTGCAAATTATGTCGTAAGCTCGCGCTTTAGTTCCACTATTTAGATATGTTCCTAGAGAAAATATAGTTGAAAGTTGACGGTAGCAATTATGCGGACAGTAGAGAGCTTATGTCCTTAATGCACCGCTCAATGTGCTGAACCCCGAACGTCGTTTGTGGATGTTACGAACATTGGACATACACGTTTAGATAACTACGTGATAGTTCAGTTAAACGGTTTAGAGTTGAGGCACCAAAGACGTTTTCGAAACGTCGCGGAACATATGAGATGTTTCGAGGGCTGAAATTGGGATTTCAGGCTCGTGCCCACGTCAGGAAGTATGAGACCTCCGGCGATTTTCTTAGCCTGCAAACTAAGGGAGAAAAGCTCAATCTTGAGCTTGTGCTCAGATTGTCTGAGTACAACAATCGCTTGAATCGAGTGGGAGTTGATCTTCCAGATGAAATAGTGATGGTTCTCCAAAGTCACTGCCACCAAGCTACTAGAGCTTCGTGATGAACTATAACATATCAGGGATAGATATGATCCTTAAGCTATTCGCGACACCACGAAAAGTAGAAATCAAAAGGGAGCATCAATCGTTGATGGTTAGTAAAACCACTAGTTTCAAGAAGGGCAAGGGCAAGAAAGGGATACTTCACGTAACAACAAATCAGTTGCTGTTCTAGTGAAGAAACCCAAAGTTGAACCCAAGCCCGAGACTAAGTGCTTCTGTAATAAGGGGAACAGTCACTGAAGCAAAACCACTCTAGATACTTGGTAGATGAGAAGGCTGGCAAGGTCGACAAAAGTATATTGGATATGCATTATAATGTGTACTTCACTAGTACTCCTAGTAGCACCAGGGTATTAGATACCGGTTCGGTTGCTAAGTGTTAGTAACTCGAAACAAAAGGCTACGGAATAAACGGAGACTAGCTAAAAGGTGAGATGACGATATGTGTTGGAAGTATTTCCAAGGTTGATCAAATATCGTACGCTCCCTCTACCATCGAGATTGGTATTAAAACCTAAATAATTGTTATTTGGTGTTTGCGTTGAGCATAGACATGATTGGGTTATGTCTATCGCGATACGGTTATTCATTTAAGGAGAATAATGGTTACTCTATTTAATTTGAATTATACCATCCCGATCATAGTGATACACATTTTCATGCCAAAGGTATAAGATAGTAATGATAGTACCACACAAATGTGGCACTGCAATTTGAGTCATATTGGTATAAAACGCATGAAGAAGCTCCATGTTGATGGATCTTTGGACTCACTCATTTTTGAAAGGATTGAGACATGCGAACCATGTTTGTTGGTAGATATGCATGAAGAAACTCTATACAGATGGATCGTTTGGACTCACTTGATTTTGAATCACTTGAGACATGCAAATCATACCACATGGGCAAGATGACTGAAAGCCTCGTTTTCAGTAAAATGGAACAAGAAAGCAACTTGTTGGAAGTAATACATTTTGATGTGTGCAGTCCAATGAGTGCTGAGGCGTGTAGTGGATATCGTTATGTTCTTCCTTCACAGATGATTTGAGTAAATGTTGAGTACATTTACTTGATGAATCACGAGTCTGAATTATTGAAAGGTTCAAGTAATTTCAGGGTGAAGTTGAAAGATCGTCGTGACAAGAGGATAAAATATCTATGATATGATCATAGAGATGAATATCTGAATTACGAGTTTGACACAGAATTAAGGCATTGTGGAAATTGTTTCACAACTAATACAGCCTGGAACACCATAGTGTGATGGTGTGTCCGAACATCATAACTGCACCCTATTGGATATGATGCATACCATGATGTCTCTTATCGAATTACCATGATAGTTTATGGGTTAGGCATTAGAGACAACCACATTCACTTTAAATAGGGCACCACGTAATTCCGATGAGATGACACCGTATGAACTATGGTTTAGAGAAACCTAAGCTGTCATTTCTTAAAAGTTTGGGGCTGCGACGCTTATGTGAAAAAGTTTCAGGCTGATAAGCTCGAACCCAAAGTGGATAAATGCATCTTCATAGGACACCCAAAACAGTTGGGTATACCTCCTGTCTCATATCCGAAAGCAATAAGGGATTGTTTCTAGAATCGGGTCCTTTCTCGAGGAAAAGTTTCTCTCGAAGGAATTGAGTGGGAGGATGGTGGAGACTTGATGAGGTTATTGAACCGTCACTTCAACTAGTGTATAGCAGGGCACAAAGAGTTGTTCCTGTGGCACCTACACCAATTGAAGTGTAAGCTTATGATATTGATCATGAGACTTCGGATCAAGTCACTCCCAAACCTCGTAGGATGACAAGAATGCGTACTACTTCAGAGTGGTACGTAATCCTGTCTTGGAAGTCATGTTGCTAGACAACAATGAACCTACGAGCTATGGAGAAGCGATGGTGGGCCCAGATTCCGATAAATGGCTCGAGGCCATAAAATCCGAGAGAGGATCCATGTATGAAAACAAAGGGTAGACTTTGGCAGAATGGCTCGATGGTCGTAAGGCTGTTGAGTATAGATGGGTTTTTAAAAGGAAGACGGACAATGATGGTAAATGTCACCATGAAGAAAGCTCGAGTTGTCGTTAAGATGTTTTCCGACAAGTTCAAGGAGTTGACTACGATGAGACTTTCTCACTCGTAGCGATGCTAAGAGTCTGTTGGAATTATATTAGCATTATTTATGAAATCTTGCAGATAGGATGTCAAAAACATTGTTTTCTCAACGATTTTCTAGAGGAAAGGTTGTATGTGATACAACCGGAAGGTTTTGTCAATCCTGAAAGATGTTAATAAGTATGCAAAGCTCCAGCAATCCTTCTAAGGACTGGAGTAAGCATCTCAGAGTTGGAATGTATGCTTTGATGAGATGATCAAAGATTTTGGGTGTATACAAAGTTTATGAGAAACTTGTATTTCCAAAGAAGTGAGTGGGAGCACTATAGAATTTCCGATGAGTATGTGTTGTTAACATGTTGTTGATCGGAAATGATGTAGAATTTCTAGAAAGCATGCAGAGTTATTTGAAAAGTGTTTTTCAATGGAAAGCTTGGATTAAGCTACTTGAACGTTGAGCATCAAGATCTATAAGGATAGATCAAAACGCTTAATGGTACTTTCAAATGAGCACATACCTTGACATGATCTTGAAGGTGTTCAAGATGGATCAGTCAAAGAAGGAGTTCTTGCCTGAGTTGTAAGGTATGAAGTTGAGACTTAAAGCTCGACCACGGTAGAATAAAGAGAAAGGACGAATGTCATCCCCTATGCTTTTGTCATAGGCTCTATACGGTATGCCATGCTGAGTACCGCACCTGATGTGTGCCTTGCCACATGTCTGGCAAGAGGGTACAAAGGTGATCCAGGAGTGGATCACCAGATAGCGGTCAAAATTATCCTTGGAGTAATAAGCACATGTTTCTCGATTATGGAGGTGATAAAGAGTTCAGCATAAAGGGTTACATTGATGCAAGCTTTAATACCTATCCGAATGACTCTGAGTAGCAAACCAGATACGTATAGTGGAGCAACCATTTGGAATGGCTCCAAGTGGAGCGTGGAAGCAGCATTTATAATATGACCTAGAGATTTGCGAAGTACATACGGATCTGAATGTTGCAGACCAGTTGACTAAAACCTCTCTCACAAGCAAAACATGATCAAACCCAGAACTCATTGAGTCTTAATCACATGATGATGTGAACTAGTTTAGTGACACTAGTAAACTCTTTGGATGTTGGTCACATGGCGATGTGACCTGGGTTAATCACATGGCGATGTGAACTAGATTATTGACTCTAGTGCAAGTGGGAGACTGTTGGAAATATGCCCTAGAGGCAATAATAAATTGATTATTATTATATTTCCTTGTTCATGATAATCGTTTATTATCCATGCTAGAATTGTATTGATAGGAAACTCATATACATGTGTGGATACATAGACAACACCATGTCCCTAGTAAGCCTCTAGTTGACTAGCTTGTTGATTAATAGATGGTTACGGTTTCCTGACCATGGACATTGGATGTCGTTGATGACGGGATCACATCATTAGGAGAATGATGTGATGGACAAGACCCAATCCTAAGCATAGCACAAGATCGTGTAGTTCGCATGCTAAAGCTTTTCTAATGTCAAGTATCATTTCCTCAGACCATGAGATTGTGCAACTCCCGGATACCGTAGGAATACTTTGGGTGTGCCAAACGTCACAACGTAACTGGGTGGCTATAAAGGTGCACTACGGGTATCTCCGAAAGTGTCTGTTGGGTTGGCACGAATCGAGACTGGGATTTGTCACTCCGTGTAAATGGAGAGGTATCTCTGGGCCCACTCGGTAGGACATCATCATAATGTGCACAATGTGACCAAGGAGTTGATCACGGGATGATGTGTTATGGAACGAGTAAAGAGACTTGCCAGTAACAAGATTGAACAAGGTATCGGGATATCGACGATCGAATCTCGGGCAAGTATCGTACCACTAGATAAAGGGAATTGTATACGGGATTGATCGAATCCTCGACATCATGGTTCATCCGATGAGATTATCGTGGAACATGTGGGAACCAACATGGGTATCCAGATCCCGCTGTTGGTTATTGATCGGAGAATGTCTCGGTCATGTCTGCATGGTTCCCGAACCCATAGGGTCTACACACTTAAGGTTCGATGACGCTAGGGTTATAAAGGAAGTTTGTATGTGGTTACCGAATGTTGTTCAGAGTCCCGGATGAGTTCCCGGACGTCACGAGGAGTTCCGAAATGGTCCGGAGGTAAAGATTTATATATGGGAAGTCCTGTTTTGGTCACCGGAAACGTTTTGGGTTTTATCGGTAACGTACCGGGACCACCGGGAGGGTCCCGGGGGTCCACCAAGTGGGGCCACCAACCCCGGAGGGCAGCATGGGCCAAGTGTGGGAGGGGACCAGCCCCAGCTGGGCTGGTGCACCCCCCCACCAAGGCCCAAGGCTCAAGGGAGAGTGGAAGGGGGCAAACCCTAGGCTCGGATGGGCCTAAGGCCCACCTAGTGGTGCGCCCCCCTCTCTCCCCCCTTGGCCGCTCCCCCTAGATGGGATCTAGGGCTGGCCGCCACCCCTAGGGGTGGAAACCTAGGTGGGGGCGCAGCCCCTCCCCTCCCCCTATATATACTTGAGGTTTGGGCTGCCCAAGACACGAGTTCCTCTCCTTCTTGGCGCAGCCCTACCCCTCTCCCTCCTCGTCTCTCGTAGTGCTTGGCGAAGCCCTGCTGGAGTACCACGCTCCTCCACCACCACCACGCCGTTGTGATGCTGCTGGATGGAGTCTTCCTCAACCTCTCCCTCTCTCCTTGCTGGATCAAGGCATGGGAGACGTCACCGGGCTGTACGTGTGTTGAACGCGGAGGTGCCGTCCGTTCGGCACTAGGATCTCCGATGATTTGAATCACGACGAGTACGACTCCTTCAACCCCGTTCTCTTGAACGCTTCCCGCTTAGCGATCTACAAGGGTATGTAGATGCACTCTCCTTCCCCTCGTTGCTGGTTTCTCCATAGATAGATCTTGGTGACACGTAAGAAAATTTTGAATTTCTTCTACGTTCCCCAATAGAAATCTGTGGAGGGGGAACCGCACACGGCTAAGATATCAACATGTGTGTCTATGGGGTGCCCCCCTCCACCGTATATAAAAGAGTGGAGGAGGGGGTCGGGCGGCCTCATGGGGTGCGCCCCAAGGGGGGGAATCCTACTCCTACTAGGAGTAGGTTCCCCCCTTTCCTAGTCCAACTAGGAGGGGAAGGAAAGGGAAGAGGGAGAGAAGGAAAGGGGGGTCGACCCCCCTCCCAATTCGGATTGGGCTTGGGGGCCGCGCCCCCTCCACTTGGCCACCTCCTCCTCTCTTACACTAAAGCCCATGAAGGCCCATTGTCGGTGTCAAAACCAGTGGATCTCGGGTAGGGGGTCCCGAACTGTGCGTCTAGGATCGCTGGTAACAGGAGACAGGGGACACGATGTTTACCTAGGTTCGGGCCCTCTCTATGGAGGCAATACCCTACGTCCTTCTTGATTGATCTTGATGAATATGAGTGTTACAAGAGTTAATCTACCACGAGATCGTAATGGCCAAACCCTAAAAGCCTAGCCTGTATGACTATGGTAATGAGTATATCCTTTCCGGACTAACCCCTCCGGTTTATATAGACACCGGGGGGAATCTAGGGTTACATAGAGTCGGTTACATAAGAAGGAATCTTCATAGTCGGTCGCCAAGCTTGCCTTTCACGCCAAGGAGAGTCCAATCCGGACATAGGTACAGTCTTCGGCCTTCATGTCTTCACAGCCCATCAGTCAGGCCCAATAGATAGCAGGCCGGACGCCCGAGGACCCCTTAGTCCAAGACTCCCTTAGTAGCCCCTGAACCAGTCTTCAATAGCGAGGTGCTCAGCACACAAATTGTCTTCGACATTGCAAGGCGGATTCCTCCAAGAGATGTATTCCGGCCATTGGTTCAATGTCGATCTCCTCGACCTCTGCGCGTTAAATAACATCGCCTTCCACGTGTCAAGCGAAGGCAGAAGGTCAGGGTATTTTTGCAGTTAACACCCCGTCCATGCAAGGAAGAGCGCCTATTAAAGGGATTGGATCCTAGATCCATTTGGCACCGCAGAGAGGAAATCCCCGGAAACTGCTTAGGAGAAACCATTCCAGCATGGCTAGCGCCCCCACCTCCTCCACCCGTTCCGGCCCAGAGAAAGGCCAGTGGGAGAGGTGTTCAGTGTCCCATAGTCAATTGACGAAGCTGCAGACGCGGGGATTTCTTCCCCCCGCAGATCTAGTTCCTCTTCGAGCGGTGCTAGATTCCTTTAATGATGAGATTCAGGCAGAGGACTTCCCCAATCCATCCGGGGGAGAGCAAGTATGTTTTGTCCCCTACCTGCTAAGGGGCGTTGGATTTCCCATTCATCCGTTCCTCCGAGGGCTTCTGGAATACTATGGCCTCCAGCTGAACAACTTCACCCCTGCCTCCATTCTGCACATTGCGGGTTACGTAGCTTTATGTGAACTATTCCTGGGTATCGAGGCTCATTTCGACATGTGGAGGAAGTTGTTCTGTCTTGTCCCGCGTAATCACGAGGGGTCAATGATACGTCTCTGTCGTATCTACTTTCCCAAACACTTTTGCCCTTGTTTTGGACTCTAACTTGCATGATTTGAATGGAACTAACCCGGACTGGCGCTGTTTTTAGCAGAATTGCCATGGTGTTATTTATGTGCAGAAACAAAAGTTCTCAGAATGACCTAAAACTTCACGGAGCGTATTTTTGGAAATAATAAAAAATACTGGCAAAAGATCAAGACCAGGGGGCCCACACCCTAGCCACGAGGGTGGGGGGCGCGCCCCCTACCTCGTGGGCCCCCTGGAGCTCCTCCGACCTCAACTCCAACTCTATATATTCGTGTTCGGAGAGAAAAAAATCAAGGAGAAAGATTCATCGCGTTTTACGATATGGAGCCACCGCCAAGCCCTAAACTCTCTCGGGATGGCTGATCTGGAGTCCGTTCAGGGCTCCGGAGAGGGGAATTCATCGCCATCGTCATCATCAACCATCCTCCATCACCAATTTCATGATGCTCACTGCCGTGTGTGAGTAATTCCATCATAGGCTTGCTCGACGGTGATGGGTTGGATGAGATTTATCATGTAATCGAGTTAGTTTTGTTAGGGTTTGATCCCTAGTATCCACTATGTTCTGAGATTGATGTTTCTATGACTTTGCTATGCTTAATGCTTGACACTAGGGCCCGAGTGCCACGATTTCAGATCTGAACCTATTTTTTCATGAATATATGTGAGTTCTTGATCCTATCTTGCAAGTCTATAGTCACCTACTATGTGTTATGATCCGGCAACCCCAAAGTGACAATAATCGGGACCACTCCCGGTGATGACCGTAGTTTGAGGAGTTCATGTATTCACTATGTGTTAATGCTTTGGTCCGGTACTCTATTAAAAGGAGGCCTTAATATCCCTTAGTTTCCAATAGGACCCCGCTGCCACGGGAGGGTAGGACAAAAGATGTCATGCAATTTCTTTTCCATAAGCACGTATGACTATATTCGGAATACATGCCTACATTACATTGATGAATTGGAGCTAGTTCCGTGTCACCCTAGGTTATGACTGTTACATGATGAACCACATCCGGCATAATTCTCTATCACCGATCCATTGCCTACGAGCTTTCCATATATTGTTATTCGCTTATTTACTTTTCCGTTGCTATTGTTATCATCACTACAAAATACCAAAAACATTACTTTTGCTACCGTTACTTTTGCTACGTTACCACTACTATCATATTACTTTGCTACTAAATACTTTGCTGCAGATATTAAGTTTCCAGGTGTGGTTGAATTGACAACTCAGCTGCTAATACTTGAGAATATTCTTTGGCTCCCCTTGTGTCGAATCAATAAATTTGGGTTGAATACTCTACCCTCGAAAACTGTTGCGATCCCCTATACTTGTGGGTTATCAAGACTATTTTCTGGCGCCGTTGCCGGGGAGCATAGCTCTATTCTTTGAGTCACTTGGGATTTATATCTGCTTATCATTATGAAGAACTTGAGAGATCCAAAAACCAAGATTTATCCCTCAACTACGAGGGGAGGTAAGGAACTGCCATCTAGCTCTGCACTTGATTCACCTTCTGTTTTGAGTAAGCTTGCGACACCTAAACCTGCTTCTGCTATTGATTCTGATATGTCGCATATTATTGATGATGCCACTTCTGCTATGCATGATACTTATGATGAAACTACTTCTATGCTTGATACTACTGTGCCACTTGGTGAATTTCTTGATGAACAACTTGCTAGGGCTAGAGAGAATGAAATTATTGAAACTGATAATACTGATGAAAGTGATTATGAAGGCTCTCCTAATAAATATGAATTACCTGTTGTGCCTGAGGGCTATGTTATGGATGAAGAAACTAAAAGAGACTTTCTTGCTTGCAATGATAGAAGTGATCTTAAGAAATTATTAGCTAAGCTTAAACAAAAAACTCTGAATGCTAGAATGAAATATGATCCTGCTTATGCTACTTCACCTATCTTTGTTACTGATAAGGATTATGAATTCTCTATTGATCCTGATATAATTACTTTGGTTGAATCTGATCCTTTTTATGGCTATGAATCTGAAACTGTTGTGGCACATCTTACTAAATTAAATGATATAGCTACCCTGTTCACTAATGATGAGAGAACTCGCTACTTTTATATCCTTAAAATATTTCCGTTCTCATTAAAGGGTGATGCTAAGATATGGTTTAATTCTCTTGATCCTGGTTGTGTGCGTAGTCCCCAGGATATGATTTATTACTTCTCTGCTAAATATTTCCCTGCTCATAAGAAACAAGCTGCCTTAAGGGATATATATAATTTTGTGCAAATTGAAGAAGAGAGTCTCCCACAAGCTTGGGGGAGGCTTCTCCAATTACTTAATGCTTTGCCTGATCATCCTCTTAAGAAAAATGAAATACTTGATATCTTTTATAATGGACTAACCGATGCTTCCAGAGATTACCTGGATAGTTGTGCTGGTTCTGTTTTCAGGGAAAGAACACCGGATGAAGCTGAAATTCTATTGAATAATATGTTGACAAATGAAAATAATTGGACACTTCCTGAGCCAACTCCTGAGCCTATTCCTAAACCAACTCCGAAGAAAAGGGGTGTTCTATTTCTCAGTCCTGAAGATATGCAAGAGGCAAAGAAATCCATGAAAGAAAAGGGTATTAAAGCTGAAGATGTTAAGAATTTACCTCCTATTGAAGAAATACATGGTCTTAATTTACCGCCTGTTGAAGAAATATATGGTTTAATCCACACCTATTGAAGAAACACATGGTCTTGATAACCCGACACAGGTAGTAAAGGTAAATTCTCTCTATAGATATGATAAAGCTGAAATCCCATTTACTAAGTTTGCTAGCCCATGCTTAGATGAGTTTGATAAATTTATGGTTAAGCAAGAAGACTTCAATGCTTATTTTGGTAGAGAATTAAAACGCAGTGCTGATATGCTTGAACACTTGGGTGATTATATGGCTAATGTCAAAGGTGAACTTAAACTTATTAGTAAACATGCTTCTATGGTTACCACTCAAGTAGAACAAGTACTTAAAGCTCAAAATGATTTGCTCAATGAATTGAATAGTAAGAATAATGACTATGTTGTTAGAGTGGCTACTAGAACTGGTAAAATGACTCAGGAACCTTTGTATCCTGAAGGCCACCCTAAGAGAATTGAGCAAGATTCTCAGAGAAATAATATAGATGCACCTAGTCCTTCTAAAAGGAAGAAAAAGAAAAATGATAGGACTTTGCATGCTTCTAGTGAACCTATTGCTGAAACACCTGAGAATCCAAATGATATTTCTATTTCTGATGCTGAAACACAATCTGGTAATGAACCTGAAACTAGTGATAATGTTAATGATAATGTTCATGTTGATGCTCAACCTAGCAATGATAATGATATAGAAATTGAACCTGCTGTTGATCTTGATAACCCACAATCAAAGAATCAACGTTATGATAAGAAAGACTTTGTTGCTAGGAAACATGGTAAGGAAAGAGAACCATGGGTTCAGAAACCCATGCCTTTTCCTCCCAAACCATCCAAGAAAAAGGATGATGAGGATTTTGAGCGCTTTGCTGAAATGATTAGACCTATCTTTTTGCGTATGCGATTAACTGATATGCTCAAAATGAATCCTTATGCTAAGTATATGAAAGAAATTGTTACTAATAAAAGAAAGATACCGGAAGCTGAAATTTCCACCATGCTTGCTAATTATACTTTTAAAGGTGGAATACCAAAGAAACTTGGAGATCCAGGAGTACCCACTATACCATGCTCCATTAAAAGAAACTATGTTAAAACTGCTTTATGTGATCTTGGAGCCGGTGTTAGTGTTATGCCTCTCTCTTTATATCGTAGACTTGATTTGAATAAGTTGACACCTACTGAAATATCTTTGCAAATGGCTGATAAATCAACTGCTATACCTGTCGGTATTTGTGAGGATGTGCCTGTTGTGGTTGCAAACGTTACTATTTTAACGGACTTTGTTATTCTTGATATTCCCGAGGACGATAGTATGTCTATTATTCTTGAAAGACCCTTTTTGAATACTGCAGGGGCTGTTATTGATTGCACCAAAGGCAATGTCACTTTTCATGTTAATGGTAATGAGCATACGGTACACTTTCCGAGGAAACAACATCAAGTCCACGGTATCAATTCTATTGGAAAAATTCCATCGATTATTTTTGGAGGTTTTGAATTTCCTCTTCCTACTGTCAAGAAGAAATATGATATTCTTATTGTTGGGGATGTGCATATCCCCGTTGAGGTAACCTAGTGTTATTTGAAAAATCTCCGCTTCCATGTTATTCGGACTGAGTTTGTTAACAAGACTTGATCAACCTTGTTAATTGATTCCTTTTGGTGATCATGAGATGGATGAATTTAGAAAACACAACTCTCTGTACCCTCTTTTTACTTTCTGTTATTTATATTAAACAAAATAAAAATAGTATTTACTTTCTGTTATCTGAATTATCCATGCAATATAAAAATACCCCGAAAATAAAAGTTCTCCAAATGCCTTGTAATTTAAATATGATTTTTTTCTGGAATATTTGAGAATATTTGGCACTAAGAGCACAGCAGGGGGGCACGAGGGTGGAGGGCGCACCCCCCTGCCTCGTGGGCCCATGGTGGCTCCCCTCCACTTATTCTTGCGCCCACACACTCCTTTTTCCTCCCACAAACACCATTATCTAGCTCAAGCACGAGTTCTAGCTCATTTTGCTGCCATTTTCGATCTCCTTGCTCAAAGCACCTCTCACAAAACTGCTTAGGGGGATTGTTCCTTGGTATGTGACTCCTCCATTCGTCCAATTAGTTTTTGTTCTAGTGCTTTATTCATTGCATATTTTTGCTGCTTAGGTGACCTTGTTCTTGAGCTTGCATGTCAAATTTATGTGGTTCCAAGTAGTTTTGATGCATGATATAGGCTCTAGGCACTTGTAGGAGTAGTTGCTATCAATTTTGTTGAGTTTGGTTCACTTTTATTTGAAGTTACTAAAAATTTCAGAATTTTTCAGAAAATAATGAAGAGATTTTTGAGGGGCTCATCGAGCCGAAGCTCGAAGGAAAAGCAAAATGAAGAAGCAAAGAAGCCCAAATATAATCTGCCTCGCATCGCGAAGGTTCGGCCGTGTGAATGGCCTTGTGATGATTTCTTGAGAGCAGCCGAGATTTATGATGATTTTTATGAATTGGCTGAGAATGCAGGCCTCACCGCCTTCCTCCACGACCAGCGCGAATAGTATCTCTTACTCACCAATATCTTTGTGCAAAACTTTCATTTCCATGCTAGGAGCTCACCACCTACGGTGGAGTTTTATTTATATGATGAGCATAAGGAGATGTCACTTCGTGATTTTTGTCGGGTTTGTTTAATCCCTTTCGAGGGCATCATAGAGGAACCACATCGCGGCGATATGGATGGGTTTATTGATACCATCACTGTAGGGGAAACGAGGAAGGTTTCCGATGCACGAACTACTAGCATACACTTTCCTGTTCTACGTTACTTTGCTATATTTGCTAGTAGATGCTTAATTGGGCGCGGAAACTGTGGAAACCTGAGTGCCCCTGATATTGTTATTTTGTGCCACGCCTTATTTCGTGATGATACATTCAGCATGGGTGCTATTATTGCAAAGCGGTTAAATCTTAACCGTACTAAGGGCCCCGTCTTTGGAGGCATCTTCGCCTCGCGCCTAGCTGCACATTTTAACATACCTATTAGGCATTATGAGAAGGAAGAAAAATTGTTGCCTCCTGTTTATTTAGATTATAAGAGTATGGTAGCACATGATTTTATTGTTAAGAATAGGGGAAATGAGCTCAAATACAAATTGTTCTTTGATAAACATCATCCTAAGACTATTACCCTGCCTGCTCCTTCCTTGTTTGATTTATCTGCAGGCAAGTACCTTGTTCCGTTGGAGGCTATTCACGCCTACCGGAACCCTACATCAGTCACAGAGCCAGAGTCGGAACCACAAGTTGATCCTCCACGACAGTCTAATTACCAGTGGGATCCGGAGATGATTGCCAACCAGTGGCAATCAGAGTCTTCTTCTTCTCAGTACGACCCCAACTATTACTATGGATATCCGCCAGGCCAACCGTGGCCATAGACCAACTTAGGCCAAAAGCCTAAGCTTGGGGGAGTACGTATTTCTCACCGACATTACATTCATGTTCACACACTCATTGCTAGATGTTGGTGCTCATACTTTTTCATTGTAATATCCATGCTAGTTTATTTCCTTTTTATGCTTTCTTCTTGTGTGTTTAATAAACCTTAAGAAAAACCAAAAAAAATAGTTGTAGTTTTTAATTAGTTTACTTTCCATGCTTGTAGTAGTAAATAAAAAGAAAACCCAAAAAGATTGCTTGTTCTTCTTTTGCTTGTTGGGAGCTTTCCCGTGTATATAGTTTTATTTCTTTTCTTTTCTTTGGGGGTCGATAGGAGAAGACCATGATTAAATTGTTGAAGTGGCTCTTACATGCATTATTGTTGATCTGACAAAAGAGCCCATATTGCCTTGTCTTCTCCTGTTTATTGAATGCTTGCAGATTCCAGCTTAGTCCAATGCACGTGCACTATTATTATTATTCACATCATTCGGTCGTGCAAGTGAAAGACAATTATGACGATATATGATGGACTGATTGAGGAGGGAGAAGCTGGTATGAACTCGACCTCTCTTGTTTTTGTAAATATGATTAGTTCATCGTTCCTGATTCAGCCTATTATGAATAAACATGTTTGCAATGACAATTAGAGATCATAGTTTCTTATGCCATGCTTAATTAGCTAGGAGCTTATAATAGTTTACCTTGCGTGCCAACATGCTATTAAAATGGTTGTGATGTGGTATGATAGGGTGGTATCTCTTTTGAACGATTCGAGTGGTTTGACTTGGCACATGTTCACGCATGTAGTTGAAAATCAACATAGCCTCTATGATATTTATGTTCATGGTGCATTATATCCTACTCATGCTTGCATTCGGTGTTGATTAATTTTAATGCATGTTCATGACTATTGTCACTCTCTAGCTGGTCGCTTCCCAGTCTTTTTCTAGCCTTCACCTATACTAAGTAGGAATACTGCTTGTGCATCCAATCCCATAAACCCAAAGTTATTCCATATGAGTCCACCATACCTACCTATAGACGGTATCTACCTGCCGTTCCAAGTAAATTTGTATGTGCCAAACTCCAAACCTTCAAATAAATATTCTGTTTTGTATGCTCGAATAGCTCATGTATCAACTAGGGCTGTCCGTATCTTCCATGTTAGGCGGGTTATTCTCAAGAGGAGTGGACTCCGCTCCTCACTCACGAGAAAGTGACCGGTCACCGGGATGCCCAGTCCCAGGCTTTATGCAAATCAAATCAAAATAATTGCAAAAAAAACTCCCCCTGGGACTCTTGTTAGTTGGAGGTACTCGTTGTTTCGAGCAAGCCATGGATTGATGCTTGTTGGTGGAGGGGAGTATAAACTTTACCATTCTGTTTTGGAACCGCCTATAATGTGTGTAGCATGGAAGATATCGCCATCTCTTGGTTGTTATGTTGACAATGAAAGTATACCGCTCAAAATATTATTCATCTCTATTTCAAAACCGAGCTCTGGCACCTCTACAAATCCCTGCTTCCCTCTGCGAAGGGCCTATCTATTTACTTTTATGTTGAGTCATCATCCTCTTATTAAAAAGCACCAGTTGGA
This sequence comes from Triticum aestivum, assembly GCF_018294505.1. Lineage (NCBI taxonomy): Eukaryota > Viridiplantae > Streptophyta > Magnoliopsida > Poales > Poaceae > Triticum > Triticum aestivum. Next base: position 179,492,303 of record NC_057809.1, read on the forward strand.
GAGCACCACTGTCATTTGCATTCATTACTGTTAGTTTACATTGAGTATGACTTGACTGGATCTCTTTTACCATGAATTACAATGTCTAGTCAGTCCTTGATCTTTAAAGGTGCTCTGCATTTATGTTTTGCGGTCTCAGAAAGGGCTAGCGAGATACCATCTTGTTATATCATATTATGATTGTTTTGAGAAAGTGTTGTCATCCGAGATTTATTATTATTGCTCGCTAGTTGATTATGCCATTGATATGAGTAAACATGAGACCTAAGCGTTATTGTGAATATGGTTAGTTTATAATCTTTGCTGAAAACTTCAATGTTGGCTTTACATATTTACAACAACAAGAGAAAACAGAGTTTGTAAAAGTTTTTCTTTATCACTTTCAGTTTGTCAACTGAATTGCTTGAGGACAAGCAAAGGTTTAAGCTTGGGGGAGTTGATACGTCTCCGTCGTATCTACTTTTCCAAACACTTTTGCCCTTGTTTTGGAATCTAACTTGCATGATTTGAATGGAACTAACCCGGACTGATGTTGTTTTCAGTAGAATTGCCATGGTGTTATTTATGTGCAGAAACAAAAGTTCTCGGAATGACCTGAAACTTCACGGAGCGTATTTTTGGAAATAATAAAAAATACTGGCAAAAGATCAAGACCAGGGGGCCCACACCCTAGCCACGAGGGTGGGGGCGCGCCTCCCCCCTGGGCGCGCCCCCTACCTCGTGGCCCCCCGGGAGCTCCTCCGACCTCAACTCCAACTCTATATATTCGTGTTCGGAGAGAAAAAATCAAGGAGAAAGATTCATCGCGTTTTATGATACGGAGCCGCCGCCAAGCCCTAAACTCTCTCGGGAGGGCTGATCTGGAGTCCGTTCGGGGCTCCGGAGAGGGGAATCTGTCGCCATCGTCATCATCAACCATCCTCCATCACCAATTTCATGATGCTCACCGCCGTGCGTGAGTAATTCCATCATAGGCTTGCTGGACGGTGATGTGTTGGATGAGATTTATCATGTAATCGAGTTAGTTTTGTTAGGGTTTGATCCCTAGTATCCACTATGTTCTGAGATTGATGTTGCTATGACTTTGCTATGCTTAATGCTTGACACTAGGGCCCGAGTGCCATGATTTCAGATCTGAACCTATTATGTTTTCATGAATATATGTGAGTTCTTGATCCTATCTTGCAAGTCTATAGTCACCTACTATGTGTTATGATCCGGCAACCCCGAAGTGACAATAATCGGGACCACTCCCGGTGATGACCGTAGTTTGAGGAGTTCATGTATTCACTATGTGTTAATGCTTTGGTCCGGTACTCTATTAAAAGGAGGCCTTAATATCCCTTAGTTTCCATAGGACCCCGCTGCCACGGGAGGGTAGGACAAAAGATGTCATGCAAGTTCTTTTCCATAAGCACGTATGACTATATTCGGAATACATGCCTACATTACATTGATGAATTGGAGCTAGTTCTGTGTCACCCTAGGTTATGACTGTTACATGATGAACCGACATCCGGCATAATTCTCTATCACCGATCCATTGCCTACGAGCTTTCCATATATTGTTCTTCGCTTATTTACTTTTCCGTTGCTATTGTTATCATCACTACAAAATACCAAAAACATTACTTTTGCTACCGTTACTTTTCTACGTTACCACTACTATCATATTACTTTGCTACTAAATACTTTGCTGCAGATATTAAGTTTCCAGGTGTGGTTGAATTGACAACTCAGCTGCTAATACTTGAGAATATTCTTTGGCTCCCCTTGTGTCGAATCAATAAATTGGGTTGAATACTCTACCCTCGAAAACTATTGCGATCCCCTATACTTGTGGGTTATCAGTCAATATTTGAAGTGGGCGGAGCCGAAGTATGGCGTATCGATGATACCGGATATCTGTCCGGCACACCAAGGAAGGCATCCGAAGAATGGCCTTCCGAATGGTTCTATATTGAGGACGTCGCGCTTCCCGACCCAGTTCGAAAGGGTCTTCGTGAATTTGAGAGCGTTCCGCTGAAGAAACGCCACAGTTGGCGTCCACGGAGTCTTGAAGAGGATGACAGCGCAGAAGTTTGCCAGATTATGAGCAAGATAAAGACGCTCGCTCAGTCTGGACTGACAATAATTGAGGCAATGGCGATCTCCATAGTGTGTGGGGTTCAGCCGCTGCAATATAGAGGGTTGCCCATGTGGCACTATAATGGAGAGGATGACGCCTCCCGCTATGGCCGAAAGGGTCTGGGTACCCCCGCCGCTCTGGCCAAAATATTGGCCGAGCTGTTTAAAGGGGAGGAAGAGGAGTTTCTTCGCATTAAGCGCAGAGATGGATATTCTATGTATGATCCTCCTAGTTGGGTAAGCTTTGACCCGTCTATTCCACTCATTCCCCTTCCAGATTACTTTTGATAAATTTCAAGTATGTTTATGACAGCACTTGCGTTAGGTCGCCGAAGGACTTCACAGTCCTTCCCCACAGCCAGAGATCCACAACCGGGAGCTAGATCCTGGGTTTGAAGAGGATCTGGATATATTCGTGGTGCTTGCGGGGGGAGTGTTTACCAGACAAGCTATGATGGCACAGAAGTGGCCATCATCACCGACTACCCTGGCCTTCTTCCTGCTTCACATGTAAATAATTAAGAAACACCTTCTCTAAAAGAGTGCTCTTGTTCTGCCTCACCCACCGCACTATATCGTGCTTCACAGGGGAGATGTTCAGCGATTTCGAAGAGATCGGCTCCCGCGCCGGGCAAGCCTTCCAAGAGGAAAGCCAACGAAGACACGGCCGTGCCTTCATGGAAGAGGTATGAACTCGCCAACCTACACCTGAGCAGTCACGTCCAACCGTGACCTTCCCGTTTTCCATGTGTCAGGAGGAAGGTGTGCCGGACTATATCCGGAGGTTCGAACGGCCGTACTTCCCACAGCCAGGATTCAAATCCTGTTGTGCAGACAGGGGCTGATGTAGGGGCGACGCCGGACTGTCCTCCAGCCGAGGACTCGGATGATGTATCCGTCACCAACTCGGAAGTGGAGAGTGCCATGAATCATCGGCCCCGCTGGGACATTTTACAAGACCCTGGCTTTTCAGAAGAGTCGTTTAACGCCTTCAGCTCAGCCAATGCATACATCCGGGCTGTTCGAGATGGGATTAACAGGGCCACAAAGCAACATTTGAAAGATGTGCAAGTAAATTCACTTTGTTTGACTATGATAACCATATGCCAGTAGCCCCCGAGACTTAAAGGAGTTGAAACAACTGATTTAAGGATCAATGTACAACTAGGTGCTTACGGAGAGGAATACCCAACTAGCTCAGGAAATAGAAAAGTGTCAGCGCCAGCTGCTTGCTGCCAATGCCGAACTGGAGAAATACAGGGCAACTCCCGGTAATATTTTCCTCTATCAAAAATTCATAATGATACACTGATAGAGTGAATCTGGGTTCTAATCTTTGTGTTGGGTCGTTAGACCAAGTACGAGAGCAGCTGGACACCGCTCGAAGCGAAGAACACGGAGCCAAAAAGATACTAGCAGCAGGCGAGCGTGTATTGACAAAAGTCGTTGAAGAGAAAAAGAAACTCCAGGATTCGAACACCAAATTGGGCGAAGAGCTGAAAGATGTGCGAGCGCAGCTAGCCGACTCTGTGAAGGAGAACAAGAAGCTGCGAGGCAGCATATTCAGTACATGGCCGCTTTTATCTTATAGCAGTTTGGAGGTAATTGTAGCTGATATAGCTGTAATTGCAGGTGTATTGACGAACCGCCCCAAAGAGGAAGTGTCTGGATCATCAAATGATCTTCTGCAAGGGCTGTCACAGTTGCACGAGCAAGCTCGGCAGGCTATGTGGAGTGTAGCCAAGGCTTTATGGCCATCCGACTCCCCTCCAGGAAGCATGGAGAAGCTGGTAGAGCTGTTCAAGGGAGCTCGGCGGCGTATCCGGCTATGGAAGATATCTGCCTGCCGAGAGGGTACGCGAGAGGCCTGGGCCAGGGTGAAGACGTGATATACCAAGCCGGATCCTAATCACATGGCTCGTGTCGGACCGGTAGGGCCAAATGGGGAAGAAATTCCTGTTAGTATAGTATATGACCAAGTAGAGGTGGCCGCCAAATATTCCCAACAGGATTGTAAGTTAGACATCATGTTGGAAGGTGTAGAGGAAGAGGTGTTCGAGTCCAAGTGACTGTGTACTTTCCTCATCTAGCTGAATTGTATATCATTTGTCATGGCAGACCGTTTCTCTCCAACCTTCGGACCAGAAGGTGCGGAGTGTTTCCAAATACCATCGCGGCCGAATAGGCCGGGGTATGCATGGAAAACTAGGCGTAGGGGTCATAGTTGCTTGAACAGACAAGTTGTATCCGGCTAGCTATGTTATATTACATTGATATCGTAAGAAACATCTTCCAGAGAGAATAGTTTTGTTAAGGGTTCCTTTCCCTGGGTGTGCATGCATTTAATGTACATGTCCGAATTGTGATGCGGGCACCACAGTTTGTATAACTTCTGGGGTGCACAATGGAGTGAGTTTAGAAAACATCTTCAATTCACCGACAGCTTTCGGCTTCACCCAGTCTGAGGTACACATCCGAATGACCCGGCAGTAACAATCGCAGAGGTGCTCCCTTTGTGCCCTAGCCGAACTAACGGGAACGTACGTCATAAGCACAGGAGCCAGGCAACCCAGCTTGGCCAACACTTAAGTTATATCGATCCATATAGTGGCAAAGAAAAGGTACATATGGAAAAACTCATATGTGAGGAGCTTAATGCTCAAGGAATGACAAGAACTTCTGTCCGAGAAGCCCCCAGGTACAAGTGACATACATATTTAGAGATGTATGTGTTGATGGTGTGCGGTCTAGCCGAACCAAAGCGTTAAAGCAAGAAAGAAGGAAATAATCGGAAAAGAGAGAAAAAATAATGGAAACTACAGGGGAGCAGGAGACGAACATGGGGTTTGGCGCTAGGCATAGAATCTCCGGAGTCTGGCCGCGTTCCAGGGGTTCAGCTCGAGGTGATTGTCTGATGCATCGCGAAGACGATACGCCCCTCCAGTGAGAACTTCGTCAAATATGAAGGGACCCTCCCATTTGGGCTTGAGTTTGTCCTTTTTCTTCTCAGGCAGGCGTAGAACGAGTTCGCCAATGTTGTAAGTCTTGGCCCGTACTTCTCTGCTTTGATATCTTCGAGCCTGCTGTTGGTAAAATGTTGAATGGGCTTTTGCGACATCGCATTCCTCCTCCAGGGCATCTAGGACATCCTGCCGATCAAGCTCGGCTTCTCTCTCTTCATACATACGCACTCGAGGTGAGTCATGCATAATATCGCAGGGCAATACGGCCTCTGCGCCATACACCATGAAGAAAGGTGTGTATCCAGTAGTGCGGTTGGGCGTGGTCTGCATCCCCCAGAGTACGGAGTGGAGCTCCTGAACCCAGTGCTTGTCTGATTCTTCGCACTAGTCTGGGCTTGATGCCGCTCATAATAAGACCGTTGGCTCGTTCGACTTGACTGTTGGTTTGTGGGTGATAGACGGAGGCATAATTGAGTTTAATACCTAGATTAGTACACCAGGTTTTTACCTCGTCGGCTATGAAATTGGAGCCGTTGTCAGTGATGATGCTGTGTGGGACACCATAACGGTGCACAACATCAGATATGAAGTCTACCACCGGGCCGGACTCAGCCGTTTTGACCGGCTTAGCCCTTATCCACTTAGTGAATTTGTCCATCATAACCAACAGATTTTTTTTCTTATGGCTTCCCCCTTTAAGGGGTCCAACCATATCGAGTCCCCAGACCGCAAAAGGCCAAGTGATGGGGATTGTTTGTAAGGCGGTGGGGGCGTATGGCTTTGATTGGCAAAGAGTTGGCATCCGACGCAACGTTGGACAAGGTCCTATGCATCTGCTCGAGCCGTCGGCCAACTAAACCCTGTATGGAAGGCCTTGCTAACAAGGGCCCGAGCTGCGGCGTGGTGACCGCCGAGTCCGGCATGAATTTCAGCCAAGAGCTGCTGCCCCTGTTCCTCGGATATACATCGTTGAAGGACTCCGGTGGCGCTTTTCTTGTACAGCTCTCCATCACGAACCTTGTAGGCCTTTGAACGCTGGACAATGCAGCGGGCCTCATTCTGGTCCTCAGGAAGCTCTTTCCTATTGAGGTAGGCCAGGAACGGTTCGGTCCATGGGGCAATGACTGCCATGATGAGATGCGCCGACGGTGTTATTTCGATGGCTGAGCCCCCGACAACGTCGGTGTTTCCGGGATCTTGGATTATGTTTGGTTCTAGACTAGTATTGTCGTTCTCCCCCTGCCACACCACAGATGGCTTAAAGAGCCTTTCCAGGAAAGTATTGGGTGGGACGGGGTCGCGCTTAGCGCCGATACGAGCAAGAACATCCGCCGCTTGATTACTTTCTCGAGCCACATGATGGAACTCGAGTCCCTCGAACCGGGCCAATATTTTTATGACTGCGTTACGATACGCTGCCATCTTTGGATCTTTAGCATCGAAATCTCCATTTATTTGAGATATTGCAAGGTTGGAGTCCCCGCGTACTTCCAGGCGTTGTATGCCCATGGAGACAGCCATTCGGAGACCATGTAATAAGGCCTCGTATTCGGTTGCGTTATTGGAGTCTGTGTATAGTATTTGGAGAACGTACTGGACGATGTCTCCAGTAGGGGATGTTAACACGACGCCCGCTCCTAACCCTGCCAGCATTTTGGAGCCGTCTAAGTACATGACCTAATTGGAGTATGTGTCGTACTCTTTAGGAAGTTCGTCCTCTGTCCATTCGGTGACGAAGTCGGCCAGTACTTGGGATTTGATAGCTCGACGTGGTTTATATGTAATGTCAAATGGGAGGAGTTCAATGGCCCATTTGGCAATCCGGCCTATAGCATCGCGATTGTTTATGATGTCATTGAGTGGTACTTCGGAGGCCACCGTGATCGAACACTCCTAGAAGTAGTGACGGAGCTTTCGGGATGCCATGAAGATCGAATATGCTATTTTTGATAATGAGGGTACCGGGATTTGCATGGTGTAAGGACAGTAGATACGTAGTATACTGGCTTCTGAAGCGGGAATTTATGTCCGTCCTGTTCTTGTTCAATGACGAGTACGGCGCTCACCACCTGGTGTGTTGCCGATATGTATAATAACATTGGTTCGCCGGCGTTTGGTGCGACCAAGATTGGATTGCTCGTGAGAAGGGTTTTTATTTCCTCAAGTCCGGCTGTTGCCGCGTCCGTCCACTCGAAGTGGTCGGTTTGCCGTAGAAGGCGATAGAGTGGCAGTGCCTTTTCTCCCAATCTGGAGATAAAGCTGCTTAGAGCTGCTACGCAACCCGCAAGATTTTGAACTTGTTTAAGGTCTGTTGGCTTATCCAATTGTGACAAAGCTCGGATTTTGGCTGGGTTTGCTTCGATTCCTCTATTGGAAATGATGAAGCCCAGCAGTTTTCCAGCAGGGACGCCGAAGACACACTTTTCCGGGTTGAGCTTAATGTCATACACCCGGAGGTTGTCGAATGTAAGATGTAAGTCGTCTATTAGTGTTTTGATGTGCCTGGTTTTGATGATGACATCATCGACGTAAGCTTCTACTGTTTTGCCGATCTGTTTCTCCAGGCATGTTTGAATCATGCGTTGGTATGTGGCGCCGGCGTTCTTGAGCCCAAAGGGCATGGTGTTGAAGCATAATGGCCCATATGGGGTGATAAATGCTCTTGCGGCTTGATCGGACTCCTTCATTTTGATTTGATGGTATCCGTAATATGCATCGAGGAAACACAGTGAGTCGTGTCCTGCAGTGGCGTCGATGATTTGATCAATGCGGGGGAGGGGGAAGGGATCCTTAGGGAAAGCCTTGTTGGGGTCTTTGAAATCGATGCACAGGCGCCAGGATTTGTCCTTGTTTGGTACCATCACCAGGTTTGCCAGCCAGTCCGGGTGTTTGATTTCTCTAATGAATCTGGCCTCGATGAGTTTGGCCAGCTCCTCCCCCATGGCTTGTCGTTTGGGTTCGGAAAAGCGCTGCAGTGATTGCTTGACCGGTTTAAACCCCTTTAATATGTTGAGTCTATGTCCGGCCAGCTCGTGTGGGATCCCTGTCATAACTGAAGGGTGCCAGGCGAATATGTCCCAGTTTTTGCACAGGAATTCTCGTAGTGCGGTGTCAACTATTGGATTCAGTTGAGCTCTGATAGATGATGTCTTCTTGGGGTCTGTTGGGTGGACCTGAAATTTGACTATTTCTTCTGCTGGTTTGAAGGATGTGGATTTAGGGCGTTTGTCGAGGATCACGTCATCCCTGTCCACTGTGGAGCGTAGTGCGGTTAATTCGTCGGCCGTGAGGGCTTCGGATAGCTCCTCCAGGGCCAGGGATGCAGTTTTGTTTTCAGCACGGAGTGCTATGTTCGGATCACTGATGAGAGTGATTATACCGTTTGATCCGGGCATTTTGAGCTTCATATACCCATAATGGGGTATGGCCTGAAAGCGTGTAAAAGCATCCCGCCCAAACAAGGCGTGATATCCGCTCCCGAAAGGGGCCACTTGGAAAGTTATTTCTTCGGACCGATAGTTCTCCCGCGTGCCGAATACTACGTCAAGTGTGATTTTGCCCCCGCACCGCGGCTCCCGGCTAGGAATAATTCCTCGGAAGGTTGTGTTACTTTGCATGATGCGGCTCCTGTCTATTTCCATTTTATGGAGTGTGTCCTCATAAATGAGGTTTAGTCCGCTGCCGCCGTCCATGAGGACCTTGGTAAGTCGAAACCCGTCCACGATGGGACTGAGGACTAACACGGGTGGCGCTCGTACTGTTCTGTACTTTGGTTCATCACCGGCGTTGAATGTTATAGCCGTGTCGTTCTAGGGGTTTATCGCAGCAATTTGGCAGACTTCGGCGAGCTCGCGAAGCGCCCTTTTGCGCTTGTTGTTTGAAGCGAATGTCTCAAAGACCGTCAACACTCTTGAGTTATCATCCCCTGGGGGATGCCGTTCTGGGTCATCCTTGATAAGGATGTCCTCGCCGCTCTTGGCTACCTGTCGTAGTATCCAATATGCTCTAAGGCTAAGGTTGCCACGGTATCTGGTGTTGTATGTATTTTGCATGGGCCGTCGAGCCACCCCACCAGAACGGTGTCATGCCGCATAGCAGTTTTGTGTTTCTTGACTGTTGGACTGGGCGTGCCACGAGGGTGCGCCCTTTTCGCCCGTAGGGGGAGTTGAGTTAGGACTGACGGTTCCCAGTGAGCTGCCTGAGTTTTCCAGGTGCTCTCCACCGCGCTGTACTTTTGTACGATGGTTGCTAAGCAGCGAATTTCAGTATGCGGCGGCGATTGATGGCGTTGAGGATTCCTTCATCCGCGCAATTGTTGCAGAACACTGATATTGCATCCTCGTCATGGCAATCTTTTACCTTGTCCTTGACAAGGAGGAGTCTAGCCCGGAAATGGTGGACCGTTTCCTGAGACTGTTGTTTTATGCTCATGAGAGCGTCTATATCCGGGTGGGTGGGTGTAATTAAATCCGAACCCCAATCTGACTAATTATCCGGAGTCTGACGACCTTCCGAGCTTAACAGCCCGGGTTCCAGAATATCTTCTGATTGTTTAGGACCGCCGTCCGATGCTATGTTCGGAGGGCTGGTCGCATCCTTTCGCGGGTGGGTATCCGACTCTTCCTGATCGGCGATCTGAACATAGTCCGTCTTGGGTATAGAAGAAGACTCGTCGTCCTGCTCCACGACTACCGCAATCTGGTGGGTGACCGATAGGGTCTCGATTTCTCCTTGATCGGTTTTAGGCCCGATCCGATCGTAGTCTGTTGCTATTCCCAAAGCGGAGGGTTTGGCCCGGGGCTAGAGCTCCCCCGGAGGTGATGTTATCTTTAAGGACAAGGTGAGCCATCGAGCCTTTCGTCGACGGCACAGTGGAACTCTCAATGAAAGCACCAATGTCGGTGTCAAACCCGGTGGATCTCGGGTAGGGGTCCCGAACTATGCGTCTAGGATCGATGGTAACAGGAGACGGGGGACACGATGTTTACCCAGGTTTGGGCCCTCTCTATGGAGGTAATACCCTACGTCATGCTTGATTGATCTTGATGAATATGAGTGTTACAAGAGTTGATCTACCACGAGATCGTAATGGCTAAACCCTAAAAGCCTAGCATGTATGACTATGGTAATGAGTATATCCTTTTCGGACTAACCCCTCCGGTTTATATAGACACTGGGGGGGGATCTAGGGTTACATAGAGTCGGTTACATAAGAAGGAATCTTCATAGTCGGTCGCCAAGCCTGCCTTCCACGCCAAGGAGAGTCCAATCCGGACACAGGTACAGTCTTCGGCCTTCATGTCTTCACAGCCCATCAGTACAACCCAATAGATAACGGGCCGAACACCCGAGGACCCCTTAGTCCACGACTCCCTCACCCATTAACCCCCCGGGGGTTCCGGTAACTCCCCCGTACTCTGGGAAATGCCCGAACCTATCTGAAACCTTTCCAATGGCCAAACATAACCTTCCAATATATCAATCTTTGTTCCTCGACCATTTGGAGACTCCTCGTCATGTTTGTGATCACATCCGGGACTCCGAACAACCTTCGGTACATCAAATCACATAACTTGCAGTACATATCATCATCGAACATTAAGCGTGTGTACCCTACGGGTTCAAGAACTATGTAGACATGACTGAGACTCATCTTCGGTCAATAACCAATAGCGGAAGCTGGATGCTCATATTGGTTCCTACATGTTCTACGAAGATCTTTATCGGTCAAATCGCATAACAACATACGTTGTTCCCTTTGTCATCAGTATGTTACTTGCCCGAGATTCGATCGTCGGTATCATCATACCTAGTTCAATCTCGTCACCGGCAAGTCTCTTTACTTGTTTTGTAATGCATCATCCCGTAACTAACTCATTAATCACATTGCTTGCAAGGCTCATAGTGATGTGCATTACCGAGAGGGCCAAGAGATACCTCTCCGACAATCGGAGTGAAAAATCCTAATCTCGATCTATGCCAACTCAACAAACACCATCGGAGACACCTGTAGATCATCTTTATAATCACCTAGTTACGTTGTGATGTTTGATAGCACACTAATTGTTCCTCCGGTATTCGGGAGTTGCATAATCTCATACTCATAGGAACATGTATAAGTTATGGAGAAAGCAATAGCAACAATCTAAATGATCATAGTGCTAAGCTAACGGATGGGTCTAGTCCATCACATCATTCTCTAATGATGTGATCCCGTTCATCAAATGACAACACATGTCTATGGCTAGGAAACTTAACCATCTTTGATTAACGAGCTAGTCTAGTAGAGGCTGAAGGAAATATGCCCTAGAGGCAATAATAAAGTTATTATTTATTTCCTTATAATCATGATAAATGTTTATTATTCATGCTAGAATTGTATTAACCGGAAACATAATACATGTGTGAATACATAGACAAACAAAGTGTCACTAGTATGCCTCTACTTGACTAGCTCGTTAATCAAAGATGGTTATGTTTCCTAACCATGAACAATGAGTTGTTATTTGATTAACGAGGTCACATCATTAGTTGAATGATCTGATTGACATGACCCATTCCATTAGCTTAGCACCCGATCGTTTAGTATGTTGCTATTGCTTTCTTCATGACTTATACATGTTCCTATAACTATGAGATTATGCAACTCCCGTTTGCCGGAGGAACACTTTGGGTGCTACCAAACGTCACAACGTAACTGGGTGATTATAAAGGAGCATTACAGGTGTCTCCAAAGGTAGATGTTGGGTTGGCGTATTTCGAGATTAGGTTTTGTCACTCCGATTGTCGGAGAGGTATCTCTGGGCCCTCTCGGTAATGCACATCACTTAAGCCTTGCAAGCATTGCAACTAAATGAGTTAGTTGCGGGATGATGTATTACAGAACGAGTAAAGAGACTTGCCGGTAATGAGATTGAACTAGGTACTGGAATACCGACGATCGAATCTCGGGCAAGTAACATACAGATGACAAAGGGAACAACGTATGTTGTTATGCGGTCTGACCGATAAAGATCTTCGTAGAATATGTAGGAGCCAATATGGGCATCCAGGTCCCGCTATTGGTTATTGACCAAAGACGTGTCTCGGTCATGTCTACATTGTTCTCGAACCCGTAGGGTCCGCACGCTTAAGGTTACGATGACAGTTATATTATGAGTTTATGCATTTTGATGTACCGAAGGTTGTTCGGAGTCCCGGATGTGATCACGGACATGACGAGGAGTCTCGAAATGGTCGAGACATAAAGATTGATATATTGGAAGCCTATGTTTGGATATCGGAAGTGTTCCGGGTGAAATCGGGATTTTACCGGAGTACCGGGAAGGTTACCGGAACCCCCCGGGAGCTAAATGGGCCATGATGGGCCTTAGTGGAAAAGAGAAGAGGCAACCCTACATGGGCTGTGCGCCTCCCCCTTCCCCTAGTCCTATTAGGACTAGGAGAGGTGGCCGGCCCCCCCCTCTCTCTTTTCCCCCTCCACGAATCCTATTCCAACTAGGATTGGGGGGGTCCTACTCCCAGAGGGAGTAGGACTCTCCTGGCGCGCCACACCTTGGCCGGCCAGCCTCCCCCCTCTAGTCCTTTATATACTGAGGCAGAGGCACCCAAGAACACACAAGTTGATCCACGTGATCTATTCCTTAGCCGTGTGCGGTGCCCCCTGCCACCATAGTCCTTGATAATACTGTAGCGGAGTTTAGGCGAAGCCCTGCTACTATAGTGCATCAAGATTGTCACCACGCCGTCGTGCTGAAGGAACTCTTCCCCGACACTTTGCTGGATCGGAGTCCGGGGATCGTCATCGAGCTGAACGTGTGCTCGAACTCAGAGGTGCCGTAGTTTCGGTGCTTGATCGGTTGGATCGTGAAGACGTACGACTACTTCCTCTACGTTATGTCAGCGCTTCCGCAGTCGGTCTGTTTTGGGTACGTAGACAACAATCTCCCCTCTCGTTGCTATGCATCACATGATCTTGCGTGTGCGTAGGAATTTTTTTGAAATTACTACGAAACCCATCAGTGGTATCAGAGCCAGGTTATTTATGTTGATGTTATATGCACGAGTAGAACACAAGTGAGTTGTGGGCGATATAAGTCATACCGCCTACCAGCATGTCATACTTTGGTTTGGCGGTATTGTTGGACGAGACGACCCGGACCAACATTACGCGTACACTTACGCGAGACCGGTTCCCCCGACGTGCTTTGCACATAGGTGCCTTGCGGGCGACTGTCTCTCCAACTTTAGTTGAACCAAGTATGGCTACGCCCGGTCTTTGCGAAGGTTAAAACGGAGTCTATTTGACAAACTATCGTTGTGGTTTTGATGCGTAGGTGAGATTGGTTCTTGCTTAAGCCCGTAGCAGCCACATAAAACTTGCAACAACAAAGTAGAGGACGTCTAACTTGTTTTTGCAGGGCATGTTGTGATGTGATATGGTCAATACATGATGCTGAATTTTATTGTATGAGATGATCATGTTTTGTAACCGAGTTATCGGCAACTGGCAGGAGCCTTATGGTTGTCGTTTTATTGTATGCAATGAAATCGCGATGTAATGCTTTACTTTATTACTAAGCAGTAGTGATAGTCGTGGAAGCACAAGCTTGGCGAGACGACAATGATGCTATGATGGAGATCAAGGTGTCACGCCAGTGACGATGGTGATCACGACAGTGCTTCGGAGATGGTGATCACGACAGTGCTTCGGAGATGGAGATCACAAGTACAAGTTGATGATGGCCATATCATATCACTTATATTGATTGCATGTGATGTTTATCCTTTTATGCATCTTATCTTGCTTTGATTGACCGTAGCATTATAAGATGATCTCTCACTAAATTATCAAGAAGTGTTCTCCCTGAGTATGCACCATTGCGAAAGTTCTTCGTGCTGAGACACCACGTGCTGATCGGGTGTGATAGGTTCTACGTTCAAATACAACGGGTGCAAAACAGTTGCACACGCGGAATACTCAGGTTATACTTGACGAGCCAAGCATATACAGATATGGCCTCGGAACACGGAGACCGAAAGGTCGAGCGTGAATCATATAGTAGATATGATCAACATAACAATGTTCACCATTGAAAACTACTCCATCTCACGTGATGATCGATTATGGTTTAGTTGATTTGGATCACGTAATCACTTAGAGGATTAGAGGGATGTCTATCTCAGTGGGAGTTCTTTAATTAACTTGATTAACTGAACTTAAATTTATCATGAAACTTAGTACCTGATTAGTATCTTGCTTGTTTATGTTTGATTGTAGATAGATGGCTCGTGCTATTGTTCGGTTGAATTTTAATGCATTCCTTGAGAAAGCAAAGTTGAAAGATGATGGTAGCAATTACACAGACTGGGTCCGTAACTTGAGGATTATCCTCATTGCTGCACAGAAGAATTACGTCCTGGAAGCACCGCTGGGTGCCAGGCCTGCTGCAGGAGCAACGCCAGATGTTATGAACGTCTGGCAGAGCAAAGCTGATGACTACTCGATAGTTCAGTGTGCCATGCTTTACGGCTTAGAATTGGGACTTCAACGATGTTTTGAACATCATGGAGCATATGAGATGTTTCAGGAGTTGAAGTTAATATTTCAAGCAAATGCCCGGATTGAGAGATATGAAGTCTCCAATAAGTTCTATAGCTGCAAGATGGAGGAGAACAGTTCTATCAGTGAGCATATACTCAAAATGTCTGGGTATAATAATCACTTGATTCAATTGGGAGTTAATCTTCCAGATGATAGCGTCATTGACAGAATTCTTCAATCACTGCCACCAAGCTACAAGAGCTTCGTGATGAACTATAATATGCAAGGGATGAACAAGACTATTCCCGAGCTCTTCGCGATGCTGAAAGCTGCGGAGGTAGAAATCAAGAAGGAGCATCAAGTGTTGATGGTCAACAAGACCACTAGTTTGAAGAAAAAGGGCAAAGGGAAGAAGAAGGGGAACTTCAAAAAGAGCGGCAAGCAAGTTGCTACTCAAGAGAAGAAACCCAAACCTGGACCTAAGCCTGAAACTGAGTGCTTCTATTGCAAGCAGACTGGTCACTGGAAGCGGAACTGCCCCAAGTATTTGGCGGATAAGAAGGATGGCAAGGTGAACAAAGGTATATGTGATATACATGTTATTGATGTGTACCTTACTAATGCTCGCAGTAGCACCTGGGTATTTGATACTGGTTCTGTTGCTAATATTTGCAACTCGAAACAGGGACTACGGATCAAGCGAAGATTGGTTAAGGACGAGGTGACGATGCGCGTGGGAAACGGTTCAAAGTCGATGTGATCGCAGTCGGCACGCTACCTCTACATCTACCTTCGGGATTAGTATTAGACCTAAATAATTGTTATTTGGTCCCAGCGTTAAGCATGAACATTAAATAGGGCACCATCAAAATCCGTTGAGACGACGCCTTATGAACTGTGGTTTGGCAAGAAACCAAAGTTGTCGTTTCTAAAAGTTTAGGGCTGCGATGCTTATGTGAAAAAGCTTCAACCTGATAAGCTCGAACCCAAATCGGAGAAATGTGTCTTCATAGGATATCCAAAGGAAACTATTGGATACACCTTCTATCACAGATCCGAAGGCAAGACTTTTGTTGCTAAATTCGGAAACTTTCTGGAGAAGGAGTTTCTCTCGAAAGAAGTGAGTGGGAGGAAAGTAGAACTTGACGAGGTAACTGTACATGCTCCCTTATTGGAAAGTAGTACATCACAGAAAACTGTTTCTGCGACACCTACACCAGTCAGTGAGGAAGCTAATGATGATGATCATGAAACTTCAGAACAAGATACTACTGAACCTCGTAGATCAACCAGAGTAAGATCCGCACCAGAGTGGTACGGTAATCCTGTTCTGGAAGTCATGTTATTAGATCATGATGAACCTACGAACTATGAAGAAGCGATGGTGAGCCCAGATTCCGCAAAGTGGCTTGAAGCCATGAAATCTGAGATGGGATCCATGTATGAGAACAAAGTGTGGACTTTGGTTGACTTGCGCGATGATCGACAAGCAATTGAGAATAAATGGATCTTCAAGAAGAAGACTGACGCTGACGGTAATATTACTGTCTACAAAGCTCGACTTGTCGCAAAAGGTTTTCGGCAAGTTCAAGGGATTGACTACGATGAGACCTTCTCACCCGTAGCGATGCTTAAGTCTGTCCGAATCATGTTAGCAATTGCCGCATTTTATGATTATGAAATTTGGCAGATGGATGTCAAAACTGCATTCCTGAATGGATTTCTGCAAGAAGAGTTGTATATGATGCAACCAGAAGGTTTTGTCGATCCAAAGGGAGCTAACAAAGTGTGCAAGCTCCAGCGATCCATTTATGGACTGGTGCAAGCCTCTCGGAGTTGGAATAAACGTTTTGATAGTGTGATCAAAGCATTTGGTTTTATACAGACTTTTGGAGAAGCCTGTATTTACAAGAAAGTGAGTGGGAGCTCTGTAGCATTTCTGATATTATATGTGGATGACATATTGTTAATTCGAAATGATATAGAATTTCTGGATAGCATAAAGGGATACTTGAATAAGAGTTTTTCAATGAAAGACCTCGGTGAAGCTGCTTACATATTAGGCACAAAGATCTATAGAGATAGATCAAGACGTTTAATGCTCATTCCTCCACAGCCTGATGATGCGCATCCGTCGTCACTCCTCTGGTGTCGTGACGACAATCTCTTCAAGCGCAACTTTCAGTTTTCCCAACAGTCAGCGAAGCTAAACAAGAAGAAATTTGGGTTAGACTTCAACCCTGGTCCCTCCGCACCAAGGGCAGATGGCACACGCGACGCGGAACCCAATGTCATCGGTCCATTTGCCAATCTTGAGGGCCTGATCACCCACATCTTAGTCCAAGGGACTGCCGTAAATGACCCTCCAGCTGACTCTGAGTCTGATGAAGCTCCTGCTGTGCCGAAGCCAAAGCAGACGAAGAGATCAAAAGCTTCAAAGCCGGCCCCTGCCTCAAAAATCTCAAGGGCGAAGCCATTGAAAACTGCACCTCCTAAAGTCAGTGTGCAGTCTGAAGACGTATCCCGCGTCTCCAAGCCCCAGAAGGAAAAGGAGCCCCAGTAACAAACAGGCAAAGAGCTCACTGCTGCTGCCATTCTGTGCAGCGAAGCCATTGATCTATCAAGCGATGAAGATCTGGGAGATGACGCTCTAGAGCAGCTTATCAAAAGCAAGGAAGAAGCTGAAATCTTCAACAATCTGCCTCTCTTTGATGTCGCCATCATCCACAGCTTCATCGATCAATGGTTTGACTCACCAGACATAAGCTTCAATGATCTGCAGCTGCCAGTTGGCCTCAGTGTCGCCTTCCAAGGCGCAATTGCTTCAGAACTGGCCATTGCTCAGCGCATTGTTGAGCTGAAGCAGAAAATTGATCACGAAAAGGAACAGTTCAAGAAGCACATGGCCAGCCTCAGCGTGCAGGAAGTGAGGAGCTTCAGAATCATGCTGCATGAGCTCAAAGAAAACTTTCTGAAGAAGCGTGCTGAAGCTCAGGGCTTGCGTGAAAGGATGAAGTCTTTGGCAGAAAAATGTGTTCAAGCCTACAACGAGGCTGAAAAGCGCAAGGCACTTGGGCGTCCTGGCATCGACCCCAAGATGGCCGCAAAGAAGAAGAAGGAGCCTGCTGTGAATGAACCAGAGGCACCTCGGCAAGAAGCGGTTCAAATTGTCTTCCCCACTGCAACGACTGGCTCGAAGCCAAAGAGCCGGTCAACAGCTTCAGAGCTAAAGAAGACAAGAACTGCAGAGGCTGAAGCCAGAAAAAGGAAGAGCTCTGAAGCCTCTCCTACTGCCCCCAGCAAAAAGAAGCGCAAGACCAAGAAATCTAGGGCTGCTCCCACAGAGCCCTTGATGGTTGAACCCCTTTCTGTCATTCACCCCAATGTAGAAAGACGATTGATAGTTCATGAGCCTGCTCCCACAGAGGCTCCTGAAGCTGAAGATATTCCAGCAGCCGACCCCACAGCTGCTGAAGACATTGGTCACCAAGACAATGTACAAGATGATGCAGCCCTTCCTCCGCTTGAAACAAGTGAACTCATCAGTATTGGTCGTCCTCTGACGCCAATGGCACAAGATGAGTCATGGGCGGATCGCCCTCAGGAGGAAGAAGACATTGAGGCCCAGCCCACTCCAACCCCACAAGCGTCGTCTGTGTTCCGTAGGCTTCGCAAAGGTCCAAGGCCTCAAGTCCATACTGCAGAAATTCCGGCTGCATCAGCCGAAGACAATGTAGAAGCACCACCAGAACCCACTCCCTCGCTCCATCAAGATGCAGTTTTCCAGGGGAACGTGCCTGAGGTTGTCCCTCCAACTACACAAGCGGAGGAAGAAAATGTTGCGGTTGCCACCACAAACACTGCAGTCAATGTGGAGCCCGCCCCACCAAATGCTTCAGCGGACAGCGAAGCTACTGAGCCAGACGCTTCTGTTCCTGAGTCTGCTGCAGGTCCACAGTTTGATTATCACATTGAGCACAGGCCTCATGTCCAGAAGCCAGTCCCAAGGCTTCCAAGGTTCCCAGGTCCTGCATCAGCACCTGGCTCCTTTGATATTAACAGCTTCAAGGCAGACAATACATTTTTCAATAGCTCCAAGAACACCTATTCAAGGGAAAGGATTGTATCAGATAGGTTCTGGAGCTATTCTCAGCGCAGCTATTATTCATGCATCTTATACAACCAAGGTCGCATCTTCCCGCACAAGCGCCTTGAGGTTGAAGCCATTGCTGGTCTGCCATGTCTTGAGGAAGCTTTGGATTGCTTCAGGCAAGTGGGTCAGCTGCCGTTTGTGACTGATGAAGAGCACTGGAATGAAGAGCTTCTACTTCAGTTCTATGCCACCCTTCATATAAAGGATACAACAGAGATCCGAAGACTTGGGTCCTGGAGTGGATGACCGGCAATGTCCATCATGAAGCCAATGCATTTGATATCATTGAGCTCACCGGCCTGCCCACTCCTGGCGAATTCTTCGAGGAAGGCTGTCAACTACATTCTGAAGCTATTGAGAGCATATTCCAGAGGCCTGAACCCAATATGAGTCAGATGCTCTCAATGATGAAGCCATTGCCTCATGATGCACCTTATCCTACTGAGTTCTTCGTTGAAGACCTAGAGTACCTGCCCAGGACCATATATCACATCATCCGGCGGACTCTCTGGCCCATTAAGGGGCACTCTCCAAATGCAAAGATTGAAGGTGCAATGAAGACTCTCATATTCTATATCCTGCATGGCAAATGCTTCAACGCACAGGATCTCTTCATACGCCAACTTGCAGCGTCAGGCTCAGAATTATTTGGTTTGAAGTTCTATGCTCCTTGGGTGATGAGGCTGATCAAACTGCACTCTACGATCTCGTATCAGCCCTCAGCCCGAAACCATCGGATCTTCCTGCCAGATGTGGATACCTCTGCTGAAGCAATATATCCTGAGCCTGACAAGCAACCGATAAGTCTTCAGAATGCAGAACACCAGAGCTTCATGCAGAATGTTGAAGGTGTTGAAGCCATATCCAGGGTATATCCGTTGGCTGGCACTACACGTGCACCAGCATCTACTGAAGCCACAGACAGCACAAATGCTCCAAGACCCAAGAAGCGTGCTCGTGTCCTCACTGACCGAGAGCTTCTTGTGGCCCTTCACCAAAAGCGGGATAGGCATCACGACTGGCTAAAACGTCAGATGAAGAGCCTCTTGGTGGATGTCAATCGTCTTCGAAACCTTGCCACCAAGAATGCCTTCGTTACCCACGAAACCTGCCGTCGTACATGGAAAGGGCTCTCAATGATATGTACTGAAGCTGAACTTGAAGAGGATGGCTTCACAGAGCGCTTCAAGTTTGACACCACACCTCCTAGAAGGGCTGTGATGCGCAACACACCATCACTTGAAGACTCTGAGTTTTCTTCATCTGCTGCCACAGTTACTGCAAGAATCATTGATGAAGACGACGATGCTACATCACCACCACCTGCTTCAGCACATCCAAGCTCTGGACCGCCAAACAACTCCACCGACCCTGCTGCGCCTGGGAACGCGTAGAAAACTCTATGTCTTCAAACCTTTTTGGTCATTACTGACAAAAGGGGGAGAAGCATATGATGTTTATAGTCTTCAAGCGGGTCAATATGGGCGGGTGCCTTATGTTTTGTTATATTTTGCTTCGTGTTTACAACTCTTGCTTTTGCTTCATTTGGTTCTTTGAGTTGTAAACACTAAAACTCGATGGTCGTCTGCTACTTGTTTCGCCACTCTGTTTGCGAACGATAAATTCCGCACTTATCTCATTCTGCAGACGTCCATTTTCCATTATGCATGTCATTATCTTCATATACTTTCACATGCATAGTGGATTGTCATCATAAGCTGAAGTGGATCTCCACAAGTACAACCTGCCATGTGCATTTGCATTCCAAAAGCAAATTAACTTATATGCACATCTTCAGGGGGAGCCCTTGCAACTTATGAAGACAATTCCCTATCCTTTACAAACTTCACACTTTATATTCCCCGTTGAAAACTTCAACTAGTTTGTCATCAATCACCAAAAAGGGGGAGATTGTAAGTGCATCTAGTGCCACCCCTAGTTGGTTTTGGAGTATTGACGACAAACCTAGTTGAGGGACTAATGTGTTTGTGAGAATTGCAGGAAAACACAGGTAGAAGTCCCTCATTGATTCGGTTTTACTACCAGAGATGACCCCTAAAAATGTATGAAGACATTGAAGACAAAGGTGGTATATGAAGATATTCACATTGAAGACTATGACAAAAGAAGACACGTTATGAAGCCTATGGAGCTCGAAGACTTAGATCTTTCGTAGTTCTTTTTATTTTGTGTTGAGTCATAGGAACCACCGTACTGTTAAGTGGGGTCCAGGAGAACCAGTCAGAATGACTGAAGTGATGCCTAAATCAAAAACCTATGTCTTCGAGTGAAGACAATGAGAGCGAATCTTGTCCAGAGCCGGACAAGTCAGCTTTGCTTGTAGCCCAAGTAAAGTTGCCATGAGAGTTTGAAATCTGACCGTTGAGACACGTGTCAGTTCCTTAGTGACCCAGGGTCATTTCGGACAAATCAGGTCGGGTTGCCAAGTGGCTATAAATAGCCCACCCCCACAACCATAAACGGTTGGCTGCTCAGATTTCAGTGCACGGCTTTTGTCGTTTGAGAGCAACCCACCTCGAAGCCTTTGAGAGAAAATTCCTAGTGAGGAGAAAAGCCCTAACCACCCAGAGCCAGAGTAAATTGGGCATCACTTAAGTCTTCGTGTCTGTGTGATCTGAAGACTTATTACACTTGAGGACTGTGAATCCTCCAGACGGTTAGGCGTCGCGTTCAGAGCATCCAAGAGACATTGTGGATTGCCAGTGAACGAAGTTTGTGAAGGTTTGGGAGTCTACCTTGAAGACTTACCAGAGTGATTGGGCGAGGACTAAGTGACCTTAGCTCAAGGAGAATACGGTGAGGACTTGGTGTCCTGAACTGTGTGTTCAGGACTGGGTGTCCGGGACTGTGTGTCCTAAGGTTTAAATACCTAGCCGCTCCAACCAGACGTACAGTTGTCACAGCAACTGGAACTGGTCCAACATATCATTGTCTTCAACGAGTCACTGGTTTCATCTTCACTTCCTTTTCTTACTGTTACTCATTGTGAAGCCATTGCATGCTTGCTTTATCTTTTGTCTTCACAACGTGAATGTATGATCTGTTTGGCTTCATAACTTCTTCCTACCTGATCCTTATTACACTGAAGTTGTTTGTCATTGTGCTTTCACTCTATTGAATACATGACCATGGCTGGCCTAGTGTAATCTAACTTCCGCTGCATAGTAATAGGCATAATCTTCGCTGTTTGTCTTCATAACTCTCACGTTTTGAAGACTTTCATAAAAATCGCCTATTCACCCCCCCTCTAGTCGATATAACGCACTTTCAATTGGTATCAGAGCAAGGTGCTCCCTTGTTCTGTGTGATTCGGTTTAACCACCTGGAGTTTTAGCTATGTCGACTGCAGGGATAATCAAAGTCTCCGCTGCGTGCCCCGTCTTCGATGGAACTGAATATCCCTACTGGAAGAATAAGATGCGCATGCATCTTGAAGCCATTGACGTCGACCTATGGTATGTCGTCGAGAACGGCGTTCCCAAGGCTGGAGAAGGTGTCACTGCTGCTGATGTCAAGAAGTTCACTCAACTGGACTCTACTGCCAAAAATATCATCTGTGGTCATCTGACAAAAGGACAGTATGGCCGTGTGAGTGCCTTGAAGACATCCAAGCTGGTCTGGGACTGGCTCTCCAAGGTCAATGAAGGCGTCTCAACCCAGAGAGATCAAAGAATCAGTGTTCTTCGCAACCTCTTCAACCGCTTCAAGCGAAATGACAATGAGAATGTCCAGCACACATTTGACCGGCTCACTGACATCACAAATGAGCTTCAAGCCCTCGGCGCCACTGAGATCACCAAACATGAAATCGTCAAGACGCTGCTGAGATCACTTGATAGTTCGTTTGACATCCTGGCCCTGATGATTCAAGAACGTCCTGATTTCAAGACACTCGATCCGTCTGACATACTTGAGAGGCTCAACACACATGAGTTTCAGCTTTCTGAGAAAAGAGATATCTACGGTCCAAACTATGGGCGAACTCGTGCCTTGAAGGCAAAAGCTGTTTCCTCATCTGAAGAAGAATCTGACAGCAGTTCTGATGATCCTGAAGACATTGGAAGAGAACTTGCAATGCTAGTGAAGAAGTTCCAAAAATTCACCAAGAAGAAAGGCTTCAGAAAATCTTCACGATCAAGCTCAAGGAATGATGAAGCTTCTGCTCATGACTACAAGAAGAAAACATGTCACAAGTGCAAGAAAACTGGACACTTCATCTCTGAGTGTCCACAGTGGGACAATGAGAACAGAAGGAAGAAGAAGAGCAAGGAATATGATTCTGACGACAAGAAGAAGAAGAAATACTCAAAGTCTTCTTCCAAGTCTTCCTCAAAGTCTTCATCACACAAGAAGAGCTCATCTGGCAAGGCACGTGCGTTTGTTGGCAAGGAGATGGATTCAGAGGAGGAGTCCGCATCTGAGGAGGCAGAGGTGGAGTCTGAGGAGGAGTCTGATTCTGGCATTGCGAGTCTGGCTACAGCATACGTCGCCAAGTCCATCTTCAACACTGAAGACAATGACTGCATCACCGACACCGACGCAAATGACAAGAACGACTCCACTCCTACCTACTGCTTCATGGCACGCGGTGCCAAGGTAAACACACGCACTACTCGCTATCAAACATCTAGTGACGATGACTCTGACTGTGATTCAAAACCCAGCTACAAAACACTTGCTAAAATTGCAACTGAACAACAGAAAGCTATGGAACATATTCAAAAACTGTTAGACAGAAGCGATGATCTGTTGGGTGCTGAAATGACTCGATCTGAATCCTTAATTGAAGACATAAAAAATCTTCACGTTAAGTATCAGGAACTTGAAGATCGTCTTGATACTCTCTCAACAACTCATGAAAAGCTTTCCTATGATTATCTTCAAAGGAAGCAAGAACTTGAGAAATTGAGAGCGGCTCATGAAGATCTTCAAAAGGAAAACGAGTCACTTCGCGCCGAACAGATCAGTCCCGCTCAGGAAGGATTTGAACCACCATGTCTTAAATGCATTGAGCGTGATAATGCTACTTCTGTTGCTGAATGTTCCACTGCTACTGCTGTTGCAATATCTTCAACTGTTGATGTGGTAACTAACCCCTCTGCTGAGGATACCACTGCTATTGCTGATGAGAATGCTAGGTTGAAGACATTGCTTGAAACAGGGATGTACAAAAGTCTTAAAGGACATCAGACATTATGTGATGTCCTCAAGAAGCAGATTCTGAACCGAAACCCTAGGAAAGAGGGTGTTGGGTTCGTGAGGAAAATAAATGCAGATGGCTCTTACTGGAAACCTGAGCAGTACCCCAAAACCACATGGGTTGCTGCAAAGGAACTTTCAGCAGATCCATCCAATTTATCTGGCTTCACTTGTGCTAACCCCATTATCATTGATGAATCCTTTGATGCAAACTATAAACTGTTTAAGAATCAGAATGGTGAAGTGTTTGCCAGGTACATTGGTACTAACTGCAGGAATGGACCGCCTATGAAGAAGATCTGGGTTCCGAAAAAGTGTCTGGAAAATCTTCCTGTGAATGTCTTCATGACACCTCACTTGAAGAAGACAAACCTCAGACCAAAGGCTTCATACGGTCCAAAGGCTTCATACAAATAGAGGACTCACCTGAGTCACACTAACGCAAATGTTTTGCAGGGAAACCATACTCAGGCATATGAATATGAGAGCGGTTCATCGAACCGTCATGTTCATATGACCAAAAATTATTCTGCTTATTCCTATGAGTATTATTGTCCACCTGCTAGACTGTTTGCTAAGGCTTCAAAGCCAAAATTCTCAGATGCTGCACTTAGACTTATTGCTTCTAAGCCACCCTTGAAGATGTGGGTGGTTAAGAAAGCTTAACTCTCTTTTGCAGGGAAAGGTCTCCAGCAGAAAAACAAAATCTTCTGACGCTATTGCTGGGGACCTTAAAAATCTTGTAGGGCGCAAGATAAAATGCCCGAATGGCATCATTATGTACCTCGTTCCTGAATCGCATGCTACTCTCCCTATTAGTCCTAATCTAGATCTAAGTTTTCATAACCCACTGGTTCGTCAAATGTTTTTGCTTCACAATACCCTTTGTGAAGCCTATCCCCCTAACTGCACTGTAGGGTACGACACCAGCGACTTCAAAGTCTTCAGAATGGATTATTGACAGTGGGTGTACAAATCACATGACTGGCAAAAGAAGCCTTCTTATGGACTCAACCTTACGTCCATCCGACAAGAGCCACATCACATTTGCTGACACTGGTAAAAGTAAGGTATTGGGTCTAGGAAGAGTTGCAATCTCAAAGGATCAACACATGGATAAAGTCATGCTTGTTGAATCCCTTGGCTTCAACTTAATGTCTGTCTCAATGCTTTGCGATTTGAACATGATTGTAATGTTTGGAAAATATCGTTGCCTAGTACTAATGGAATCTGACAAGTCTCTAGTGTTTGAAGGGTATCGAAAAGATGATTTGTATGTGGTAGATTTCTCAGCAGGACCACAACTTGCAGTATGTCTTCTTGCAAAAGCTTCAGAATGCTGGCTTTGGCATCGGAGGCTTGGGCATGCTGGCATGAGGAACCTCCACACTCTTGCGAAGAAGAAGCATGTCATAGGCATCGAGGGCGTCAAGTTCAATAAAGATCACTTATGCGGTGCCTGTGAAGCAGGGAAGATGACAAGAGGCAACTCAGCTAGCAAATTTCTGTGGGCACTTCGCATTCGTATCAATATCAGAACCTAAGAAAGTTGAAGAAGCCTTCAAGGAACCTGAATGGATTCAAGCTATGCAAGAAGAGCTTCAACAGTTTGAGCTGAATAATGTATGGGAACTGGTTAAGCGTCCTGATCCACGAAAGCACAACATTATAGGCACTAAATGGATATATCGCAACAAACAAGATGAGCATGGTCAAGTTGTCAGAAACAAAGCTCGTCTCGTTGCTCAAGGATATACTCAAGTGGAGGGCATTGACTTCGATGAAACATTTGCTCCTGTGGCAAGGCTTGAAGCCATACGCATACTGCTGGCCTATGCAAATCATCATAACATACTTCTATATCAAATGGATGTGAAAAGTGCCTTTCTCAATGGCAAGATTGAAGAAGAAGTGTATGTTGCACAACCGCCTGGCTTTGAAAATCCAAAACATCCTGACATGGTATACAAGCTCAACAAGGCACTGTATGGCCTCAAACAAGCCCCTAGGGCCTGGTATGACACACTCAAGTACTTCCTGAAGAGCAAAGGCTTCATACCTGGTTCCCTGGATCCCACTCTTTTCACGAAGACATATGATGGTGAACTGTTTGTGTGCCAAATATATGTGGATGACATTATCTTCGGCTGCACCAATCAGAAGTACAGTGAAGAGTTTGGATATATGATGCAAGAGCAATATCAGATGTCCATGATGGGGGAGCTGAAGTTCTTCCTTGGTCTTCAAATACGACAACAGCGCAATGGCATCTTCATATCTCAAGAGAAGTATCTCAAAGATTGCCTGAAGAAGTTCGGTATGCAAGACTGCAAAGGCTTCACAACACCAATGCCAGCCAAACATCATCTAGGTCCTGACGACAATGGTAAAGAGTTCGATCAAAAGGTATACCGCTCCATGATTGGGTCTTTGCTTTATTTATGTGCATCTAGGCCAGATATCATGCTTAGTGTTTGCATGTGTGCTCGATTTCAAGCGGCACCAAAGGAGTCGCATCACTTAGCTGTGAAGCGAATTCTTCGATATTTGGCTCACACCCCAACTCTAGGATTATGGTATCCAAAGGGCTCAGAGTTTGATTTGGTTGGATTTTCGGATGCTGATTATGCTGGTGACAAGGTTGATCGCAAGTCTACATCAGGCACATGTCACTTTCTGGGACGATCACTTGTATGTTGGTCTTCAAAGAAGCAGAACTGTGTATCTCTCTCCACTGCTGAATCTGAATACATTGCTGCTGGATCTTGCTGCGCTCAGCTTCTGTGGATGAAGCAAACACTCAAGGACTATGGCATTCATCTGAAGCAAGTGCCACTATACTGCGACAACGAAAGCGCCATCAAGATTGCCAACAACCCAGTTCAGCACTCGAAGACAAAGCACATTGAAATTCGTCATCACTTTCTCAGAGATCATGTTGTCAAGGAAGACATTGATATCATACACGTCAACACTGAAGAGAAATTGGCAGATATCTTCACCAAGCCCTTGGATGAGAAGAGGTTTTGCAAGTTACGGTGTGAGCTAAATATCTTGGAATCCTCAAATGTCCTGTGATCAGGCACACATCCTAACACTTATGCATATTGATGACTTAGATGTACAACACACAAAGTAAAGTATATCTTCAATTAATGAAGACATACACTCTAAGTGTGAATACATTAATGTGGAATTTGACTTCGGAGCGCCACGATAATTGTGCGCCGTGTCTGGATCTAATGCTTCCTATACGGTGGGTAACGCCACCACCAAACGTTCCATTTTGAAGTGTTTCACTCATGGCGTTACCTTGAAATATCTTCACATTTGGTTTGGCTTCGAACTCAGCATGCCTTCATGATTATCTTCACTACGTTGATTATATAGATATATACTCTAGTGTTCTGTCCTCTACAACATTCACTTATAGCTATGTCTTCTTGGTTGAATCTTTTGAACTAAGTGAATGTGATCGGACCCTAATCTCTCTATGCTTTCTATCTCAAATTCTATCTCTCCAAGTCATATGCATTCTATTGAAACTGTCGAATGTCTTCACTGTGTCCTTGTCAGCTGAAGATATAGAGACAACCATAAAGTCCGGTTTTAATGCTCATTCCTCCACATAAAATCCGGAGAAGCAGGAACGACCGCCCGACAATTTAGGCACGCGTGGGACATGGAACAAACCCCAAACTTTCGCTAACTGGCCACGCGTTCCTCAAATGCGAACCGCCAGGGGCACCTGTGTAATAGCACAGTGCCGCCCCTGAGCCTATAAATTCACACTTACCGCGGTCATTATCTCCTTCTTCCACCCTCGCACGAACCCTAGCGCCACCGCTAGCACTCGACGATGCCGGAGACGAAGCGCTTCGCTGCCGCAACCTCTCCAACGCCGTCCTCACGCCGACCGCGGACATCGTCCTCTCCGCCGTTGCCGTAGGTGTTTTCCGTCGCCAAGTTAGGGCACGGAGGACTGAACTGCTCGGCATCAACTCCGTTCCGTCTAGTAGTTCCAGTGTGGTAAATAAAACTTCTTTTTACAGCCCCTTTGATCTCATGGTTCTGTCACTTTCTACCATAAGAAGTTTCTCTTCACACTAGTTAAGATCTCTCGCTACATCTCATGACATGCCTAGTATATTCACTTGTGCTTCATAAAGTAGTTAGATTCCTCACTTGTACTGATCTGTGGGTTCGTACAAATCTGGAACCAACTTCTTATCTATGAGTGAATGTCTTCGCACGATGAGGTCAATGTCTTCTAAACTGATTAATCTTCAAAACCTTCTGAGAATGCATATGACCTCTTCCCCTTCCCTCGCACCTTAATGCTGTCACAGAAAAAGAAAGCCTTTGAAGCCTTTGAAAGTTTTGAAGCCTTTCAAGTTAAAGTTTATGGCTTCAGAAGCAGCAGCAAGGAAGGGGGGCAGACAGAGACGTGAGGGAACTTCCAAAGATCTACCTGAAGACTTGGCAGAAATGTACAAAACAGATCCAGAAGAAAGTTATGGGCAGCGCAAGACCCGAATCCAATGGATTCGACGCTATTGGGCAGAACAGTGGTTCAAATACCGCTTCGTCACTCAGGAGTATGCTGAGAAATGTGCCATCAAGAAGCCATGGGGGGACATCTTATACAAGAATCTCGTGCCCAAGACCAGAGATGAAGCCATTGCTCAAGGCTTCTACCCATGCATGGTCCGAGGACCACAGCCTGATGATGCGCATCCGTCGTCACTCCTCTGGTGTCGTGACGACAATCTCTTCAAGCGCAACTTTCAGTTTTCCCAACAGTCAGCGAAGCTAAACAAGAAGAAATTTGGGTTAGACTTCAACCCTGGTCCCTCCGCACCAAGGGCAGATGGCACACGCGACGCGGAACCTAATGTCATCGGTCCGTTTGCCAATCTTGAGGGCCTGATCACCCACATCTTAGTCCAAGGGATTGCCGTAAATGACCCTCTAGCTGACTCTGAGTCTGATGAAGCTCCTGTTGTGCCGAAGCCAAAGCAGACGAAGAAATCAAAAGCTTCAAAGCCGGCCCCTGCCTCAAAAATCTCAAGGGCAAAGCCATTGAAAACTGCACCTCCTAAAGTCAGTGTGCAGCCTGAAGACGTATCCCGCGTCTCCAAGCCCCAAAAGGAAAAGGAGCCCCAGTAACAAACAGGCAAAGAGCTCACTGCTGCTGCCATTCTACGCAGCGAAGCCATTGATCTATCAAGCGATGAAGATCTGGGAGATGACGCTCTAGAGCAGCTTATCAAAAGCAAGGAAGAAGCTGAAATCTTCAACAATCTGCCTCTCTTTGTTGTCGCCATCATCCACAGCTTCATAGATGAATGGTTTGACTCACCAGACATAAGCTTCAATGATCTGCAGCTGCCAATTGGCCTCAGTGTCGCCTTCCAAGGCACAATTGCTTCAGAACTAGCCATTGCTTAGCGCATTGTTGAGCTGAAGCAGAAAATTGATCACGAAAAGGAACAGTTCAAGAAGCACATGGCCAGCCACAGCGTGCAGGAAGTGAGGAGCTTCAAAATCATGCTGCATGAGCTCAAAGAAAACTTTCTAAAGAAGCGTGCTGAAGCTCAGGGCTCGCGTGAAAGGATGAAGTCTTTGGCAGAAAAATGTGTTCAAGCCTACAACGAGGCTGAAAAGCGCAAGGCACTTGGGCGTCCTGGCATCGACCCCAAGATGGCCGCAAAGAAGAAGAAGGAGCCTGCTGTGAATGAACCAGAGGCACCTCGGCAAGAAGCGGTTCAAATTGTCTTCCCCACTGCAACGACTGGCTCGAAGCCAAAGAGTCGGTCAACAGCTTCAGAGCTAAAGAAGACAAGAACTGCAGAGGCTGAAGCCAGAAAAAGGAAGAGCTCTGAAGCCTCTCCTACTGCCCCCAGCAAAAAGAAGCGCAAGACCAAGAAATCTCGGGCTGCTCCCATAGAGCCCTTGATGGTTGAACCCCTCTCTGTCATTCACCCCAATGCAGAAAGACGACTGACAGTTCATGAGCCTGCTCCCACAGAGGCGCCTGAAGCTAAAGATGTTCCAGCAGCCGACCCCACAGCTGCTAAAGACATTGGTCACCAAGACAATGTACAAGATGATGCAGCCCTTCCTCCGCTTGAAACAAGCGAACTCATCAGTATTGGTCGTCCTCTGACGCCAATGGCACAAGATGAGTCATGGGCGGATCGCCCTCAGGAGGAAGAAGACTTTGAGGCCCAGCCCACTCCAACCCCACAAGCGTCGTCTGCGTTCCGTAGGCTTCGCAAAGGTCCAAGGCCTCAAGTCCATACTGCAGAAATTCCGGCTGCATCAGCCGAAGACAATGAAGAAGCACCACCAGAACCCACTCCCCCGCTCCATCAAGATGCAGTTCTCCAGGAGAACGTGCCTGAGGTTGTCCCTCCAACTACACAAGCGGAGGAAGAAAATGTTGCGGCTGCCACCACAAACACTGCAGCCAATGTGGAGCCCGCCCCACCAAATGCTTCAGCGGACAGCAAAGCTACTGAGCCAGACGCTTCTGTTCCTGAGTCTGCTGCAGGTCCACAGTTTGATTATCATATTGAGCACAGGCCTCATGTCCAGAAGCCAGTCCCAAGGCTTCCAAGGTTCCCAGGTCCTGCATCAGCACCTGGCTCCTTTGATATTAACAGCTTCAAGGCAGACAATACATTTTTCAATAGCTCCAAGAACCCCTATTCAAGGGAAAGGATTGTATCAGATAGGTTCTGGAGCTATTCTCAGCGCAGCTATTATTCATGCATCTTATACAACCAAGGTCGCATCTTCCCGCACAAGCGCCTTGAGGTTGAAGCCATTGCTGGTCTGCCATGTCTTGAGGAAGCTTTGGATTGCTTCAGGCAAGTGGGTCTGCTGCCGTTTGTGACTGATGAAGAGCACTGGAATGAAGAGCTTCTGCTTCAGTTCTATGCCACCCTTCATATAAAAGGATACAACAGAGATCCGAAGACTTGGATCCTGGAGTGGATGACTGGCAATGTCCATCACGAAGCCAATGCATTTGATATCATTGAGCTCACCGGCCTGCCCACTCCAGGCAAATTCTTCGAGGAAGGCTGTCAACTACATTCTGAAGCTATTGAGAGCATATTCCAGAGGCCTGAACCCAATATGAGTCAGATGCTCTCAATGATGAAGCCATTGCCTCATGATGCACCTTATCCTACTGAGTTCTTCGTTGAAGACCTAGAGTACCTGCCCAGGACCATATATCACATCATCCGGCGGACTCTCTGGCCCATTAAGGGGCACTCTCCAAATGCAAAGATTGAAGGTGCAATGAAGACTCTCATATTCAATATCCTGCATGGCAAATGCATCAACGCACAGGATCTCTTCATACGCCAACTTGCAGCGTCAGGCTCGGAATTATTTGGTTTGAAGTTCTATGCTCCTTGGGTGATGAGGCTAATCAAACTGCACTCTGCGATCTCGTATCAGCCCTCTGCCCGAAACCATCGGATCTTCTTGCCAGATGTGGATACCTCTGCTGAAGCAATATATCCTGAGCCTGACAAGCAACCGATAAGTCTTCAGAATGCAGAACACCAGAGCTTCACGCAGAATGTTGAAGGTGTTGAAGCCATATCCAGGGTATATCCGTTGGCTGGCACTACACGTGCACCAGCATCTACTGAAGCCACAGACAGCACAAATGCTCCAAGACCCAAGAAGCGTGCTCGTGTCCTCACTGACCGAGAGCTTCTTGTGGCCCTTCACCAAAAGCAGGATAGGCATCACGACTGGCTAAAACGTCAGATGAAGAGCCTCTTGGTGGATGTCAATCGTCTTCGAAACCTTGCCACCAAGAATGCCTTCGTTACACACGAAACCTGCCGTCGTACATGGAAAGGGCTCTCAATGATATGTACTGAAGCTGAACTTGAAGAGGATGGCTTCACAGAGCGTTTCAAGTTTGACACCACACCTCCTAGAAGGGCTGTGATGCGCAACACACCATCACTTGAAGACTCTGAGTTTTCTTCATCTGCTGCCACAGTTACTGCAAGGATCATTGATGAAGACGACGATGCTACATCACCACCACCTGCTTCAGCACATCCAAGCTCTGCACCGCCAAACAACTCCACCGACCCTGCTGCGCCTGGGAACGCGTAGAAAACTCTATGTCTTCAAACCTTTTTGGTCATTACTGACAAAAGGGGGAGAAGCATATGATGTTTATAGTCTTCAAGCGGGTCAATATGGGCGGGTGCCTTATGTTTTGTTATATTTTGCTTCGTGTTTACAACTCTTGTTTTTGCTTCATTTGGTTCTTTGAGTTGTAAACACTAAAACTCGATGGTCGTCTGCTACTTGTTTGCCACTCTGTTTGCGAAGATAAATTCCGCATGTGCGACGATAAATTCGCACTTATCTCATTCTGCAGACGTCCATTTTCCATTATGCATGTCATTATCTTCATATACTTTCACATGCATAGTGGATTGTCATCATAAGCTGAAGTGGATCTCCACAAGTACAACCTGCCATGTGCATTTGCATTCCAAAAGCAAATTAACTTATATGCACATCTTCAGGGGGAGCCCTTGCAACTTATGAAGACAATTCCCTATCCTTTACAAACTTCACACTTTATATTCCCCGTTGAAAACTTCAACTAGTTTGTCATCAATCACCAAAAAGGGGGAGATTGTAAGTGCATCTAGTGCCACCCCTAGTTGGTTTTGGAGTATTGACGACAAACCTAGTTGAGGGACTAATGTGTTTGTGAGAATTGCAGGAAAACACAGGTAGAAGTCCCTCATTGATTCGGTTTTACTACCAGAGATGACCCCTAAAAATGTATGAAGACATTGAAGACAAAGGTGGTATATGAAGATATTCACATTGAAGACTATGACAAAAGAAGACACGTTATGAAGCCTATGGAGCTCGAAGACTTAGATCTTTCGTAGTTCTTTTTATTTTGTGTTGAGTCATAGGAACCACCGTACTGTTAAGTGGGGTCCAGGAGAACCAGTCAGAATGACTGAAGTGATGCCTAAATCAAAAACCTATGTCTTCGAGTGAAGACAATGAGAGCGAATCTTGTCCAGAGCCGGACAAGTCAGCTTTGCTTGTAGCCCAAGTAAAGTTGCCATGAGAGTTTGAAATCTGACCGTTGAGACACGTGTCAGTTCCTTAGTGACCCAGGGTCATTTCGGACAAATCAGGTCGGGTTGCCAAGTGGCTATAAATAGCCCACCCCCACAACCATAAACGGTTGGCTGCTCAGATTTCAGTGCACGGCTTTTGTCGTTTGAGAGCAACCCACCTCGAAGCCTTTGAGAGAAAATTCCTAGTGAGGAGAAAAGCCCTAACCACCCAGAGCCAGAGTAAATTGGGCATCACTTAAGTCTTCGTGTCTGTGTGATCTGAAGACTTATTACACTTGAGGACTGTGAATCCTCCAGACGGTTAGGCGTCGCGTTCAGAGCATCCAAGAGACATTGTGGATTGCCAGTGAACGAAGTTTGTGAAGGTTTGGGAGTCTACCTTGAAGACTTACCAGAGTGATTGGGCGAGGACTAAGTGACCTTAGCTCAAGGAGAATACGGTGAGGACTTGGTGTCCTGAACTATGTGTTCAGGACTGGGTGTCCGGGACTGTGTGTCCTAAGGTTTAAATACCTAGCCGCTCCAACCAGACGTACAGTTGTCACAGCAACTGGAACTGGTCCAACACATCATTGTCTTCAACGAGTCACTTGTTTCATCTTCACTTCCTTTTCTTACTGTTACTCATTGTGAAGCCATTGCATGCTTGCTTTATCTTTTGTCTTCACAACGTGAATGTATGATCAGTTTGGCTTCACAACTTCTTCCTACCTGATCGTTATTACACTAAAGCTGTTTGTCATTGTGCTTTCACTCTATTGAATACATGACCATGGCTGGTCTAGTGTAATCTAACTTCCGCTGCATAGTAATAGGCATAATCTTCGCTGTTTGTCTTCATAACTCTCACGTTTTGAAGACTTTCATAAAAATCGCCTATTCACCCCCCCTCTAGTCGATATAACGCACTTTCAAGCGCTTCCGCAGTCGGTCTGCGTTGGGTACGTAGACAACACTCTCCCCTCTCGTTGCTATGCATCACATGATCTTGCGTGTGCGTAGGATTTTTTTTGAAATTACTACAAAACCCATCGGAGGCATACTAGGGACACTCTGTTCGTCTATGTATTCACACATGTACTAAGTTTCCGTAATACAATTCTAGCATGAATAATAAACATTTATCATGATATAAGGAAATATAAATAACAACTTTATTATTGCCTCTAGGGCATATTTCCTTCAGTTTAGATGCTAGAGCTATCATGCATGAACCAATAAGACGACATTTGTTGAGAGCTCACCAATGTCAAAAGACCCAGGTTGACAAACAGAGAGCTGAACGCAGTTTTGCTATTGGAGATAAGGTCTTTGTAAAAATGCAACCTTATGTTCAATCATTTGTGGTTCATCGTGTAAATCATAAACTTGCATTCAAATTTCATGGTCTTTATTTGACTATTGCCACGATTGGTGACATTGCTTACATGCTGGAATTACCAGATTCTAGCAGAATACATCCAGACTTTCATGTTCTCCAATTGGAGAAGTATATTCTACTTGTGACTCAAGTTCAGACATCTTTACCTCATGTTGATGATGAATTTCAAATTCCTCTCAAATTTCTCCGTCGCAGGGTTCATCATGTGGGCTCGAAGACTATTCCTCGGGTTCTTGTTGAGTGGTCTTGTTCTCCTTCTGCTGATGTAAGACGAGGATTCATTGAAGGAAACATTTCCTTGTTCTATGGCTTGGAGACAAGCCACTTCTCAAGAACCATGGGGTGTGAGCACTCCTCAATCTACGACTACGAAGAATGACAAC
Organism: Triticum aestivum; assembly: GCF_018294505.1. NCBI lineage: Eukaryota > Viridiplantae > Streptophyta > Magnoliopsida > Poales > Poaceae > Triticum > Triticum aestivum. Next base: position 179,527,229 of record NC_057809.1, read on the forward strand.
ACTAAAGGCGCGGGAATTGAAGAGGCAGGCCGGCCCACTAGGGGAAAAGGATCGCCTCATTGGCCCGCTGACAAGAATTGGGCCAAACAGGTCTCGTAAAGTACATGTATAAATATTCCGCTTCCTTCTTCCTCTATCGCTAGCTAGCAACAAATTGGCTTCGGGCGGATGGTTGAACTCGCTATGAGGGTGGATGAGTGGTTTTACACAACAGATAACTAATTCCCCATTCCTCTTGCTCCCTAGCAACCCAAGATCGATCGTGAGTGCAAGGGGAGGCGCTTACAATGGTGATGGAGAGGACGACAATGGACGATGGCAAACGAGTAGGTGGTTCCCTTCGAGGGGTGTGGAAAGAGGAGGGGAGAGATGAGTGAGTCGGTAGGACAATACATGAGCCGACTGATCCTTCCTAGGGATCATCGTGTTGATGCCTAGTAGGTGCCGTTTTTTCAACCATACTTAGAGAACGGTGAATAATTGAATCCAATCAGAAGGGTGATAGTGTTATCTGCAGGAAGAAGCCCGATCAAAGTGAGATACCAGTAAAACAAGGCCATGATCTATAAAAAGTACTAGCATAGTATTACACACCATACTAACCACTCAGACACAAGTCTCTCATGAGAAAAAGATGGTTAGGAGTATTGTTGTACTCCAACTCACCAAAAATTAAAATGTATTTGTTGATGCATTGTGTTTTTTCAGTTGTGTGTGATGTTTTCGTCGATAGTGACACACATGTGGTGACTTTATCAATTTTGAACTCCATGACTCCGGTTTTCTGATGCATCTTTCTTTCCCATGCAGGAGCCGGGATGTCCTCCTTTTCCAAAAAACGACTCTGGTTTTCAGCATGCACCATGAGTGTGTGCGTACGTGACAGTGTGTGTGCATGTTTACCTACATCGTACTTTTTTGTTTCTCAACAATTTTCTCTTACCGTTTCCTCACTGATACAGTAGTACAAGAAACATGTCCTACTACCAAACTAGGAACAGGATTCCTCAATTTCCCATCTTTGCTCTTAATCTGCTTTCGTCTCCCTTTTGGCTAAAAAGCAAATCCCACCCAAAAGCTGCACAATATCCATCCATCCATCCACAAACGAAACCACCCCAACCCACAGTGACCAGCACGGCGTAGGCAATAACCACTTAACTGACCTTGTGACACATGAGCTCAGCTCAGCCGGCTCGTCCCAGTTCCTACCCCCGCGGCGCACCACCGACACTCCCTCGCCCGACCCCATCCGATCTCACCCCCGCCCGACAAATCATGGCGCCGCTTTGCACTGTTAAGGGGGTGTTTGGTTCAGGGACTTTTTAGTCCCAGAGACTAGAAAAAGTCCCTAAAAAGTCCCTAGGAACCAAACGGGAGGGACTTTTTTTACAGGGACTAGAAAAAGACTCTACTAGAGAGTCTTTTTTGATTAGTCCCTGGGACTAGAAAAAGTCCTAGGACTTCTCAACCAAACACCCCCTAAATCCAATCCCCGCCCCCCTTTACTTATCACCACGCTGCTGTGCCCTATTCTACTCATTTTACACTCCTTGGAAACGGAATCCATGGCGCATAGTAAGTCCACACAAAACCCTACATGTGCAGCTGCGCCTCGCGCCCCTTTTATAAAACCCCGCACACACTCGCACACACCACTCCATCCCCCAAAGCAGCTCCCCCCACAGTCCCAGCTCGCTCCACACTGGCCAGCCCGCAGCCCCTGGCACACGCTAGCTTGCTCTAGCTAAGCTAGCTAGCAGGGCCTCGCGCGTGGCATTACCTCGTCCCGGCCGCCGGCGAGGAGGTCTAGCGTAGCCAAGGGCAAGGCGAGCGAGCGAGCGATGGACGCGGCGGTGGGGCTGCCGGACGCGTGGTCGCAGGTGCGGGCGCCGGTGATCGTGCCGCTGCTGAAGCTGGCGGTGGCGCTGTGCCTGCTCATGTCGGTGCTGCTCTTCCTGGAGCGGCTCTACATGGCGGTGGTCATCGTCGGGGTGAAGCTGCTCGGCCGCCGGCCGGAGCGCCGGTACAAATGCGACCCCATCTGCGAGGACGACGACCCCGAGCTCGGCAGCGCCGCCTTCCCCGTCGTGCTCGTCCAGATCCCCATGTTCAACGAGCGGGAGGTACCACATTTTCCTTCCGCCCCATCGCCATTGCCGCCACAAGCTCCAGCTCCACTTCCCTCTCTGTTCCTCTCACCCATTGGTTTCTTCTTGCATTTAACATTTTTTTCATATTTTGTGCGTGATAATACGTGCAGGTGTATCAGCTGTCGATCGGCGCGGTGTGCGGGCTGTCGTGGCCGTCGGATCGGCTGGTGGTGCAGGTGCTGGACGATTCCACGGACCCCCTCGTCAAGGTGAGGAAGATCTTATCCCCCGGCCGCTCTCGGGTCGAACAGTACAAGTAGTGGTGCCAGTGGTAGTAGTACTGGCCTGGTAATTATGGAGGCTCATGTTCACCTGTCGGTGACTACGCCCCCTGCCACCCCCCACCCCCAAACTATCCATGGTCCGTCCACCCGAACCTCGAAGCTCCCGGGATTCCCTCTCACTCCACCGTCCCCTTTTCCATTTTTCCCAAAGGGAAAAGCCGTGACACCCGGGGCGCTCGCTGCAGTGCCAGGCTCCGACCGGCCTTGTCTTTTAGACACGTCGCCTGGCCTGGGTACTGCCTCGCGGTCGCCGTCACGGCACAGGGCTTCCCCCTGTTTATAATTAAGAGCAAGGAGCCACTCCCCAGCTCCCAGCGAGATTTGGCCATTAGTTACTAGTAATAACTCTCAGCTTCACCTAGCAAATCTAACCATGTGCGGCACACGCTGTGTAACTAAAAATCTGAAATGTTTTTCTATTTAACATTTGTGCCTAGTCAATTCAGACTCGTGTTGAGGAGTAGGAGTAGTAGTAGTTGACACGCCTGCGCTTGTCGGTGCCCAAACTGATGGTGTGTCCTGTGTGTGCGGTTACACGGCTGTCTCGCCGTTTCCGTAATCGGAAAAAAGGGCGGCGAAGATCAAAACCGTTTTCCATTTTTGTCTGCCCTCCAAACTGGGATTCACATTGGCGGGTCGTGATAATCCACGAACAAGAGCCGAAAAAAATCTGGGCATCTTTCGCGCGCGAAGGAACGGCTCCCGATGATTTTGGCGGGGCGGGCTATGCTGTGCTACTAGCAAGGACGCTGCGCGCGGTCCGGTGTCGTTAATTGGAGATCGGACGGGCATTAAATGCCCCCAACGGTTTGACCGACGGGCCACAAGTGGCGATTACCCTAGTATCTTTTACGCGCCGGATCAACCAGAGCTGGCACTTGTCAGAATATTTTCTTTTCTTTCTTTTACTATTACGGCCTTCCTTCCAAGAGGTAAAAAATAATATAAAATAAAATAAATGGGGGGAAAGCAAGGCAAAAACCCCTGCGCGGTTATTCCCCTGGAAAAGCACGTGCTGGGCACGTGACGGGGCACGCCGTTAAATGTGTAATCAAGTCGCCACCGTAGTTGTACGTGATCCTCGCGATCGGCAGACAGTAATTAAGCTTGGGGTACGTAGGCCGTGGCAAGGCATGCTTGGCTGGTGCGTACGGGGCCCTGTCGTCGGTTCTCATTACTCATTAGTTTAGGCCATGGTCAGCCCTTGCTTGGCCCAGCCTAGGACGTTGATTGTAATCCACGTTTGGTTCTACTACTACGCCACTAGCCCTTCCCGGCTTGGTCCTGGTTTACTAGGTGTCCACTATGTGTAAACCATGTGTTTTGTACAATGTAGTAATGGCATCCAGAGATGGCATTACATGGTTTGCAGCTTAGTCGTCGTTTCCAAGCTTAGAAAGATGCCAACAGTATTATGATCTTAATAGTATTGGTTATGGTACTTGTCCCTCCAAAAGGAGGATACCATGATTGGAGCCCAATATCTCCATGAGAGCCGTGGGCATTTTAATTTACGTCCCACCCAATAATTGCCTACTCGTTGTGAATGTGAATTGTGAAACGTGCCTGTCAATCAACGGCGGCTAATCATCATGTGTGCTTGGCCCGTGCAGGAAATGGTTCGGATGGAGTGCGAGCGGTGGGCGCACAAGGGGATCAACATCACGTACCAGATCCGGGAGGACCGCAAGGGGTACAAGGCCGGCGCGCTCAAGGCCGGGATGAAGCACGGGTACGTGCGCGAGTGCGAGTACATGGTCATCTTCGACGCCGACTTCCAGCCGGACCCCGACTTCCTGCACCGCACCATCCCCTACCTCCACCACAACCCGGAGATCGCCCTCGTCCAGGCGCGATGGCGCTTCGGTAAGTTTTCACCAAAAAGAATCATTACTTCAGTTCAGTTCCTCAAAATTTGCGAGTTCAGTTTCAGCGGCGTGCCTTAGGGGACACAAAAGTAGGAAATTTTGGCATCTTGTACTGTATGTAGGCTAGAATAATCAATCAAGAGAACGAAAGGAAGAAAAAGACAGAGGCCACCGTGCTTCAAAGGTTTCACCGCGGTTCAGTCTAGGAATCAGGATCGGCGGCCAGTTTCCCTGTTTGGAAGCAAGCCTAGGATGCGTCCAAGCCCAACTAACTCTTCTTCCAACCGTGCTGTCTCGCCCGAAGGCCACTGCGAGGATGTAGCTGGACACCTGAAGGAAGATCCAAGTTTCCTCTTAGCGCTAAAATAAAATAAAATAATAATGCCTGGAGAGCGTTTTGCCTCATGGGGGATCAGCTAGCTCGTGGTGGTGCTAGTACGCTCTGCTAGATCTGGCGGGTCGGTTGCGTACCGTGGCGCCATGGTACGGTACGGTTGGGAGGGATGGCAAGTTAAGTCCTTGCGGGAGGGACGGCACGTCCCCGTGGCCGCCACTGTTGCGTGCGGCGCGTCTCGTGCCTGGGTATGCATCCCTTCCCTGGGGCGGCGGGCTGTCGGTCGGCCGGAGTTCACTCCGGCCCGGCTCCTCGCCGATCCGATCGCACGATCTAAACGAGGGAGACCCCCTCGGCCGTCGACTCGTCGTCGGTGGCGCCGTCGGTGATCCGAATAGTGCTGCGTGGCGTCCGCTCGTCAGGCTCTCTGCGCTTTTCCCGGTTAGCAGCGTGGGCCATGGGACAGATCTTCGGGCGCCCACGTGGTGCGGCCCGCCTCTACAAGGCCCGCGGGCCCGCCGTCGGTGACCGGCGTGGGCCACGTCGGCCATGGCTTCTTGTCACTACCGCATCCAGTTGCGGTGCAGGCAGGGCGTGCCTTGTCCTGGCGCCCGAGATTTGTCCTCGCAGACAGCAATAGAAATTGCCACGGAAGAGATAAGCATATTGGTACTCAACTCAATACTACTAGCTCATAACTCGTCAGTACTGAAGTGCGGCATCTGAGATTCTCGGTGTGTGTTTAGATCATCATTGCATGATGCCATGCCATGCCACCAGCTCGCGTCCTAGATTCACCTTTGCCGTCGTGGGGCGCGGCCAGACAGATTAGCGCGGGGTGGCGCCGGCTTGAATCGTGCCGTGATCCCGTGATGTGTCTGCAAAGACTGCAGGGTCCGCCCTATAAAGCTCCAAGATTTGCGAGTGCTCCCTACGGCTAACCTCCAAGATTTACTTTTTATTGGGCCGTGTCAGTGCAGTGCGCCCACATCCTCTGCTCGGTCCAACTGTACTGTACGGGTGAAGCAACCGAACAAAACCAACCTGTTATTCCCCACACAAAACGGAACCAAGCATGCTCATGCTCAATGTGTTTGATGCTGCTAACAGTAAAAAGAAGGCGAGCGACTGTGTGGCTATGTAGTACTGTGAAAAGTCAAGGGTAATAGTGAAAAGTTGGCCTGACGGTAACTTTGAGCTGTACATTTTTTTTCACCGGTGACAATCATGCTGGGGAGGGATGCTGATGAGTGTGCTGTTGTTGGTTGTGATCAGTGAACGCGGATGAATGCCTGATGACGAGGATGCAGGAGATGTCCTTGGATTACCACTTCAAAGTGGAGCAGGAAGTGAGCTCCTCCGTCTGCGCCTTCTTCGGCTTCAACGGTGAGATTCAGTCCGGTCTTCCAATGTCCTTTCGGATGATTTTATTCGACATTGGTACCAATTTATCCATGGCATCTGTCTAACAATCTCAATGATTTCTTCTACCAGGAACCGCCGGTGTGTGGCGCATTGCTGCAGTGAATGAAGCAGGGGGCTGGAAGGACAGGACCACCGTGGAGGACATGGATCTAGCTATCCGGGCCAGCCTCAAGGGATGGAAGTTTGTCTACCTCGGCGATGTTCAGGTACATTGATCAATCATGCAAACCATCAGATTCAGATAACATACAGCGCACATCCTTTGGCTTTTCTCTTTCAATACCACGTTCCTATTTTTTTTTAAATGAGACAGTAGTAAAAGGAATTTGACAGTGAAAAATTGGAGTTAACGAAAATTCTGCAATGTTTCTCAGGTTAAGAGTGAACTCCCCAGCACTTTCAAAGCCTTCCGGTTTCAGCAGCACAGATGGTCATGTGGTCCAGCAAACCTGTTCAGGAAGATGCTGGTGGAGATTGTGACAAATAAGGTCTGCCCCAGCACCCATCAAGTCCAATTCTGTTTTAAGACAACACCTTAACTATGTTGCTAACTCAGATGCTATTGATCTTGTGTGTGTGTGCAGAAAGTGACAATCTGGAAGAAGTTTCATGTCATCTACAATTTCTTCTTGGTGCGCAAGATCGTTGCCCACATTGTGACATTCACCTTCTACTGCATCATCATCCCGACAACCATCTTTGTCCCTGAGGTTCATATACCGAAGTGGGGTTGCGTCTACATTCCCACAATCATCACTCTTCTCAACTCTGTTGGAACTCCCAGGTAATTATATTATAGCCTGTAAAGAGCTCACATTCACATAAAAATATAATAAGCAAGTAATGATCGTTCAATTATAATTAGTATTTGATCAAATTGTGTGTTTACCTGACGAAAATGCACCAATTTTGGCAGGTCTTTTCACTTGCTTTTCTTCTGGATCCTCTTCGAAAACGTCATGTCGCTGCATAGAACCAAGGCCACATTGATTGGCTTGTTAGAGGCAGGCAGGGCGAATGAATGGGTCGTCACGGAGAAGCTCGGCAGCGCCATGAAGATGAAATCTGCTAACAAAGCATCAGCCAGGAAGTCATTCATGAGGATGTGGGAGAGGTACTGAACAAACAAGACAAAATGCACACATTTGCCACCTTTTTTGCCTCAGCCCTTCGGTAACTAACTTTCAGAGATGAAAATTTTCAGGCTAAACGTTCCGGAGCTCGGCGTGGGAGCCTTCCTCTTCTCATGTGGGTGGTACGATGTCGCGTTCGGGAAGGACAATTTCTTCATATACCTTTTCTTCCAGTCGATGGCTTTCTTCGTCGTCGGGGTTGGCTACGTCGGCACAATCGTCCCTCAGTCATAACTGAAAGAACGTCGGGATCATCTCGCTCAGCAGTTCACAGTTCCCTGAGAAATCAGCAAAAGTTAGTTGGCCGTGCATAGCCAGTTCAAAAGTAAAGATCACGCAGTCGTCTCTGGGTTTCTCTCTGTTTTCCTTCCTCCTTGGAGACTGATAGTATTGCAGCATTCCCTTGAATGTGCTATTGTAAAAGAAAGCGAGGTGCAGTGTAAGGTCACTGCATATGTATTTGTGGTGTTCTCTTTTTGCTTGTAGCGAGTACGTCCCCGTGGTTATGGGGAGCAGGATGTCTGCTTCCAAGTCGAATGTAATACTAATAGTATAAGAAAGGAAAAAGGTTCAGGAATGTGTGAGCAAGATCAGATTGTTCGGATTTTTCCGTGTGCTGCCTTCAGAATTTTAAGTGTGCAGTGTGCTAGATGAAACATTGTTCCCCAGGTAGGATCAGTCGACACATGTTGAAGCAGAAGAGAAGACACGCCACTGCTCCAGGGAAAAAAAAACCCATCAAACCAACTAAACAAACTGGTATTCAGAATAACTTTAAACATCTATCCTGAGTTGCGTAGGTCTTCATCCTCGTGATATGCAGCAAAAAGCATCACTAAGAAACAACGGTCGAACAGTTTTTTTTTCAGTGGTTTTTTTTTTTGGAGAATCACCGGAGGAGGAGTCCCTCCACCTGAATATATTACTTAAAGTGGCCAATATGCCAGGAGAGTGATCCAGTTTATAAGGAAAACCGGATCGAAAACCTAAAACAAGTTGACCCGTTTATAAGGAAAACCGGGCCGAAAACCGTACAACAAGGTTACAAGGAGAAGAGAAGAGAAGACACCCAACAAGGGCGGGACCTAGCTAGCAGACTAAAAGGACCATCACCACGTCAGACACAAGTAGTAATGGGGTGTTGTCGAGGGATCACAATACTGAGACTTTGCGAGGAACCTAACGCACCGCATTGCGTGCATAACGAGCCCCACGGCACAACTGAGGAGCAACCACAACCAACGAGTGCGAAAAGCACGAGCCTTGACTGGGTGCCCCGCCATGAAAGATCAGAACGATTAATAATTTGGGGAGGCATCTAGCGCCATCAAAGAGCAAGGATGAACCAAGACATCACCAAGAGCACGACGCTCGCCGCAATACATCGGCCGCCAAGGGAGAGTCTTGAGCATGCATAGCGAGACACCTTCACGAGGGGGAAACAGATGGCCGCCCTGCGGCGCCAAAGGCACCGCCACCAAACCCCAGAAAACACCACCAAACAACCACCGTCGACTCCAAGCCAGTCGCACCACCACCACCACCATTGGACCCTCCGACTGTTCCCAACTTGGCCACACCACCACCACCACCAAACGCTGCACCCTCAACCACACGCAGGCACAGAAGCCGCCGTTTGGGTCTCCAAGATGACGCCTCCAGGGAGGTAGTGCCGACAAGGACACAAGACCGTCATCCGATCCGACAAGCCAGATCTTAGGTTTTCACCCGGATACCACAAAACAAAGTACTGCAGGTGCTGGAGCTCCACAACGACACCTCCTACGAGGAAAACGATGTCCACAGACACCATTGCCGCCGACATCGACATAGTCGATGCAAGGTTCTCACCCGGAGTTTGAGCACATACTTACAGCAAGACGACAGCTGGCCACCACCATTGGGCCCCTCCGAGACGAAGAAGCACATGAATCGTCGCAGCCAACCGCACCCCCGCGGAGACCGCATACGGCCAAACATCAGCACTAGGCACTGGAACCACCAATGGTCGTCCGAACGCAGGGCCACCGGACGCAGCGCGAGCCGCCGAACCTAACCGAGCACCATGCTGGCGAGGAGCAGAGGAGCGCTGCCCGAAGCCAGGAACCACCATGGTCCCGGGTTGCAGCCAAACATCAGGAGCACTAACACACCCCACGCGCGCCACCGTGCACCTGCCGGAGACCAGATCCGAAATGCCATAGCACTGACCAAAGGCGGGGGAGATCGAAAACCGGCACATCAGTCCACCAAGCGCCACCAATAGCACCCACCGCCACCAGCCTCCACCACTCCCGCCTCCACCACCCAGCAACACCACCTCCCCGGCTGACCCCACCTGGCGGCCCAGCCAACACCGGCCGGATCTGGGAAGGTAGCCCCAGATCCGCCCCCGCCCTAGACCAGCAGCGCCCGAGCAAGCAGCGACGGGCCGCCGCACACAGGGGGGCCGGGGCTGGCCGGCAGGGACACCGGGACGACGCCGACGAGCGCTGCCTCCGCCCGCCTCCGAGGCCGGGCGCCCGATCCAATCTGACGTAGCCTGTCGTCCCTCCTCTGACGAAATGGTGGTCGCACGGTGGAGGAGAAGCGCCTCGCCGCCACCATCCCCGGAGTGCGCGCGGCCTTTGCCGGCGGCCTCCTCAGGTGGCAGCGAGACTGGGTGCGAGGGAGGAAGGGGAGCGGCGGTGCGAACAGGGGCGCCCCCCGTGTCGCGAGAGGAGGGGCGACGCGGGGGGGGGGAGCTTCGTTCCAGTGGATTTTGATTTGCCTCCCTTTTCTGCAAAGGCGACTAAAAATGAATCTAATAATCAATCAGTTTGTGAGATTATTTGCCCCTACAAGTTTTGCTTGAGGCCAGGAAACCTAACAGCCTCCGCCTCCTCCCATCCGAACTGCAGCCGCATCCTACCTCTCCGTCCTCTCTTCTCCTCGGTGCTGCTAGAGACTAGTGGCCGGGCTAAGTCTGACACTGGTCGATGAAGGCGACGACGGGAAGATCTCTACTCTATTAACCTTCGTTGGTAAGATGTGATATATGGGCGACTTAAGGCAGACGTTATGGCTGCGCAACGGTGAAGGTGGTGTTTCTGGCCGGGTCGATGGTCTCTGGTGGCGAGGCATCGGAGGTCGTGATCCCATCTACAGCTATGAGGGCACAATGACAACCTTCTTCGTCCCAACAAGGTGGTCCTCTGCTTGGGCGAGCAGATGGCGGTGTCGTCCTGCACTGCTAGGCGGTTGTTGCAACGGGCTGGAGGATCTTGGACCTTCAGATCCAGGCAACGACGAGTATGTTTTGCCGAGGGTAGGTGGCTATACCTTTTCTACCTACTCCTCTTCAATTCCAAAAGATACACATCATTTTTATAGACTCCACTACAAATCTGACATGAGATTTTTTTGAAGGAAATATGCCCTAGAGGCAATAATAAAGTTATTATTTATTTCCTTATATCATGATAAATGTTTATTATTCATGCTAGAATTGTATTAACCGGAAACATAATACATGTGTGAATACATAAACAAACAGAGTGTCACTAGTATGCCTCTACTTGACTAGCTCGTTGATCAAAGATGGTTATGTTTCCTAGACATAGACATGAGTTGTCATTTGATTAACGGGATCACATCATTAGGAGAATGATGTGATTGACTTGACCCATTCCGTTAGCTTAGCACTTGATCGTTTAGTTTGTTGTTATTGCTTTCTTCTATACCTACAAATAAAGCAAAGTGCGTTTCTCCAATTTTTTCATCCGTTCACCATAAAAATATTTTTTCTATATCCGAGGTGGTACTAATTGTTTTTGAGAATTTGTCCAGAATTTCGTACATGGGCTGCACGCGTTAAGGCCCAGAAAAGTCACCCATTTATTTCCTGCACATGCAGCTGGGAAACCTTATTTGTCGCACGAAGCGACATATAGTTCGAGCTTCCCATCGGTCGCCCAATGTAGGGCCGGCCCTTTTTCATTTTTTATGTGGTCCTTTTCTATTTTTTCCCTTCAAAGTTATTTTTTCCTTTTCCCATAAAATTTATTTTTTAATTTTCGTAAATTTCTTTTTATACTAATTTTTGTTAGATCTTAGCATTTCAAAAATTATTCGTACTTTCAAAAATATTTGGAACTTTTAATTTTTTATTTTCGTTCAAAATTTATTTGAAATTAAAAAAAGTTCACATTTTCGCAAAAAGAATTCAAATATTGTTCGGGATTTGTAAATTAATTTTCATTGCAAAAAAATTGAAATTCGAAAATAAATAAATTTTGCAATCCATCTACTAGAAAAGAAACAAAAAGAGTTTTGTCCCGAATTTCATACCTGGGCCAGACGCGCTAAGGCCCAGAATAGCCACCCATTTATATCCTACGCACGCAGCTGGGAACATTAGTTATCACACGAAGCGTCATATAATTGGAGCTTCTCATCTGGCGCCCAATATTGGGCCGGCCTGTTTCCACTTATTTTCCTTTTCTATTTTTCTTTTTTCGCTTTCAAGTTATTTTTTTTCCTTTTTACATAAATTTATTTTTTTAATTTTCGAAAATTTCGTTTCTTGTACAAATTTTCGTTAAATCTTAGAATTGCAAATTTTCTTTCCATTTTCAAAAATATTTGGAACTTTAAATTTTTTATTCTCTTTCAACATTTGTTTGACATTCAAAAAATGTTTGCATTTTTTCAAAAAGAATTCCAAAATTGTTCGAGATTTGTAAAATAAATTTCATTTTATAAATAATAGAAATTAGAAAAATATTTTTTATTGAAATGGCCACAAATTGAAAATAATGTTCGTGATTGAAAATACATTTTTAAAATTGTTTTGAATATTCAAAACAAGTTTCCATTTTCAACAATTCTTCACAAATTCGAAAAATGTTCATTTCTCTCACCTTAGAAATGATCATATTTTCAAAAAATGTTTGTGTATTTTAAAAATATTTCTATTTCAAGTTTTATTTTTCTTTTTCTATAAATTAATCATTTTTCAAAAAATATGTTCGCAGTTTTTTTAGAAAAATCAGAAGGTCACCACAACCTTGACAAGGAGGCGGACTTGAAGGAAAAAAACACGAGTTGGTTAGTGGCCGCCACTCCGACCAACTCCACTACTACAAAGATCTTGTGGGCCAAACATGACCCACGAGAACACCACAACTCTCTACTCTATCGCCCCACTATTGTGGAGACCATTTTGATGGACACATCAATTATCTCTCCCGATGTTGCTCGCAAAAAAATCTCTTCCGTTGTAACGCACGGGCATATGTGCTAGTCATAACTTATACATGTTCCTATGACTATGAGATTATGCAACTCCCATTTACCGGAGGAACACTTTGTGTGCTACCAAACGTCACAACGTTACTGGGTGATTATAAAGGTGCTCTACAGGTGTCTCCAAAGGTACATGTTGGGTTGGCGTATTTCGAGATTAGAATTTGTCACTCCGATTGTCGGAGAGGTATCTCTGGGCCCTCTCGGTAATGCACATCACTTAAGCCTTGCAAGCATTGCAGCTAATGAGTTAGTTGCGGGATGATGTGTTACAGAACGAGTAAAGAGACTTGCCAGTAACGAGATTGAACTAGGTATTAAGATACCGATGATCGAATCTCGGGCAAGTAATATACCGATGACAAAGGGAACAACGTATGTTGTTATGCGGTCTGACCGATAAAGATCTTCGTAGAATATGTAGGAGCCAATATGAGCATCCAGGTTCCGCTATTGGTTATTGACCGGAGACGTGTCTCGGTCATGTCTACATTGTTCTCGAACCCGCAGGGTCCGCACGCTTAACGTTACGATGACAATTTCATTATGAGTTTATATATTTTTATGTACCGAAGGTTGTTCTGAGTCCCGGATGTGATCACGGACATGACGAGGAGTCTCGAAATGGTCGAGACATGAAGATTGATATATTGGAAGCCTATGTTTGGACATCGGAAATGTTCCGGGTGAAATCAGCATTTTACCGGAGTACCGGAAGGTTACCGGAACCCCCAGTAACCTAATGGGCCTTAATGGGCCTAGCGGAGGAAGTGGAGAGGAGGCCAAGGGGCAGCCGCACGCCCCTCCCCCCAAGTCCGAATTGGACAAGGAGGGGGGCGGCTCCCCCCTTTCCTTTCCCCCCTCTCTCTCTTCCCCCCCAAGTCCTAGTCCAACATGGAAAGGGGGGACTCCTCCTGGCGCGCCCCTTGCCTGGCCGCACCTCCTCCCCCTTGCTCCTTTATATACGGGGGCAGGGGGCGCCCCATAGACACAACAATTGATCATTGATCTCTTAGCTGTGTGCGGTCCCCCCCTCCACCATAATCCTTGATAATATTGTAGCGGTGCTTAGGCGAAGCCCTGCGATGGTAGAATATCAAGATCGTCACCACGCTGTCGTGCTGACAGAACTCTTCCCCGACATTCTGCTGGATTGGAGTCCGGGGATCGTCATCGAGCTGAACGTGTGCTAGAACTCGGAGGTGCCGTAGTTTCGGTGCTTGATTGGTTGGGCCGTGAAGACATACGACTACATCAACCGCGTTGTTATAACGCTTCCGCTTTCGGTCTACGAGGGTACGTGGACAACACTCTCCCCTCTCGTTGTTATGCATCACCATGATCTTGCATGTGCGTAGGAATTTTTTTGAAATTACTACGTTCCCTAACATTTTTGACCGTGACAAATCGAACATTTTTCATGGCAATTTGTGTTTGCCGAGGGTGGCAAGTTTAGTTGGCAAGCATGACAAATCCCGCCGATTCATTTTTCCAGGAAAATGTTGTGCTCGTAAATTAAATTTGTCATCCTCACGTCAACTAAATTTGCAATGTTCAAGAAATCGGTAACTGGTAACTGCTCGGTCAATTTAGGAGTATTTACAGAATTACTAGCATTACGGGTTTTGTAGGTTTTGTAGGTTGTAATTCTGATAGGGGTATTTATAGAATTACCAGCATTCATAGGGGGGTCGGTCTTTTTTTATTTCTAGTAACAGGTCTAAAGATCATAACAAGATATTTCTTTCCTCTCGTTTTTTAGATCTAACAGCAGAAAAGGAGTCCTTCTTCAGTCTTAGCTTTAAAGAAGAAACAAGGCGTTTACAATTCACTCGCCCTCCATTTCTAGCTATAAGTTTATGAGTCTTTTTAGAGATTTCACTATAAACTAAATACAGATGTATGTAGACATATTTTAAAGTGTATATTCACTGATTTTGCTCCGTATGTAGTCCATAGTGAAATCTCTAAAAAAGACTTATATTTAGGAACGGAGAAAGTACTTCTTTTAGTAGTGCAGACACATTAAATGCGAGAAGTCTTCAGTGTATATTAGCATCCTAATTATGTTCTTGTTGTTGAATCTGGCTTGCCTGAGTATTTGGACAAAAACTATGAATCGTCGTTCCACTGAACTACCACTTTTTAAAAAATGACCAAAGGACTACCATTTTTAACTAATTTTGTTGCAAACAACTATGCGATAAACACATTTATGACAAGCGGGGTCAATCTATTAGGACTGATGTGGCAAGAAAGTCAACGTCGTTTGTTTGTACCGTTATGACAAGTGAGGCCCACACATCAGCATCAACCACAATCCTCCTTTTCCTCTCTTTTTGGAATTTTAACAAACACCTATTGTGCATCCTCTCGACTAAGGGTCGCCGTTGCTTTTTCTCCCCTTGATGGGTTGCCTCCCACCGGGGATGGTGATGGATTTGGGGCCGTGTAATGGAGGAAGTGGTGGCGCTGGGTAATGGAGTGGCCGGTGGAAGGTGGTAATGCAGATGGATGGATGGTGATGAAGTGATATTGTGGCGTGCCGCCACGCCGGCCTAGCCGCGGCACGACTGGAGTTAGAGAGAGAGAGAGAGATGTTGCCAAGCCTAATTTGAGAATTGAGCAGCGCTAGGGATTTTGACCCCTCGATCTGATCTGGAAACTTTACACACTAGCCCTCCTCCTTCTCTTATTTCTTCACGAGAAGGTCCTCCCGCTTCTTTAGCTAGTCCCCTGGTTACTTCTTTTCATCTTGCACAAGTCTCTTCTTCCTTCTCTTCTTTCCTTCACTCTTCTCGATAGCCACATACACGAAATCTTGACGATTATAGTGCCTTTGCGCACATTTCTGGAAAATAGACAAAAGACTAGTAAACAATCTGTTTATATAATTTTCATTCAATTATTCAATATTTTATAACAAGAATTGATGGTTAGAACTCAACAAATGATATACTTGTATGCCAAAATTATGTATATGAAATATGCTTATCAGCCAGCACACAAACTGATGGATGCATCCAGCTGCTCGTGTGCCAGTGGCGGACCCAGGAAAAAAATGAAGGGTGTGCACACTCTAAAAATTTTTCCCACCTAATCCATGGGTCAGACAAAATATGGCAAAATAATAACATGAGTAGCTTAATGCAAATCTCACAACAATTTAGTTCACAAAATATATCTCAAATGTGCTCAATTACAATAGGAGTAGTCTTACATGGAAGAAGCATAAGTAGAAACTTACATCACTAGGTAACTCTACGTTTTTGCATTGTCATGAAAGCATCAACTATGTCATCTTCGCTTACTTCCATGAACACATCCCGTTCAATAAATGTCACCAAGCAATCATTCAAGCGATCATCACTCATAGTAGTCCTCAACTTATTTTTCACTAGATTCATTGCTGAAAATACTCTTTCAACACTCGCCGTCGCCACCGGTAAAATCAATATCAATTTGATGAGTAAGTAGACCAAATCATAAAGAACATGCTTCTTTGTTGCAACAAGCATAATAGAGAGCTCACCAATATTACTTGCATTTCTAAACCTATCATCTTGTCTCATATCATCAATAAAATTAGTAAGTTGAAATTCTAGCCTTATCAAATCTGTGCTTGAAATGTCCATGGGATAGAATTCAGCAAGTCTCATTACCTTGAGTGCATCATAAGAAGCAAATGAATTGAGGGGATTCAAAGCCGACATACAAATAAGCAACTCCGTATTAACGTCATCAAACCGATTGTCAAGCTCTTGAATGGTTTGATCAATGACACCAAGATATACTTCTCTTCTATAACGATCATCATTTGTTTGTACTTCATAATACCGACGTGATCTTCGATTAGGCTCATAAATATCCTCCCACAAAGGAACTTGAATGTCATGTTTGTTGCAAAATAAGGTTAGCTTTGCAAGAAATCTTCCCAACCATGAGACCTCATGTGTTGCATTCTACTCTTTGCCAAACTAACAAGTGTCATTGCATTGACAATATCTTGATCTCTCTTTTGCAAAGATTTGGACAACTCATTTGTATAGCCAAGAATAACAAGCATCAAGTGAAGATTGAAAACAAAGTCAAATGATTCAAAGGCTTGAGCAACTCCACGTATTCTTGTCCACTCACTTTTTTGTGAAGGATCTTTTCCAATAGCATCAAGTACTTCAAGGATTGTGGAATACATGCTAACAATGTGCATAATGGTTTTAAAATGAGAACCCCAACGAGTATCGCCGGGTCTAGCTAGTCCCATCTCTTGATTTAGCCCACTTCCACTTTCAATCTCACCCATTTCAAGTGCTTCCAACACCTTTTGAGCTCTAACATCTCGAAGCATGTCATGGCGCTTACAAGAAACTCCAACAATATTGAGCAAGTAAGAAACATGATCAAAGAACCACAAACATGGTTCATTGTCCTTTGCCACAGCTATAAGAACCAACTGAAGTTGATGTGCAAAACAATGGATGTAATAGGCAGAGGGTGACTCTTTCATGATCAATGTTTTCAACCCTTTAATCTCCCCTTTCATGTTGCTAGCCCCATCATATCCTTGCCCGCGTATTTGACTAGGAGTCAAATGATGATCTTTAAGCAAAGTTTGAATTGCATCCTTAAGTGACAATGAAGTTGTATTGGCAACACGAACAACTCCAAGGAACCTCTCACATCCTCTTCCCGATTTGTCAACAAATCGTATGCAGAGAGCAAGTTGTTCTTTATGAGATGCATCACTAGACTCATCAGCTAGGATTGCATAGTGGTCGTCACCAATATCTTCAATAATTCTTTTAGTTGTTTGCGCCGCACAACATTCAATTATTTGATTTTGTATCTTTGGACTAGTCAAGATGCAATTCCCAGGAGCATTGTTCAAAACAAGTTTATTAACTTCTTCATCATTTTCCGAAAGCCATTTAAGAAGTTCAAGAAAGTTCCCCCTATTGCTAGATTCTTCACTCTCATCATGTCCACGAAATGCCAATCCTTGGTTCAAAAGAAACCTCAAGCATCTAAGTGAATAAGTCAGCCTAGCCTTGTACATACGCAAATCCTCTTTATCCACCCTCACCATAATGTTATCAATTGATGGTTGGGGTGCCACAAATAAATTGTACTTCTCTTGAGCTTTGTTGTGAATGCTATTAATACCACCAACATGTTTGACCAATGCATCGGGCTTATACCAATTTTTCCAACCACCATTAACAAAGGCATCACCCCTAGGCCCCCCATTCGATTTTCCTTTGAACAAATAACACACAAAGCAAAATGCTGCCTCATATTTGACACTATATTCTAACCGTTTATAGGTCTCAAACCAAACAAAGTTGAAGTGTTAATTTTTACCATAGATTTTTCTGACTTGAAAGTTGTGTGCATATGGTTGGACTGCTTGCTTTGCAATGTATCGTCTCCGAACTTCATCTTGATCATCGACATCATACTGTGAAATAGGAATCCTCTCCCCTGGACCAGGAGGAAGCCTTTGAATATTATATGGCCTTGCACACGGAGAATGGACTGCTTCATCTTCACAATCACTTTCAATCTCTGCATCGGAATGGACTGCTTCATCTTCAATATCAAATTCAATCTCTGCAGAATGGACTGGAGGTGGAGAATGGACTGCTTCATCTTCAATATTTGACACTATATCTTCAGGTTGCTCTTCGGCTGCAACCTTCTTTCTTTTAGCAGCCTCATAATTCCGAAAAAAGGACTGAATGTCACCATTCCTCTTCATCTTTGGTTCTACAATTACAACAAAAAACACAACTATTAGAGACAACTAGGCAAAGCTTAGTACAAGCACAACTTTAAGATTGAACAATACTACTACTCAATTGGCAACATATTCCCTTCAATGCACTGCACCAAATATCATCCCTCGTGCAACAAATTTAAGAATCAATTGGCAGTTTAGGACAGCAAATTAACTGAATGGATATACAGTGTACTATTGACAGAAGCTCACCCAAAGACCAAAGGGCATCACGAACTAGGAATTCAGCGGGGATTGGGCCATTCAGAAGCTTGGGCAGCAGCTCCTCATCTCCGCCGGGCTACGGAGTTCGGACGTCCGGCGACCGGCGGGCGACGGCTCATGGTGGCCGGAGATCCACCAGCCAGGCAAGGAGCGCTCGAAGGGGAGCAGAGCGGCGACTCTTCTCGCCTTCTCGGTGGAAGGAGGCAAGGAGCGGCGGTCCGGCGGACGACCCCAGCAGGATGGCCGGACGGGGATGGGGGGCAGGGGGGCGCTGGATTAGGTCTTTCAGCGGCTGCGCTCTGCCTGGCCGACGGACTGTATCGATGGCTCGCTGCCTCTCGCTCGGGAGTAGATGGGCTGGGGCGCTGCCACGCTGGGCTTGGGTTGATTTGGGCCTAAATATCATATGGTAATAAAAAAAATCGATTTTTTCTGGGTGTGCCACGACACACCTTGCACACACGCTGGGTACGCCAATGTCGTGTGCTAGCTTGGCTGGTGCGCTATTGACCTGCGAGATGCACCACGACGCAACTACGAACACAAGCCCGACGCGGCTCCCTGGCCAGGACCATGACGTAGCTACGAACACGAGCAGGCTCCCGACGCAACTCCCTGTCCAGGAGCACGGTGTGGCGCTGCTACTCCCTTTCGTGTACACGTGGTTGAGGACGGGTGACGAACAAAAGAGACCACGAGCTCGAGTCATGTTGGCCTGCCGGCCGCGGCGTGAGCTCCACCGCAGCCGTGCTCGTCTGTTGCGAAGGCGCTCGAGCGCTACGCCTGCGTGCAAGAAAGAGAGAGATGTTGGCAGGCCTGGGACTACCACCTCAAACGTTTTCGGTAGTTTCTTGCAACAAGATTAGTTGAAAATGGTAGTTTTTGGTCAATTTTTTGAAAATGGCAATTCAGTGGAACGACCACCTCAAATGTGGCATTTTTTCAAATACTCGCTCGCGTCCGTCAATTGGTCATTCTGTATGTTTTTTTGTTGTCAAACGCTAAAGTTAGCGAAGTTATTGCATTTTTCAGTCTTGCGGTGCCTGTACTTTTGTTGTGTGTTTTTTCATTTTCAGATTTCCACAACTCTGTGAATTAAGAAAACACTTAAGCATGCGCAAAATGGTACCAAAAGTTAACAGAAAACAGAAAAAACTAGACGGAACGCGATCATAGCGCGAATTAATTCGCGCCGTACGGGCGTCGTTCACAATAGTACTCACAAATACTCATAAGCCAACCGGTCACCAAAATCGAGCGGATATTGTATCGGTGACTTATGAATGGCCAAAGTAGGCTCCTCGATAGGGTGGACGAACTCGAATAGCTGGTGACGTGTACCGAGAGTGGTCGTGCCGTCATCATTCAAACGCTGGCTAAGATAGGATCCGGCTTGCCCGCTCCCATCCCATACTTTTATCCGTGCTTCCACTTCATCCTACGGTTGTTTTTTTCTCTTTTTTTTTTTTTAATCTAATCATCTCCTCCTCTGATTTTAAAGGGATGGGGCCGGGTCTTATTTTGTTCCAATCAAATCATGTCACGTATGCGGAAGCACAATCATGCCACGTATGCGGGAGCATGAATGGGCGCACGCTGAGGAGCAGGCAAGTCTCGTCCGGCTAAGATAAGTCGGCGAGGGGCTACCATTGCCATTCCTTGCACAACAAGCGCGGCGATGACTTTCTCCATGATCTCGACCAGAACCTCCGGACAGAACTCCTTGAGCGACACGTACGCGACGGAGCCGATCATGGCCTTCAACACTCCCGGCGAGGCGATGTACTCGACACAGAAGGCCTTGAGCTGCGTGCAGCGGAGCCGGACGGCGAGCACCAGCGTGGCGGCCGCGGTGTCCGCGTCGGCGACGGCCTTGCACAGGAGACGCATCCTCTCCATGCCGTACATGTCGGCCGCGGCGATCAAGTCCCCAGCCGCCTCCATCCTCGTGCTGGTCGCGGCCGAGCCGGCGGCGAGAAGCTCGGCAGTCGCCGGGGGCAGCGCGTCCGCGTAGGCAAAGTGGAGGAGCGCATCGAAGGCGGCCTCCCCCACGCCATCGACACGTATGGGACCACGCGCCGGGGAGCCGTTTGTCTGCTGCTGCTTGAAGAACGTCGCGTGGAAGACCGGCGATCGAGCGGCGAGCACGAGCGTGTGCCAGTGGCGGCGCCAGGTTCTAGAGGGTGGGTATTCATTTTGGAGGATGGTATTCATTTTGCCTAAATCATCACTGTTTTGCAAAAAAAATCGCTTGTTTTATATAAAATTTCAATGGTTTGTCAAAATCTTGGGTATTCAACCGAATACCCAAGAAGACCCCTGGCGCCGCCCCTGGCGTGTGCGCGGTGAACTCGCGGCTGCCCACCTGGAAAGTGACGTCGGCCCCCTCCTTGCTGTCCAGCAGGCGGAGGAGCTGCTCGCCGATGTTGGACGGCGGCACTGTGACGAGCTGGCCAGGAGACGACTCGGGCGAGGCCATGTTGTGTGGCACTAGAGAAGTGAAAAATCCTAGACTTACGGAAACACTGCTACGCGTTGGTTATACGGGAGGAAGATGGACGTCCCCCGAGAGCAGCGTTGCAGCGCACGAGCACCAGTGCTCTCTATATTTGACTTTTTCAAATCTGTATTTTTGAAGTTTCAAAAAAATGTGAAATTATTTCCCGGGATGCATATACACATTCCGAATACCCGTTGCAAGTTTCGATACAAATCTCGTTTTGTTTTGGACTATAGAAAAATAAATTCTGACAGTATATAGGAGAAAAAAGATGCCATTTTTGTCAGAAATTTCTCTTTTTTATTTCCCAAAATACAAAGTATTTCTTCTCTAGATTTCTACCGGTCCTTAGGAATATGTGTACGTATTCACATATTATTTTTCAGATTTTTTTAAGCATCGAAAGTGTGTTTTTCAAAAAATTCAAATATCAAGAGTAGTGGAGCTCGGCCTCTGCAGCCACTTTTCGGATGTCCCCACGCATTTACTAGCCGAGAAGACTCTTTAGCGCTCGACCGCTCCAACAAGCAAAGCCAATCCAAGGCAAGTCATCAGCCGACCAGAATTTCCATAAGGACCCACCACGTGAGGCCTTTGTACGAAGGCTGGGAAGGCATGAGAAGTCGAATCGCCCCACCTGATTTTCAGGGGGGCCCGCGCCTAATTAATCCGCCCCTAAGGGCATGTACAATGGTGCTATCTTAGGAGTGACACGTAGGATAAATGATGAGGTGGAGAAGAGAGAACTCGTAAGAAAAGGCTTGTCTTCTTTTATTTAAGATAAGACAAGAGATGATCTCTTAGCACAATTTGTCTCACCAAATTTTAAGGAATTGCTAGTAATCGAAGATAAGGCTAAGATATAACCCATTGTAGACATATTTTTTTGTCATCTCTAAATTACACGCAAGATTTAAGATAAGACTGTCTTGTCAACCATTGTACATGCCCTAACTAATCACGTATTTAAACCACTTTCCAAATCTAACTGATTTACTAGCACGGAAGGCTAACAGGTGTGGAGCGGCTTATTTTCCCCACCTGGCGCTTTGGTCCTCACTCCGCAATTCGTGCATACAAGGGAGCGTGCATCTTCAACACCTGTGCCAAACCTAACGTCATACATTACGGGACTCCACCGCCACCGTGACACCGCCGGAGAAGGCTGTGAGCAACTGCCACGCCTAGAAGAGCTCTATTGCAGAGCATGTTGCTTATTCAGTCAACTAAATGGGCACGCCGCACGTGATGAAACCCAGTCTTTGTGGCACATCGACCTGTATCATCCTGAACGTGCCAGATTTGTGATGTCTCGAGACCGATGCGCCAGGTGTCTTCCAGTTATTTCGTTATCGTTGTCATGTCATTTGCTCGTGTGTCGCTTCTTGCCATGTCATCATATGCATTGCATCATCATGTTTTCAAAATTTGCATCCGCCCGGGTTCTCACAGTTTTGTTCGTTGTCCGTTCTGAGCCCAGACACACTTGCACGCGCCCGCGACACGTCTGAAATATTATTTTATAAGTGGCCAGAAAATGTTCTCGGAATGGGTTGAAAGTTGGCATGCGGTGTTGTTATGTTGTTAGTAGGTCGCCTGCCAAGTTTCATCGCATTCGGAGTCCGTTTGATACCCCAACGTTAAACTATAGCGGCATTATAGCTGGGCACACGTCGGACGTTTTCGGTCTCCGAAAACTGTTGCAGGGCTTTCCCTCTCTTTTCTCTCTAATCCGTCTGCACAGTCCGCTATAACCGCCAGGCCCCGAAACCCCTCTTTGCACAGTGCACCGACCCCTCACGTGCGCGTCTGAAACTTCCCCGGACCCGACCCGGGCAGTCGTCACCGTTGTGTCCAGATCATCCCCAAACATCTACAAAACATCACCGTTTTCTTATTTGGACTCCCTAGCTATTTTTTTCGCGACCGTCCGATTAAAATCAAAGGGACCAAATGCCCCTACCAAAATTCCACTTGCCATATATTAGACCACCCCCTAACCAAATCAGTCTAACCCTAGCCTAACCCAGTCCCATCCGCGCCGCCACCGCTCTCATTCTTCCCCTCGGGATCCATCCCCACCAACCGCAGCCTCCGACCAGATCCCTGATTTTCCGCGCAGCCGCCCGAGCATCTTGATGGATCGAGTGCTTTGCCTCCAAGCACAGCCTCCCCTGCTCATGCCCCGAGCCTCCCGTCGTCCAGGAGCACGAGCTCCATCGCCTCGCTGCCACTAGCAGAAGCATCCCCATCGCCGGCCTCCAGGACCTCTGCTCCTCCTCTCTGTCTTCTTCTCCCCCCCTCTCGATTTCTTCTCCCTCATGCATCTCTCTCTCAGGAACCCCACGCCATGGCTGGGTGAGCCCCACGCCGAGCTCCACAAGTCCTGCTGCAGCAGCAGGAGCTTCCGCCGCCGCGCCATGTTGCCCTCCTCTGCTTCTCCTTCGCCGGAACCACACCATCCTGCCATTCCGTCGGAGTCCTCAGCTCGCCGGAGTAGCGCCAAGTACCCCTGCATCGCCCGTGCATTGAAGGCACCTCTGCCTCGCCCGCCAGCCTCGTCTGCTTCATCTACGAGCCAGTTCCTCTGACCGATCTCCGTGTTGACCCTGTCGAGCGCCCGTGTGGACCTCCTGCGCCAAGCCAACCAGGCCGATCTGGTCTCTAGCCGTCCCCGCCGCCGAGTTTCCCTGCTTCGTGCCTCTCCTCGCGCCGCTGCCAGATCGAGCGAGCGAGGAGAGCGCTTGCGTTGACCGTGGCCCAACTGCCCTCTCACCCGAACTGGGCCTTGGCCCATGGTGAGACGCCCCCCAGCAGCGCCTCTTTTGTTTTTTTTTTCAGTGGCCCAACTTGCACCAGTTTCGTCCCATAGATGTTTTTTTAGTTCTGTGAATTTACTAATTTTCCTTCACATGCATAATTTCACAATATGCCATCATTTTAAAAATGCTCACACCTAAATAACCGTGCATCGGATTTAGATAAACTTAACATGAAAGTTGCTTAGAATTTTGTGTAGGTTCATAATATGTCATTTTCATACATGTTTAAAATAATGTTTGTGTAATTTTGCCCATATGCCATGCTAAAATGATTTAGTTCGTAACTTTTTAACCGTAGCTCCAAATTTAATAATCTTTATATGTAAATGGGGTAGAAAATGCATAGCTTAACATGGTTCACTTTCTTTGCATGTTTAACAACCCTGAAATTGTGTTTATGACAGAACAGTACCAAATCCATAAATTGCACATGAGGATTTTTCCGGACTTGTTGCTTGTTGTTCCGGCCTCATTTAAACTTGTCTAGATAGGTAGTTTTTCATATGCTTCACCCTCTTGCCATGTTTAACAACATTTAATATTGTTGGGTACATAAACAAGATCGAACTAAATAAGTCACGTGGTGTTTCGTCAATATGCAACGGAGTTGCATATTGAGCTCCACTTAATTTGTAGGGTTGTTTGAGCACTTTGCCATGCCATGCTTCATTAAACCGGACATGCATCATACTTGGTTGTGCATCATGCCATGTTCATGTGTTGGTTGTTTACTATGTTGCTTGTTTCTTTCCGGGTTGCTTCTCTCGTTAGCTTCGGTTTCGTTCCGGAGTTGTGAGGATTCGTTTGATTACATCCATTTGTCTTCTTTATGGACCCGTTCTTCTTCCTTGCGGGATCTCAGGCAAGTTGACCATACCCTCGAAATCACCTCTATCTTTGCTTGCTAGTTGCTCGCTCATTTTCTATGCCGCGATACCTACCACTTGCTATATCACGCCTCCCATGTTGCCATGTCCAGCCTCTAACCACCTTGTCCTAGCAAACCGTTGTTTGACTATGTTACCGCTGTGCTCAGCCCCTCTTATAGCGTTGCTAGTTGCAGGTGAAGATGGTGTTTATTCCTTGTTGGAACATGATTATTGTTTGGGATATCACAATATCTCTTATTTAATTAATGCATCTATATATTTGGTAAAGGGTGGAAGGCTTGGCCTTATGCCTGGTGTTTTGTTCCACTCTTGCCGCCCTAGTTTCTGTCATACCGGTGTTATGTTCCTTGATTTTGCGTTCCTTACGCGGTTGGGTTATAATGGGAATCCCTTGACAGTTCGCTTTGAATAAAACTCCTCCAGCAAGGCCCAACCTTGGTTTTACCATTTGCCACCTAAGCCTTTTTCCCTTGGGTTCTGCAGACTCAAGGGTCCTCTTTATTTAAAACCCCCGGGCCAGTGCTTCTCTAAGTGTTGGTCCAACTTGAGCGATGTCCGGCGCCCCTCTGGGCAACCAGGGTCTATGCCAACCCGACGTCTGGCTCATCCGGTGTGCCCTGAGAACGAGATATGTGCAGCTCCTATCGGGATTTGTCGGCACATCCGGGCAGCTTTACTGGTCTTGTTTTACCATTGTCGAAATGTCTTGTAACCGGGATTCCGAGCCTGATCGGGTCTTCCTGGGAGAAGGAATATCGTTCTTTGACCATGAGAGCTTGTGATGGGCTAAGTTGGGACACCCCTGCAGGGTTTTGAACTTTCGAAAGCCGTGCCCGCGGTTATGGGCAGATGGGAATTTGTTAATGTCTGGTTGTAGAGAACTTGAAACTTAACTTAATTAAAATGCATCAACCGCGTGTGTGGCCGTGATGGTCTCTTCTTGGCGGAGTCCGAGAAGTGAACACGGTTCTTGTGTTATGCTTGAACGTAAGTAGTTTCAGGATCACTTCTTGATCATTTCTAGTTCACGACCGTTGCTTCGCTCCTCTTCTCGCTCTTGTCGTGGTTCTAGCTCTGACAGTGATGTAAGGGGGTATGTATGGAGAGGCTAGATCTCAGCTATTGGGAAGTTGTAAACACACCAAGATGTACGAGTTCAGGCCCTTCGCGGAGGAAGTAACTGCCCTACGTCTCGTTGCCCGGAGGCGGTCGATTGCATTACTGGCGCGTGAATAACAGAGGTGCGAACCCTTCATACTGAGGAGGGGGGTGGCTTATATAGAGTTCGCCGGCCCCCTCCTGCTCTCAGTAGTGCAGGGTTTAAGGTATATTTAAGGTTGGGCGTTACTGGTAACGCCCCTAATAAAGTGTGATAATGACCATAAAGACTACTTAATAGCCGACCGTTTGCCTGCGGAGTGACTTAGGTCTCCTGGCAGTCGAGTGGTTGGCTTCATGGTCGAGTGATGGCTTCATGGTCGAGTGTCTTGAACCCGTCGAGTGGGATACCTTCAAGTCGATTGAAAGGTGACTTCTCCTAGGGATGTCCCAGTGTAGGGCTCTTTGGACAGGCCCGTGCCCCTACCCTAGGTACATGGCTTCATCATTAGCCCCCAAATGGATCGAGGTTAGAGTGGGGAAAGAGTTGGAGATCTTTCCGACCGGTTCTTTGGGCTATGCGAGCGCCTCGTTTTGGGCCAACCGTCACGGATGACGTCATCAACCTCTTTCAGTCGCCTTGATCCATTCCAGGCCTTTCGTCGAGTGAATTTCTTTATGTGTGACATACCGAGTGTCGGCGCGAGCGGGGTCTTCTGTTTTAGCAAGTTGTTCTGCGGCCCGCGGGTGTCGCGGGATTCGGATTTCGGGAAGCGCGCGGGACGGGAGCGGCCGCAGTAATCGGAAGCGATAAAGTGGAAGCTCCTCGATCCTCGCGTCGCCTTTTTCGCCACGTACTGCGCGCGTCTGTTGCGGGATTTGACTGGATAGCCTGGGCCTACCAGTCAGCCACTCGGAAGCGGCCCCTTATAAGTTGCCGGCTCGGGGTTTCCAAACAGTGCGCTTCCTTCTTCCTCTCTCCCTTCGCGAGTTCCTCCGCCACCTCCGTTCTCACCCTAGCGCCGCGGGTCCGTGCAAGATTTGCCGGCGACGATGGCGAAGGACAAGACATCCGCCCTGGAGCGCGCGAAGAAGGCGGCGGCGCAGGGGAAAGGGAAGAGGTCCGCCCGGGGCGGATCCTCCTCAAGGTCTGCTCTGCCCCGAGGCTGGATCCAAGGTGACTGGATACCGTCGGTGATCCAGCAAGAAGATCTTGACGACATGGTCGAGGGGGGGGTCATTCCCCATGAAGCCGCGCGTCTCCCGAGGAGAGAGATCGAACCTCAGCCCCGCGACGGTGAGTGCGTGCTCCTAGCCACCCATGTCGACCGCGGGTTTTCTCTGCCACCCCATCCTTTTTTCCGGAGCTTCCTGAACTTCTTCGGAGCGCAGCTTCACCACTTCACTCCCAACTCCATCGTATACCTTGCTGCTTTCATTTCCATGTGTGAGGGTTTCTTGGGTTGCCGCCCCCATTGGGGTCTCTTCAAGCACATCTTTACCTGTCGTTCTCAATCGGTCAAGAAGGCCAAGTCGAGTGATGAAAGGACGCAGGTGATCCAGCTGTGCGGGGGCCTGGCGATCCAGACAAGGGGAAAGAGTTGTTTTCCATCTATCACTTTCCCGGAGTCGGTCCGTGGCTGGCAGGCGACCTGGTTCTACTGTCAAGACCAGGCGACCCCAGGACAGTCGACTGGTCTCCCCCCTTTCTCACTCGACCGAGCTGAAAAACCTGCTTCTCTGAAAGTGGCGCCGGAGGAAAGGGCCCAAGTCAAAGTGCTGGCCGGTCGAGTGGTTGAGCTTGTCCGTGAGGGCGTGACGGGCATGGATTTGCTGGAGGTCTTCCTCCGGAGGCGCATCCAACCGCTCCAGGCTCGTGACCACCCGATGTGGCTGTACTCGGGTCTTGACGACACCACTCGGATCCACCCGGAGGAGGTCACTGATGAGATGCTGGAGGGGTGGCTGTCGAGCATCACAGGAAACAAGGACAACCCCCGAGGAGCCAGGAGGGTAATTCCACTCGACAACTCGTACGACGTGGACCAGGTATGTCTCTATGCTCCTGACTGAGATCTTGTTTTTCTTCATTGGTCTTCTTTGAGTTGGTCGATTGACCTTTGTCTTGTCTGTTGTTTTTCAGGCGACTACTGAGATGTACTCGACGCCCAATGGGGCACAGGGGCCAACTGAGGAAGGGGAGGCGAGCGGAGGTGAGAGCGGGGACGATCAAGGCGAGTGGGAGTCCGACGGTGAAGGAGAGGGAGGCGACGACGTCGACTCCAGCGAAGAGGAGGAGGAGGAGGTTGAACCCCCCCGCCCGGAGGGGCGATCCAAGCTCACACACGATCCAGCGCGGGAGCGTGGTAGTGCGACTGCTCCTGTTGGGCAGTCGTCGAAACGCCCTCGGACCTCTTCTCCTACGCCGACTGGAAAGGCTCCCAAGCACCCGCGCGCAGCGCCGTCCAAGCCGCCCAAGGCTCTGCCCAAGATGAAGATGGCCGTCCCCACCATTTCTGGGTAATAATAAAACTTGTTTTCCTTTGTCGACCGTGGACGGATCCTTGGTCGATCCATTGAGCCAACCGACTGACTTTCGAGGCTTGCAGTGCTGCTACTTCTGAGATCTCCGCCAAGGACGACGACCAAGAGATGGAGGATGCTGTTACCTCCAACCCTGGTACGATTACTGACGTTCCGCTTTGAGTCGACTAAACATTTATTGCAACCCTGGTCGATTGAATGTTTCCTTTGTAGCCCCTCCTCATGTTATCGACCTCCCGGATGACGACGACAACGGTCCGTTGAGAGTGAGGAGGCACAAGAGGGCGTCGGCTGACAAGACCCCCAATCCGCTCCGGCGTCCGAGGCCGTAGCTCGGGATGGTGGTGACACCACTCGGGCTTCTGTGACCTTCGCCGTTCCTCTGGCGAGTGCGCGGCCCTCGTCGTCGACTGCGGATCCGTCTTCGCTTTTTGCCGCATACCCCGTCCCTGAGGACCAAGCGGCTGCTGCAAAAGAGGCTATACGTCAGGCGGGGATCATGATGGAGCAAGTGAAGTTGGCTCGGGAGGCCAGCCAAGCAGCTTATGACGCGAGCTCGGCTCTTCAGAGCAACGTCCAGGTCAGTCGACTCAACGTTTGGTCTGTTATGATATGCTGTTTGAAGAATCTCTTTTCCGAAGATCTTTGTATCTGTACACCCACTGGGTGTGTCTGCCAATCCTTGGACGAGTGGGGGCACGCTAAGTGCACCCACTGGGTGTAGTCCCCGAGACTACGGTGGACCGCGGGCAGTCGACTGTAGTCTTTATATTGTGTTGCTGTAGCTGTATTTCTTCACTCGGTCTGGTCGGGCTATGTCGAATGGGACTGTATCCGGTCGACTGTGGGCAGTCGACTTCTTCTCTATTTTTTTTAACAGTGGGGGCACGCTGAGTGCACCCACTGGGTGTAGCCTCCGAGACTACTGTCGAATGTTCTTGATTCGGCTGTAGTCTTAGAAACGTCATCATTGTCTCTTGGTTGCTCGGAAGCAACTTGTCTTGGACGTCTGTCGACTGATTTTTCTTTTTACAGAAATCTTGCGAACTTGTAGCTCGCTATACTGAGTTGGAGAATCAGCAGATCCAGCTCAACCTTAACTTGAAGCTTGCCCAGGAGAATTTGAAGAAGGCGCAAGAAGAAGCAAAAGGTATGGCTGGTGAGGTTCTCCATTCTTAACGGGTGGCTTTTTTTTGTCCATTCTTGATGTTGGTTCCACTCGACGCGCCGCAGATAAACTGGAGGAAGCTCTGAAGAAGAAGGATCAAGATCCTTGCAGAGGCACAGAAGGAGGCCTCGAGCAAAACGAAGCTCGCAGAAGAGAAACTGGCTTCGGTCGGAACTCTTGAACAGGAGAACTCCAGACTGAAAACTGCTCTCGAGACAGCTAATCGAGATGCCAGTCGACTGAAGAAAGAAAAGATGGCTCTGCACGACAAGGCGGGTGAGCTGGCGGGGAAGGTAAAAGATCTGGAGGCTTATCTCGGTGGACTCGCCAAGAAGCTGTTCGTCATGCTCGAAGGTAATTATTCCAACCCGGCTGTCTTGTAGTTGCCGAGCCCGCGTACGGCCACTGTCTTATTCTTGAATCGTGTTTGCAGAATTCTGCCAGAGCTTCGAAGAGGAAACCAGTCGAGTGGAGCCAGGCTTGGATCCCGCCAATTCTCTCGTGAAGGACGAGGCTGCTATGAACGTGCTCCGACTGGAGTCTCGTGTTACCAGCGTTGTTGATTATCTTGCTCGGCTGAAGGTTGCGATGTCGCGGATCGACACATCACTCTGGCCCGGAACGACACTTCAGAACGACCTCGAGTCCCTGATGGTCCGACTGAATGAAGTCCCGGGTCGAGTGGCGGAATGGAAGAAATCTTCTGCTAGATGTGGTGCTGATGTCGCTCTGTCTCTGGTCCGCGTCCATTGCAAGGAGGCGCGAGAAGAAAAGCTGGCCGCCATCCAAGTTGCCAATACCAGGAAGCACAACTTTCAGGACTTCATGGAGACTTTTATTGCTGCTGCCACTCGTATTGCAGACGGGATCGACTTGGACGAGTTCGTCGCCCCTTCCAGTCCTCCTCCTGAGGAATGAAAAACTTTTATGCTTCACTTTAAATTTGCCTCGGAATGCCGAGTGGATTTGTAACCGTTAAACTCCGCCGAGCCGAGGGCTAGAGTACTTTGATCTGAGGTCTGGGACCTTTTAGGCTTTATCTGATCTTGATTTCTCGTTGAATATCTTCATGGTTTGATTCGTCGAGTGGAACTTGATCTTCACTCGGAATAACCTTGTATTTGCGGCGCCGCTCCGAAGGAGAAGGTAGCAGTCGACTCGCGGATTGGGTTGTGTCTTGTACTTAGGCGAGCACTGGGCTGCAGCTAAGCCTCCGAGTGAGAGGTTTGCTCTCCACTGGGTAGGATTTTTAAACACTTAGGCAGGCGCTGGGCTGCGGCTAAGCCCTCGAGTGGGAGTTTTGCTCTCCACTCAGTAGGATTTTTTAAACACTTAGGCGAGCACTGGGCTGCAGCTAAGCCCCCGAGTGGGAGTCTGGCTCGCCACTCGGTAGGATTTTTTAAACACTTAGGCGAGCACTGGGCTGCAGCTAAGCCCCCGAGTGGGAGTCTGGCTCGCCACTCGGTAGGATTTCTAATCACTTAGGCGAGTGCTTGGACTGCAGCTAAGCCCCCGGGTGGGAGGTTTGCTCTCTGCTCGGTAGGATTTTTTAAACACTTAGGCGAGCACTGGGCTGCAGCTAAGCCCCCGAGTGGGAGTCTGGCTCGCCACTCGGTAGGATTTCTAATCACTTAGGCGAGCGCTGGGCTGCAGCTAAAACTCCGAGTGGGAGGTTTGCTCTCCACTCGGTAGGATTTTCAAATACTTAGGCGAGTGGTTGGACTGCAGCTAAGCCCCCGAGTGGGAGGATTGCTCTCCACTCGGTAGGATTTTTCCAAACTTAGGCGAGTGCCTGACTGCAGCTAAGTCTCTAAGTGGGAGAACTTAGGCGAGTACTGGACTGCAGCTAAGCCCCCGAGTGGGAGGATTGCTCTCCACTCGGTAGGATTTTTTCAAACTTAGGCGAGTGCCTGATTGCAGCTAAGTCTCTAAGTGGGAGAACTTAGGCGAGTACTGGACTGCAGCTAAGCCCCCGAGTGGGAGGATTGCTCTCCACTCGGTAGGATTTTTTCAAACTTAGGCGAGTGCCTGACTGCAGCTAAGTCTCTAAGTGGGAGAACTTAGGCGAGTACCGGACTGCAGCTAAGCCCCCGAGTGGGAGGATTGCTCTCCACTCGGTAGGATTTTTTCAAACTTAGGCGAGTGCCTGACTGCAGCTAAGTCTCTAAGTGGGAGAACTTAGGCGAGTACTGGACTGCAGCTAAGCCCCCGAGTGGGAGGATTGCTCTCCACTCGGTAGGATTTTTTCAAACTTAGGCGAGTGCCTGACTGCAGCTAAGTCTCTAAGTGGGAGAACTTAGGCGAGTACTGGACTGCAGCTAAGCCCCCGAGTGGGAGGATTGCTCTCCACTCGGTAGGATTTTTCAAACTTAGGCGAAACGGATTCGCAGCTAAGTCACCCACTGGGGGATTTCGTATGCAAACAAGAGTGACAGCAATTATTGGGACGCTCTTGTCTTTGGTAAAAATGAACTGCAGAATTTTTTCTTATTACATCTCGTCCAAGGGAGAACTCAAGTGTAAAAGGGGCGGAGCAGTTCCGCATTCCAAGCTCGTGGCTCGTCGATCTGGTGATCAACATTGTAGAGGTGATATGCTCCATTGTGGAGGACTCTGGTGACGATGAAGGGGCCTTCCCAAGTAGGAGCAAGTTTGTGTGGTTTCTGTTGATCCACTCGGAGGACCAAATCTCCTTCCTGGAAGGCTCGGCTCTTCACATTTCTGGCATGGAATCGACGCAAGTCTTGCTGATAGATGGTCGATCTGATCATAGCCATTTCCCTCTCCTCCTCTAGGAGGTCGACTGCGTCTTGCCGGGCTTGCTCTGCTTCGTCTTCGTTATAAA
Organism: Triticum aestivum; assembly: GCF_018294505.1. Classification (NCBI taxonomy): domain Eukaryota; kingdom Viridiplantae; phylum Streptophyta; class Magnoliopsida; order Poales; family Poaceae; genus Triticum; species Triticum aestivum. The sequence goes on from NC_057809.1 coordinate 179,559,580, forward strand.
GCTCGACTCTGGGGGCGTTGTGAAGTAGATCACTCGGCAGGACGGCTTCGGCTCCGTAAACCAGAAAAAATGGCGTTCTTCCGGTCGACCGGTTCGGGGTGGTCCTCAGCCCCCACAAAACCGACGGAAGTTCGTCGACCCAAGCGCCTGCTGCGTGCTTGAGATCACGCATCAATCGAGGCTTCAATCCTTTGAGAATCAGACCATTTGCTCTTTCAGCTTGTCCATTCGACTGAGGATGCGCGACCGACGCGTAGTCGACTCGCGTGCCTTGAGAGGCGCAAAAAGCTCTGAACTTGTCTGAATCGAAGTTTGACCCATTGTCGGTGATGATGCTATGCGGGACCCCATATCTGAACGTTAGCCCTCTGACGAAACTGATAGCAGTGCAAGCATCGAGATTCTTGATAGGCTTGGCTTCAATCCATTTGGTGAACTTGTCGACTGCCACAAGCACATGCGTGAATCCGCTCCTGCCTGTTCTCAGTGGACCGACCATGTCCAGTCCCCAGACAGCAAAGGGCCAGACGAGTGGAATGGTCTTCAGGGCTGATGCAGGCTTGTGTGACATGTTGGAGTAGAACTGGCAACCTCCACACTTGTCGACTATCTCTTTTGCCATCTCATTTGCTCTTGGCCAGTAAAATCCTGCTCGGTATGCTTTAGCCACAATGGTCCGAGAGGACGCATGGTGACCACAGGTCCCCGAGTGGATATCATTAAGGATCATCTGACCCTCTTCTGGTGTTATGCATTTCTGACCGATTCCAGTCGCGCTTTCCCTATACAACTGTCCCTTTATGACTGTGAAGGCCTTGGATCGGCGGACGATCTGTCGAGCCTCTTCCTCGTCCTCCGGGAGTTCTTTCCTCAAGATATACGCGATGTATGGTACCGTCCAGTCGGGAGTGATAGCCAAGACCTCCATGACTAGGTCGACCACAGCAGGAATTTCGACTTCAGTCGGATCTGTGGCACTTTTCGGTTGCGGGGCTTCTTCTGCGAAGGGATCCTCCTGGACTGACGGCGAGCGGATGTGCTCCAAAAACACATTGCTGGGAATGGCTTCTCTCTTGGAGCCTATCTTTGCCAGATCATCTGCTGCTTGATTTTTCAGTCGGGGGATGTGATGAAGCTCTAACCCCTCGAATTTCTTTTCTAGCTTTCTTACTGCGTTGCAATAGCCAGTCATAGCTGGGCTTCTGACGTCCCACTCCTTCATCACCTGATTAACCACCAAATCTGAGTCGCCGTAGACCATGAGGCGCCGGACGCCGAGTGAAATGGCCATGCGCAACCCGTACAAGAGTGCTTCATATTCTGCTTCATTGTTGGAGGAATCGAAGTGAATCTGGAGAACGTATCTGAGCTTATCTCCTCGGGGGGAGACCAATACTACCCCAGCACCGGAACCATTCAGCATCTTAGATCCATCGAAGAACATGGTCCAGTGCTCCGAGTGAACTTGAGTCGGAAGTTGCTGTTCAATCCACTCGGCGACGAAATCTGCAATTGCTTGGGACTTGATAGCCTTCTTTGCTTCAAACTTGATATCTAGGGGAAGGAGTTCAATCGCCCACTTAGCCACTCGACCAGTTGCATCTCTGTTGTGCAAAATCTCTGATAGTGGAGCGTCGCTGACGACTGTAATGGAATGGTCAGAGAAGTAGTGTGCAACCTTCTTCGTGGTCATGTAGATCCCATATACAAGCTTCTGGTAATGGGGATATCTTTGCTTCGAAGGGGTCAAAACTTCAGACACATAATATACTGGGCGCTGAACTCTGAAGGCCTTTCCTTCTTCTTCCCGCTCGACCGTGAGTACTGTACTGACAACTTGTCCCGTGGCCGCAATGTACAGCAGCAGAGGCTCTTTACTGATTGGGGCAGCAAGCACCGGCTGGGTGGAGAGCAGAGCTTTGAGCTCTGCAAACGCTGCGTCAGCTTCTGGAGTCCACTCGAACTTGTCAGACTTCTTCATCAGTCGGTAAAGAGGCAATGCCTTTTCACCGAGACGAGAAATGAATCGACTTAGAGTGGCCAAGCAACCTGTAAGCTTCTGGACATCGTGTACGCGCACAGGGCGCTTCATCCGGAGTATGGTGCCGACTTTCTCGGGATTGGCATCGATTCCTCGTTCGGAAACGAGAAAACCGAGTAACTTTCCACCTGGAACTCCGAATGTGCACTTTGATGGATTGAGCTTGATATCGTATCCCCTGAGGTTAGCAAAGGTTTCGGCAAGGTCAGTCAATAGGTCGGAACCTTTCCGTGACTTAACCACAATATCATCCATGTATGCTTCTATGTTCCAACTGATCTGAGTGAGCAAACACTTCTGAATCATCCTCATGAACGTGGCTCCAGCATTCTTGAGGCCGAAGGGCATGGTGACATAACAGAAGCACCCAAATGGGGTGATGAAAGCCGTTTTGATCTCGTCGGGTCCATACAGACGGATCTGATGGTACCCTGAATAAGCATCTAGGAAAGACAAACGCTCACACCCCGCGGTCGAGTCCACTACCTGGTCGATGCGGGGGAGAGGGAAATGATCTTTCGGGCAGGCCCGATTGATGTGTTTAAAGTCAATGCACATGCGAAGTGACTTGTCCTTCTTGGGGACCATGACAACATTGGCGAGCCACTCGGAGTGGTAAATCTCTCGGATGAACTCTGCTGCTAAGAGCCGAGCCACCTCCTCGCCAATAGCTTTCCTCTTCTGGACGGCGGACCGTCGAAGATGTTCTTTCACGGGCTTGAACTTCGGGTCGACTCGTAGACGGTGCTCAGCCAGCCCCCTGGGAACTCCAGGCATGTCAGAAGGCTTCCATGCGAAGACGTCCCAGTTCTCACGGAGGAACTGGATGAGCGCTTCTTCCTATTTGGAGTCGAGCGTCGTTGAGATGTGAGTCGGAGCAGCGTCGGGGTCGGTCGGGTGAATGTGAGCTATCTTAGTTTCACCGGACGACTGAAAAGTAGATTCTGAAGCAGGCTTCTTGGCTCGTAGCAATTCACTCGGGTCAGCAGTCTTCTGGTACTCTTGTAGCTCAACAACTGCCATCTGAGCGTCAGCAATCTTCGATCCTTTCTGAAAACACTCCTCTGCTTTCTTCCGATTGCCGGTAACGGTGATCACACCTCTGGGGCCGGGCATCTTCAACTTGAGATACACGTAGCACGGTCGAGCCATGAAGCGTGCATAAGCTGGCCGGCCCAGAATAGCATGATAAGCACTTTGGAAGTCCACAACCTCAAACGTCAACTTTTCCTTGCGGTAATTCTTTGAATCACCGAAAACCACGTCGAGAGCAATCTGGCCGAGTGACTCGGCTTTCTTTCCAGGAATGACTCCATGGAAGCTCATGTTGCTGGCGCTGATCTTGGACATCGGAATGCCCATCCCTTTCAATGTTTCAGTATACAATATGTTCAGACCACTGCCACCATCCATCAGGACTTTGGTCAGTCCTGTGCCTTCGACAACTGGGTGGACCACCAAAGCTTGCCTCCTAGGGGTGGCAATGTGCGTAGGGTGATCGGACTGGTCGAATGTGATGGCAATCTGGGACCACTTCAGATAACTAGGTGTTGCCGGAGCAACCATATTCACCTCATGGTTAATGACTTTTAGTCGGCTCTTGCTTTCGACATCAGCAAAAATCATCAGGGTGGAATTGATTTGGGGGTATCCATCGTCGCTATCCTCTTTGTCCTCAACTCTGTCCGACTCTTTTTCCTTATCTTTGGGCTGTTTGCCCTGAAACTGCTGGATCAGGAGCCGACACTATCGAGTGGTATGCTTTGGGTAAATAAAATTACCCTCTTCATCTTTCTTGGTGTGGATGTGACATGGCAGATCGAAAACATCATTTCCATCTTGATCCTTGACTTTGTTGGGCTTCCAGGGGCCTTTGGGTTTTCCCTTGAAATTTCCCTGGGTTACGGCCAGGGCCTCCCCAGGGGCGGCTGGCTCGGCCTTCCGCTTCTGCTTCCGACTGGAATTGCCTCCGGTTTCTTGGGCGACTGCTTTCTGCTTGCCACTCCGGAGTCGATCTTCATCTTCTCCGTTAGCGTATTTGGTGGCAATCTCCATCATCCGATTCAGGGACATTTCTCTGGTCCGACCGAACTTCAGGTTCAACTCTCCGTTCTTGACGCCTTCTTTAAAGGCACAAACTGCTTGGTGATCCGGTACGTTCTCAACTGTGTGATGCAAAGTGATCCACCTCTGGATGTAATCCCTCAGAGTTTCACTCGGCTTCTGCACGCAAGACCGCAATTCTGTAAGGCCTGCGGGTCGCTTGCATGTTCCCTCAAAGGTTGTGACAAACACTTGAGAGAGATCCTCCCAAGTGTAGATGCTGCTGGGTGCTAACTGATTCAGCCACGCTCTGGCCGAGTCCTCTAACAGGAGAGGCAAATGCTTCATGGCCACCTCATCATTGCCACCGCCAATCTGTACAGCCATTCGGTAATCTTCGAGCCAAGTGTCAGGCTTAGACTCATCGGTGAACTTGCTGACTCCAGTCGCCAACCGAAAGTTGGGAGGAATCACTGCGGCCCTGATGGCTCGACTGAAACACTCTGGCCCTGAAACACGTACTCTGCTGCTGGCGGGCGCATCCCTGTTCTGGCCTTCCCGATGAGCCCTGTTCCTGTCAACCAAACCTTGAACGAGGACAGATCTCGCGTCAAAGCCTGGGTCCCTGGGGTCGACTGGAATCCTCTGCCCAACGCTATGAGGGCGTCTGTCATCTCGATGTCGAGGCGCATATGACCCACTCCTCGGGGGAGGGGTTGGCACTCGACGTCGATCATCACGATCGGATCGGTGATCATACTGCTCATTCCTCCTGTACTGATCATGCCGGTCACCACGTCCCTCACGCCTCGGGGGCGACCTCGGGCTGTGAGCCGACTGGACTGTATCTGTTGCAACGGATCGACTGTGGATCCTATTCCGCGACTGAGAAACAGCGGAATTCTGGTTTCCCGCCGCCCGGAGCAACGCTCTGATCTGTAACAAGCCCCTGCCAGCCTCCGACTGGGAGGGCTGAATCGATTCTGCTATACGGGCCGCGGCGGCCAAATTCTGAACTGGGGTTCGGTATACCTGCGTCGGCGGGAAGAGCTGGCGTCGACTAGACTCGGGAGCCCGCTGACGCGCTTGCTCGTCGAGTGCTCGCTGGAGATTCTCCAGTCGAGTGCGCTCGGCCAAATTAGCCAAGCACGTGTCCTCCAAGGCCCGGGCCTCGGGGGTCTCTCCGACGATAGGAGTGCGGAGTGCGTCCATGTTCCGGCGGCGAAGCTCCTCTCGCTGTAATGACGTGAGAGGTTCGGGGAGATACTCATCGTGGGGATGCGACGGGTCGCCCCCACCCGCGCCTCCATCAGCGCGAGGGAAACCGGGAGGACTGTGCGTTCCATCGACCGCCAGAATCTCAGCCGCTGGGTCGCTGCTGTCGCACTCGGATGCGGTTTCCGCGGAACCAGTCGAACAGGCCGCAGAGAGATTCGTCAGTCTCGATTGCCGCGACTTGCGGGGCGGCCGACTGGCGAGCCACGGCATGCCTCACCCACCTCTGAAGTCTCGACCGACCGGAGCGCTTGCGCCGATGGGAGACAGAGCGGGGAGACGATACGGGGGCCGACCGATACTGGGTCGACGGCTGCCGCAGGAGGACGCCACGAACGCATGCGCGGAAATGCGTCGCGCCGCGGACGGGGAGCGCGTCGATGTCGAGTGGCGCCTCCTGAAGCCAGGCGGAGTCGTCGGCGATGAACGTGAGCGCGCCGAGGCGGATCTCGCGGCCCTCCACCAAAACTCCGCACGAAACCATGATCAAAGGGATCGGAAAAATCGCAACTTCTCCAATCAGGCGCTAAGATTCCTACCCCAAGGTGGGCGCCAACTGTCGTGGTTCTAGCTCTGACAGTGATGTAAGGGGGTATGTATGGAGAGGCTAGATCTCAGCTATTGGGAAGTTGTAAACACACCAAGATGTACGAGTTCAGGCCCTTCGCGGAGGAAGTAACAGCCCTACGTCTCGGTGCCCGGAGGCGGTCGATTGGATTACTGGCGCGTGAATAACAGAGGTGCGAACCCTTCATACTGAGGAGGGGGTGGCTTATATAGAGTTCGCCGGCCCCCTCCTGCCCTCAGTAGTGCAGGGTTTAAGGTATATTTAAGGTTGGGCGTTACTGGTAACGCCCCTAATAAAGTGTGATAATGATCATAAAGACTACTTAATAGCCGACCGTTCGCCTGCGGAGTGACTTTAGGTCTCCTGGCAGTCGAGTGGTTGGCTTCATGGTCGAGTGATGGCTTCTTGGTCGAGTGACTTGAACCCGTCGAGTGGGATACCTTCAAGTCGATTGAAAGGTGACTTCTCCTAGGGATGTCCCAGGGTAGGGCTCTTTGGACAGGCCCGTGCCCCTACCCTAGGTACATGGCTTCATCAGCTCTCATTTGCGTAAGTTAGCCACCATATATGCTAGTGCTTGCTGCAGCTCCACCTCACTACCTTTTCCTACCCATAAGCTTAAATAGTCTTGATCGCGAGGGTGTGAGATTGTTGAGTCTCCGTGACTCACAGATACTTCCAAAACAGTTGCAGGTGCCGATGATACCAGTGCAGGTGGCACAACCCAGCTCAAGTGGGAGCTCAATGAAGATCGTGTTCGTTGTGTTGTTTCATTTCCAGTTGATCAGTAGAGGAGCCCAGTTGGGGCGACCGGGGACCTAGCAATAGGGGTCGTCTTTCTTTATTTTGGTTCCGTAATCGGACCTTGATTATATTTTGGATGATGTATGATATTCATGTATTGTGTGAAGCGGCGATTCTAAGCCAACTCTTTATCCCTTTCTTATTTAGTACATGGGATGTGTAAAGATTACCCCTCTTGCGACATGCCTAGTATGCGGTTATGCCTCTAAGTCATGCTCCGACACGTGGGAGATATAGACGCATTGTGGGTGTTACAATTTGGTAATCAGAGCCTTCCCCGACTTAGGAGCCCCCTGCTTGATGGAATCACTGACGTTGTTGAGTCTAGAACAAAATGTTTTGAGTCTTAGGATTATATATATCGGAGAGTAGGATTCTTTACTCCTCATTCCCTTCGTCGCTCTGGTGAGGCTTCCTGACGTAGAGTTTTGACTATTCCCTCCTCAAATTTCACGAATTTTTTTAGGATCACGCAGGTATCTTGGAATCATTCCGATGGTTTTGTGACGAGAACATTGTTCTTTGTGCCTCCTGACATTTAGGGGTTGTGGCATTGTCCCGGGGAGTTGAGCTCCGAGGTGTTGTCGTCACAATTTTATCGTTATAGTTCTGGAATACCTGAGTTCGCCGACATCGAAAATCTCCTTTATGTAGTTGTTGGTGAGATAACCTTGACGCCACCCAGTACTGGGGCGGGAGTTCGGGAGTATTGCCTTAACTCGTATAACGGATGCTTTTCGAAGGTTGAGGTAAATGATTTCCGGAGGTTTCTTGGTTATGTGTTGAAGGATGGATACAACCGGATGTAGGATTTGCTAGTTTTGGGTGAGATATTATGCTTCCCCTGTATCGCCAACACCTAATTGCATAACCAGAAAGTTTCGGGAGTTTATAAGTGGGAATTCAAGTAGCTCCTAGGATATCTTTCCGATAGATGCATGATATGAGATTGGGGTTCAACGTCTAGTGGTCCACCTATCCACGGTTGGTTTTACAGTGGTCTCATTGTGTCTTAAAGAGTCCTTGGCTATGCTGACTCGGGGACGCTTCGTATGTCATGTGCACTGACTTGTACATGATGGTGCTGTACGATCGAGCCCGTGTGGGCCCCACCACGAAAACTTCGGACGAAATCTCTATCATATGTTTGTTTCGGCTTATTTTGCAAGCCAATCCTTTGTTTTGTTTTCAGTTGTGGTATTCGAGTTGCTTCAATGTCAAGTGTTGATTCCATGCCTTTTCCTAAGTGGTGTTATCATGTTCCTATGTGAATACAAATCCTTCTTGATCTTCGAGTTTGCCTACTCAATTTCTTCTGAACCGGTGTGCTTCTCTTCAAGTGGATCCGATCATTTTCAACATTCGCGAGAGCAATTCTAAGTTCTTTGCAATGGTGTTCGTTTCATCCATCCCAAGTTGTCTTTGTTTTCCCGCCCTCCCACCCTTTTTCTTTGAGGACTCAGATATCTTAATCAAGTATCCATTTGATTCATGTGAACTTTCTTCTTTCCTTTCCTTCAATGTTCTTAACCGATGATTTCTCGTGGAGATACTAACGGAGCTTCAAGTTCATCATTCCTCGTTCTCTTTACTCTTCGGTGGATTCAATTCAAGCTTTGTTGATCATATCTTTTCCTTGTTTCAAATGCTTTCTTATGCCGGTTCATCTCTTGATCATCCACTTCTCGCCATTCATTTGTTTCGGAGTGCTGAAGATATCTCAGAAGGCTCGTTTTGTCATTCAAGATCCGTTCAAGCTATTTGGAGGTTATTATCTCGTTCAAGTCACTTAATTCAACCGGTGCAATCTCCCTTTCAAGCAATCTCTTCAATGGTGTTTCTTTTGAGTGGGCCCTAACCCACATGTTTTTTCCCAGGATCTTACCCGACTCTTCTAATTTTTCCCGGAGTTATTCTCGAATTCATTTCAAAGTTTGATGTAAGAATGAATTATCATCAGTCAAATGCCTTTATCCATGATCTTTCAAATTCTTTTCATCGTTGGTTCAACCTTTCTGATTTTCATCCCGAAGTATCTCAACAATTCATGGTGGTCTCTCTCATCGTCTTTCTCAACATTTGAAGACCGAAGAAGAGTTTCTCTTCAATCTTACCCGTTCTTCCAAAGATTCAGGGTTATAGCTTGTTGCCATCCTCTCATAATTGTTTTCGATTGTGAGAATTCTTTTCATCCTTCTGGAGCAATCCAGGAGCCTTTTCAATTTGATTCTCTGGAGCCCATCATCTTAGATTATTCATTCCGTCTTTCAGCTCTCGATCTCCAAATCTTACCGGTGCATCATGCAAGTATTCTCTAGTCAGTTCATGATCTCTCCGTTCACTTGTATCTAAATTCTCTCAAGCATCTTCATTCATTTGCTAATTCTTCCGGTATTTCTTTATCTTTTCTTCAATCGTTTTCAATTCTTACGGTGGTTTGTTCAAATTTCTTCTTCCTTCATTTTCACATCAATTCATTTGTTGTTTCAATCTTACCGGCGGATCGTTGAAGTCTTTTATCAAGTTTGCGCTATATCTATCTTAATCCTTTCAACAAGAATAAGCAGTATGCCAAATCCGTTGCTTCATCAATTTAAATTGGTGAAGGATATGCATAACATAATTCTTATTCTTGTTCATCCAAGTGATCTAATTTCTTGTTTCCGGAGTGGTTCATCATATCACATTCTCGGTTCGAGATGTTTCATCTTTCTTTTCCGGAGTTCCAAGTTTTTTCGCATTATCTAGTCCCGAAGCTTCATCTAAATCATTGCAAGGCTTCACCTTATATTCTCAACTTCTCTTTTGTTTGATCTTCTTTTTGTTACCGGAGTTCTTCATGGAGGCTCTACATGATGGTTCATGAAGGATTTAATTCCTTCTCGAAGTGTTCATTGAGATTCTTTTCAGAGGAGTTCAGGCATTCTTCATCTTGCATTCCGAAGTGCGATTCTTTCATATCTCATCTTTTGAGGTGGTGTTATGTCATTGTTGTTAATTTCCCTTCATGTTTCATGATTCACAAGTTTTCAAGAGTGACATATCTAAATCCATCATTTTCTCTTCGCCCATGACATCTTTTCAACCAATTAATCTCGTCATTGAAGTTATCTTGGGTTATATTTCACCTAAAGCTTTCCCTAAGGATTGTTGCTATTTATGGTGCTTATAAATTACCCAAGTTCTTCTTTTATCCTCCCGGTGAAATAGTTTCCCATCTCCTTGTTCTTATCAATCCAATCTTTTTTCCGTGAGTGGCAGGTTGTCACCTCATAATTTTGAGATGTTCTCCATAAGCCCACTACAAGCTTACTCTTTTCGTTATTGGTTTTCCAACAACTCCATTCGACCCTTCTCCTAAGGATGCCATTTCAAGCTCAATTGTGGCAGAAGTTGGCATTTTCTTCTCCATTCTTTTTGTTTCAATTATCTATCTTCTATTCTTTCTCCCGGAGGCTTTGTGATGTTGCACTCTTCGACCCATCATCCCATTTGTTGTCAAAGATCATGTTCTTTCCTTTTGCTTATCCATTCAACCGGAGTGCCGTGTTTTCAGTCGAGCTCTCTCATCTTATCAAGTTTTACCTCCATTCTCAACCGAAGTGTTGTCTGAAATCTTTCTTACCCCCTTGTGCCATTCTTTCAATAGTTCCGGAGGCAATGTGTTCTTGGTTTCATCAAGTATCCTCTCATCTTGTCAAGATCATATTCTATGCCTTCCTTTTCCAACTGGAGTGTTATCGTAATTGATCTTTATCGTTCCTTGTACATCTTGTTTCTACCGGAGTGCTTGCATGTACGTCTTGTCCATTGCAACCATTTTCTTATGTCTTTCAACCTACAAGGTTCTAGTAATGATTCCTTGTTCCTCTTTTCCTAACAGAGTGTTTTCAACTGTGTGCATCTTCGTTGTAGTCTTTCGTTCAATTTATTCAATCTCTCAAGGCTCGTGGTTTCACTCGTTTGTCAAAGAAGCAACTTAGTTTTTACCTCTTCTCTTCCTCTTCCGTTTCTCTCCGGTGCCATCCTAGATCTCGGGACGAGATCCTCTCGTAGTGGTGGAGTGTTGTGACGCCCCGAGACCGATGCGCCAGGTGTCTTCCAGTTATTTCACTGTCGTTGCCATGTCATTTGCTCGTGTGTCGCTTCTTGCCATGTCATCATGTGCATTGCATCATCATGTTTTCAAAACTTATATCCGCCCGAGATCCCCCAGTTCTTTTCGTTGTCCGTTCTGAGCCCAGACACACTTGCACGCGCCCGCGACACGTCCGAAATATTATTTTATAAGTGGTCGGAAAATGTTCTTGGAATGGGTTGAAAGTTGGCATGCGGTGTTGTCATGTTGTTAGTAGGTTGCCAGCCAAGTTTCATCGCATTTGGAGTCCGTTTGACGCCCCAACGTTAAACTATAGCGGCATTATAGTCGGGCACACGTCGGACGTTTTCGGTCTCCAAAAACTGTTGTGGGGCTTTCCCTCTCTTTTCTCTCTAGTCCGTCTGCACAGTCTGCTATCACTGCCAGGCCCCGAAACCCCTCTTTTCACAGTGCACCGACCCCTCACGTGCGCATCCGAAACTTCCCCGGACCCAACCCGGGAAGTCGTGTCCGTTGTGTCCAGATCATCCCCAAACATCTACAAAACATCACCGTTTTCTTATTTGGATTCCCTAGCTATTTTTTTCGCGACCGTCCGATTAAAATCAAAGGGACCAAATGCCCCTACCAAAATTCCACTTGCCATATATTACACCACCCCTAACCAAATCAGTCTAACCCTAGCCTAACCAATCCCATCCGCGCCGCCACCGCTCTCATTCTTCCCCTCGGGATCCATCCCCACCAACCGCAGCCTCCGACCAGATCCCTGATTTTCCGCGCAGCCGCCCAAGCATCTTGATGGATCGAGTGCTTCGCCTCCAAGCACAGCCTCCCCTGTTCATGCCCCGAGCCTCCCGTCGTCCAGGAGCACGAGCTCCATCGCCTCGCTGCCACTACCAGGAGCATACCCATCGCCGGCCTCTAGGACCTCTGCTCCTCCTCTATGTCTTCTTCTCCTACCTCTCTCGATTTCTTCTCCCTCATGCATCTCTCTCTCAGGAACCCCACGCCATGGATGGGTGAGCCCCGCGCCGAGCTCCTCAAGTCCTGCTGCAGCAGCAGGAGCTTCCGCCGCCACGCCATGTTGCCCTCCTCTGCTTCTCCTTCACCATAACCACACCATCCTGCCGTTCCGCCAGAGTCCTCAGCTCGCCGGAGTAGCGCCAAGTACCCCGGCATCGCCCGTGCATTGAAGGCACCTCTGCCTCGCCCGCCAGCCTTGTTTGCTTCATCTACGAGCCAGCTCCTCTGACTGATCTCCGCGTTGACCCTGTCGAGCGCCCGTGTGGACCTCCTGCACCAAGCCAACTAGGCCGATCCGGTATCTAGCCGTCCCCGCCGCCGAGTTTCCCTGCTTCGTGCCTCTGCTCGTGCCGCTGCCAGATCAAGCAAGCGAGGAGAGCGCTCGCGTTGACCGCGGCCCAACTGCCCTCTCACCTGAACTGGGCCTTGGCCCATGGTGAGACGCCCCCAGTAGCGCCTCTTTTGTTTTTTCAGTGGCCCAACTTGCACCAGTTTCGGCCCATAGATGTTTTTTTAGTTCTGTGAATTTACTAATTTTCCTTCACATGCATAATTTCAGAATATGGCATCGTTTTAAAAATGCTCACACCTAAATAACCGTGCATCAGATTTAAACAAACTTAACATGAAAGTTGCTTAGAATTTTGTGTAGTTTCATAATATGTCATTTCCATCCATGTTTAAAATGTTTAAAATGATGTTTATGTAATTTTGCCCATATGCCATGCTAAAATGATTTAATTCATAACTTTTTAACCGTAGCTCAAAATTTAATAATCTTTATATGTAAATGGGGTAGAAAAATGCATAGCTTAACATGGTTCACTTTCTTTGCATGTTTAACTACCCTGAAATTGTGTTTAGGGCAGAACAGTACCAAATCCATAAATTGCACATGAGAATTTTTTCGGACTTGTTGCTTGTTGTTCCGGCCTCATTTAAACTTGGCTAGACAGGTAGTTTTTCATATGCTTAACCCTCTTGCCATGTTTAACAACATTTTATATTGTTGCGTACACAAACAAGATCAAACTAAATAAGTCACGTGGTGTTTCGTCAATATGCAACGGAGTTGCATATTGAGCTCCACTTAATTTGTAGGGTTGTTTGAGCACTTTGCCATGCCATGCTTCATTAAACCGGACATGCATCATACTTGGTTGTGCATCATGCCATGTTCATGTGTTGGTTGTTTACTATGTTGCTTGTTTCTTTCCGGGTTGCTTCTCTTGTTAGCTTCGGTTTCGTTTCGGAGTTGCGAGGATCCGTTCGACTATGTCCGTTTGTCTTCTTCATGGACCCGTTCTTCTTCCTTGCGGCATCTCAGGCAAGTTGACCATACCCTTGAAAACACTTCTATCTTTGCTTGCTAGTTGCTCGCTCATTTGCTATGCCGCGATACCTACCACTTGCTATATCATGCCTCCCATGTTGCCATGTCCAGCCTCTAACCCACCTTGTCCTAGCAAACTGTTGTTTGGCTATGTTACCGCTGTGCTCAGCCCCTCTTATAGCGTTGCTAGTTGCAGGTGAAGATGGAGTTTGTTCCTTGTTGGAACATGATTATTGTTTGGAATATCACAATATCTCTTATTTAATTAATGCATCTGTATACTTGGTAAAGGGTGGAAGGCTTGGCCTTATGCCTGGTGTTTTGTTTCACTCTTGCCGCCCTAGTTTCCGTCATACCGGTGTTATGTTCCTTGATTTTGCGTTCCTTGCGCAGTTGGGTTATAATGGGAACCCCTTGACAGTTCGCTTTGAATAAAACTCCTCCAGCAAGGCCCAACCTTGGTTTTACCATTTGCCACCTAAGCCTTTTTCCCTTGGGTTCTGCAGACTCAAGGGTCATCTTTATTTTAAACCCCCGGGCTAGTGCTTCTCTAAGTGTTGGTCCAACCTGAGCGATGTCCGGCGCCCCCTGGGCAACCAGGGTCTTTGCCAACCCAACGTATGGCTCATTCGGTGTGCCCTGAGAACGAGATATGTGCAGCTCCTATCGGGATTTGTCGGCACATCCGGGCGGCTTTGCTGGTCTTGTTTTACCATTGTTGAAATGTCTTGTAACCGGGATTCCGAGCCTGATCGGGTCTTCCTGGGAGAAGGAATATCCTTCGTTGACCGTGTGAGCTTGTGATGGGCTAAGTTGGGACACCCCTGCAGGGTTTTGAACTTTCGAAAGCCGTGCCCACGGTTATGGGCAGATGGGAATTTGTTAATGTTCGGTTGTGGAGAACTTGAAACTTAACTTAATTAAAATGCATCAACCGCGTGTGTAACCATGATGGTCTCTTCTCGGCGGAGTCCGGGAAGTGAACACGGTTCTTGTGTTATGCTTGAACGTAATTAGTTTTAGGATCACTTCTTGATCACTTCTAGTTCACGACCGTTGCTTCGCTCCTCTTCTCGCTCTCATTTGCGTAAGTTAGCCACCATATATGCTAGTGCTTGCTGCAGATCCACCTCACTACCTTTTCCTACCCATAGGCTTAAATAGTCTTGATTGTGAGGGCGTGAGATTGCTGAGTCTCCGTGACTCACACATACTTCCAAAACAGTTGCAGGTGCCGATGATACCAGTGCAGGTGACGCAACCCAGCTCAAGTGGGAGCTCGATGAAGATCGTGTTCGTTGTGTTGTTTCGTTTCCAGTTGATCAGTAGAGGAGCCTAGTTGGGGCGTTCGGGGACCTAGCAATAGGGGTGGTCTTTCTTTATTTTGGTTCCGTAATCGGACCTTGATTGTATTTTGGATGATGTATGATATTCATGTATTGTGTGAAGAGGCGATTGTAAGCCAACTCTTTATCCCTTTCTTATTCAGTACATGGGATGTGTAAAGATTACCCCTCTTGCGACATGCCTACTATGCGGTTATGCCTCTAAGTCGTGCTCCGACACGTGGGAGATATAGCCGCATCGTGGGTGTTACAAGATCCCAGCCCCACCGTCTTCGTTTAACTTGGTCAGATATGAGCACAACAGCATGCCGCCATCTCTAGATCACACTCCAAAATGGTGCATACTCTACACAAGTGGCCATCGCCCCGAAGGACACGTGGCTATCTGCTTATCAGTGCCGTTGATTGGAGCACTACAAGATAAGGGAGACACTCTTATCACCAAAACTTTTCTTCTACCACCTCCCATCATTCAACCCAGTGGGGGAGCTCCTCAGGCCTCCAGCCCATGAAATTTTTCTGAAATACCCCTTTTTTTGAAAGAAAGTTCGAGCTTTATTCATTAAAATAATCATTACATCGTTTATGAGGATTGGTACAATTGCATTATGTGGTTTCTCAAACCAATCAAAAATTAATGAAAATCTAGCCAACTTGGCAAGTTCATGAGCAACTTTATTTTCTTCTCTATTACAATGCTCGAATCTAGAAATAGGAAAATCGCAAGCTAAGTGAAAACAGTCATAAAAAATTGCAGCTGATGCCCCCGACGATCGTCCTCCTTCGTTCATGGTCTCGATCACCTCCATATTATCCGAGTTAATAATTATGCGATTACAACCCGTCCTTTGCGCAAGCGATAGGCCAAATTTTAACGCCAAAGCTTCAGCCATCAACACATCTGCACACCAGTCAATCTTACCATTTCCCCCACCGATGAACCTACCTTTGTCATCTCTTAGGACAGCCCCGATAATACCCCTGAGAAGGTCGTGGTCAAAAGAAGCATCAACGTTAAGCTTAACAAATCCCGCCGGGGGGTTAGACCATCCTCCTCTTTTCATGGAAGCCTTCGGCGAGGAGGCATTAACAAAATTGGTAGCGAGAGCGCGTATCCCCATGGATATCCGTTGTGCATTCTGAGTAGTATCATTGGGTACCAATTTGCGCCTTTCCCACCACAAGTACCAGGTTGATATGGCAATCATGTCACGCACATTACGAGTGCCCATAATACATAGTTCCTGATCTGGTAGCGAAAGTAAATATTCCAAGATTGCCTCACCCGCATAGTCTATTTTACAAGCTCTGTCGATAATATCGTCCATCCCTAGTCTTCTTTGGACTTCTTTTGCTCTGTCACATAGAAACAACAAATGTTTTGTGTCTTCTGGCCCAGATGAGTAGGCAGGACACTTAGGCGAGACTTTCACATGTCTATTAGCTAAGTTAACACGACACAGAATAGTGCCATGAAGTGTACGCCAAATAAATATTTTAACCTTTGCTGGACAAGCAAGTTTCCAAATCCTCACCCAAATAGGATTGACCGTGGTACGTCCCATCCCATTGGTATGTCGTAACTTGTTCCCATATTGGTGGTCCCATTCCACAAAATAAGCAGACCGAACCAAAAAAATCCCATTTTTGTGAAATTCCAAGCTAAAATCTGGCATATCATGTTGCGATATCGGGATCGTAAGCACTCGCTGAACATCAATAGGCCATAGAGTCTGTCTGAGAAGATCTTCATCCCAACTATTTAGGATTGGATCAATCAAATCTGCTACCTTCCATAACAACTGGCCTCCCGTATGGGTAACAATTTTACGGTTTGCACAATTTGGAATCCATGCGTCCTCCCAAATGTCAATATTCTGCCCGTTTCCCACTCGCCAAATATGACCACGCTTCAGGGAGCTCACACCCACCATAATACTTTGCCAGGTGAAGGAAGAACCCTTCTTCAGGTCAGTGTTCAACAAGTCACCGTCAGGATAGTATTTGACTCTCAAAATAGTAGCACATAGAGAATCCGGATTCTCGAGAAGACGCCAAGCCTGTTTAGCAAGCATAGCCAAATTGAAACAATGGATATCCCGAAAACCCATTCCTCCTTGGTTCTTGGGTACACACATTTTCCACCAAGCCATCCAATGCATCCTCCTTTGGTTGTCCTCATCTCCCCACCAGAAATGCACCATCGCGTCAATAATTCCTTTGCAATTCTTTTAAGGAATTTTAAAGACCGACATTGCATAGGTGGGAATAGCTTGAACAACCGCTTTAAGTAAGATCTTCTTTCCTCCAGCCGACATAAGTTTTTCCTTCCAACCACTAATTCTCTGAACAATACGATCGGTTAAGTATTGAAAACAATCGGTTTTATCTAAACCCACATTGTCCGGCAATCCTAAATATTTGTCATTCAAGGCCTCAATCATTATATTGAGAATTTTACACATTTGTTCTCTAGTGTCCACTCCCGTATTAGGGCTAAAAAAGATGTTGGATTTGTCGACACTGACCATCTGCCCTGAAGGTGCACAATACGAATCTAGAACTGATTTTAATGCTTCCACACTTTGCCAATTTGCTTTCATAAGGATTAAAGAGTCATCAACAAAAAGAAGGTTTGTGACAGATGGGGCATCTCTGCAAACCTTTACTCCTAAAATATTCCCATTTTCTTCCGCATGCGTTAGTAAAGCTGTGAGACCCTCCGTGCATAACAGGAACAGGTAAGGAGACAGCGGGTCTCCTTACCTCAGACCCCTAGTAGGTTTAAAACTTTCACTTTCCTCCGCATTAAACCGAATACGATATTCAACAGTAGAAACACACTCCATAATAAAATTTACCCACACCTCACGAAATCCAAGTTTGAGCATAATCTCCTTGAGAAAAAGGCCATTCAACCCCTTAGTATTTAGCCCATATGTCAAGGAAAATCAGCCCAGAACACATATTGTTTGCCACCCCTCAACCCACCCCCCTAGAATTCAGCCTACTCTTCATTTGAATGAAGATTGAGATCCGCCTCCCATCAAGGGCTTCGGTCTCCATGAAAAGCTTAGCTTTATGTAGTTTTGTGTCCCTGGCTCCCTAGCCTCATAGGAAAGACTATAACGGGCCCGTCAGCGCATACCATTGATCGATGAGGCCTCACCTAGCACAAGTAACATTCCTAAATTTGTGTCATTTATCTACCACAAAGGGCATGCATCCCTCATCCACAAACCAGCTAGTTTCAAAGTAGAATCTAGGGTTATGCTCCTTTTTCACCTTCCTTCAGCTCAGAAGCAGAGGGGTGTGATCCAACCCAATCCTAGTCTCAGCCACCAATGAGCACACAGGGGAAACATCCTCCCAGTCGATGATCATGATGACACGATCTAGGACACTTCGGATAGGTTTCATCTATTTATTCTTTCATGTGAATCTGGCTTCGCCCCTATGGATTGCTTGCAACACTATCACAACAAATAGCATCGTTGAACTGGTGGACCCGAGGTTAGCATATATTGGCGTTGTTTTCTCCACACCGCAGAAAAATAAGGTTAAAGTCACTTCCCATAATGACTGGTAGCGCGTCCGAAGTCACCTTGTTATAGATTTCACCAAGAATTTCCGGTGAGCAATTATGGTCAGCCAGACCATACACCACTATGATCTCCCATGATCATTTGGCATAATGCACAACCCGCACAGTCGAAAAATAACGTCCAATATCCCATGTCACTTTCCAAGATGTCAAAAATATCCTTGCAGGCTCAGGTTGCACCAAGAAGGCTTGATGTCCCCGTTGTTATTCAACATTGTCGTCGATGGTCCTGCTTCAATGTTTGATAGGGCCTGGGAGGTCGGTCATCTAACCGGTGTGTGTCCCACTTGATTCCTGTGGGAGTCTCTCAGTTTCAATATGCTAATGGAATTATGCTCCTCAGTGAACTTGACAACCGAAGCATTGCAACTGCCAAACTTGCTTCTCTGTTTTGAAGCAATGTCCTTGTCAAAATTAACTTCCATAAGTGTGAAGTCATATGGCCATGGGGATGGCTAGTGTGAGGCTAACTTGCTTACTTGTAAATTGGTGTCTTTGCATCTCCTATCTAGGCTTGCCTCTGAGTGCTCGAGCTTAGCATCATTGAGTGGGAAGCCCTCTATACCGAGGCTGCGAGATAGGTGGCTGCATGGAGGGGCAAATTCACGTCTGATACGTCTCCAACGTATCTATAATTTCTGATTGTTCCATGCTGTTATATTATCATTCTTGGATGTTTTACAATAATTTTATAGCAACTCTTTTTATCATTTTTGGGACTAACCTATTGACATAGTGCCCAGTGCCAGTTGTTATTTTTTGCTTGTTTTTTACTTCGTAGAAAATCAATACCAAACGGACTCCAAACGCAGCGAAACTTTTTGGAAATTTTTCTGGACCAGAAGACACAAGATGTGCCAAACAAGTACCAGAGGGGTGCCCCGAGGGGGGAACAACCCACCTGGGCGTGCCTGGGGGGCCAGGCCCTAGTGGTTTGTGCCCACCTCGGTGGCCTCCTGCACCGCCTCTTTGCTCTATAAATACCCCGAAAATCCTATATGAATGTGCAGGTTGAAACCTTTTGTGCCTAAGGTTGAGGAATCAATTGAAGCTTTATATGTTTCTATGGATGAAATTTAGAAAAGAACTGCTATGCTTAGAGCTAAAAGAGAATTTTTGGAAAAGGCTTTTTCTAGTGATTGCTTTCATAAAAATGATGAAGATCTTAAAATGATTGGTGTTTATTCTATTGATTCTTTGTTTTGTAAAATTAAGATTGATGATAACGGGACTGAAGAAGAGTCAACTTTAGCTAGAAGGCGTCCCGATAATTTGGAGGGTGAAAATCTTGATAGAAAAAATGATAAAAGTGGGTTTGGAGAGGTCAAAACTTTAACTAGTGATGTGCCCAGTCTTTTGGATTACAAAGACTTTAATTATGATAATTGTTCTTTGCTTGATTGTATTTCTTTGTTGCAATCCATGATAAATTTACCCCATGCTTATGAACAAAACAAAGCTTTTACTAAACATATCATTGATGCTATGATGAAAGGTTTGGAAGAAAAGTTGGAATTAGAGATTTTGATTCCTAGAAAATTACATGATGAATGGGAACCCACCATTAAAGTCATGATTAAAAATTATGAGTGCTTTGCTTTATGTGATCTGGGTGCCAGTGTTTCTACAATTTCGAAATCTTTTATGTGATGTGCTTGGTCTTACCGATATTGAGGAGTGTTCTTTAAATTTACACTTGGCGGATTCTACTATTAAAAAGCCTATGGGAAGAATTAATGATGTTCTTATTCTTGCACATAGAAATTACGTGCCCATAGATTTTATTGCACTTGATATCGATTGCAATCCGTCTTGTCCAATTATACTTGGTAGACCGTTTTTACGTACTATTGGTGCCTTGATTGATATGAAAGAAGGCAATATTAAATTTCAATTTCCACTAAGAAAGGGGATGGAACACTTCCCTAGAACAAGAATTAATCCACCATATGAATTAATCATGAGGTCATACTATGGATCTAGAACTAAAGATGATAACACTTAGATCTTTCCATTATGCCTAGCTAGGGGCATAAAATGATATCGCTTGTTGGGAGACAACCCAATGAATAAAATTTATTTTTGTCTTTTTATTTCTATTCTTGAGTGTTTGCACAATTATGCTACTGTTATGATTGTGTTTTTATGTTTTAATTAGTGTGTGTGCTAAGCAAAGCCTTTGGGATCATGTTGGGTGATAGTTGATTTGATCTTATTGAAAAACAGAAACTTTTGCACCCAGTAAATGAAGGAAATATGCTCTAGAGGAAATAATAAAGTTATTATTTATATCTCCTTATATCATGATAAATGTTTATTATTCATGCTAGAATTATATTATCCGGAAACTTAGTACATGTGTGAATACATAGACAAAACAGAGTGTCCCTAGTATGCCTCTACTTGACTAGCTCGTTAAACAAAGATGGTCAAGTTTCCTGACCATAGACATGTGTTGTCATTTGATGAACGAGATAACATCATTAGAGAATGATGTGATGGACAAGACCCATCCGTTAGCTTAGCATAATGATCGTTAAGTTTTAATGCTATTGCTTTCTTCATGACTTATACATATTCCTCTGACTATGAGATTATGCAACTCCTGAATACCGGAGGAACACCTTGTGTGCAATCAAACATCATAACGTAACTGGATGATTATAAAGATGCTCTACAGGTGTCTCCGAAGGTGTTTGTTGGGTTGGCATAGATCAAGATTAGGATTTGTCACTCCGAGTATCAGAGAGGTATCTCTAGCCCCTCTCAGTAATGCACATCACTATAGGCCTTGCAAGCAATGTGACTAATGAGTTAGTTGCGGGATGATGCATTACGGAACAAGTAAAGAGACTTGCTGGTAATGAGATTGAACTAGGTTTGATGATACCGACAATCAAATCTCGGGCAAGTAACATCCCGATGACAAAGGGAATAACGTATGTTGTTGTTGCGGTTTGACCGATAAAGATCTTCGTAGAATATGTAGGAACCAATATGAGCATCCAGGTTCCGCTATTGGTTATTGACCGGAGATATGTCTCAGTCATGTCTACATAGTTCTCGAACCCGTAGGGTCTGCACGCTTAATGTTCGATGACGATTTGTATTATGAGTTATGTGTTTTGGTGACCGAAGTTTGTTCGGAGTCTCAGATGAGATCACATACATGACAAGGAGTCTCAAAATGGTTGAGAGGTAAAGATCCATATATTGGAAGGTAGTATTCAGACATCAGAATGGTTTTGAGTGGTTCGGGTATTTTACCAAAGCACCGAGGGGTTACCGGAACTCCTCGGGGGAAATATTGGGCTTACATGGGCCTTAGTGGAGAGAGAGGGGAGCCCGCAAGGGTTGGCCCCCCATGGAGTCCGAATTGGACTAGGGGAGGGGGCGGCGCCCCCATTTCCCTTTCCCTTTCCCTCTCCCTCTCCTTCCTTTTCCCCTCCGGTAAGAAAGGAAAAAGGGGGGGGGGGCGAATCCTACTAGGAGCGGAGTCCTAGTAGGACTCCCCCCATGGCGCGCCCCTCCTGGCCGGCCACCTCCTCCTCCCCTCCTTTATATACGGGGGCAGGGGGCACCCCATAGCACATCAATTGTTCTCTTAGCCATGTGCGGTGCCCCCCTCCATAGTTTACTCCTCCGGTCATAGCGTTGTAGTGCTTAGGCGAAGCCCTGCACGGATCACATCACCATCGTCGTCACCACGCCGTCGTGCTGATGGAACTCTCCCTCGACCCTCTGCTGGATCAAGAGTTTGAGGGACGTCATCGAGCTGAACGTGTGCTGAACTCGGAGGTGCCGTATGTTCGGTACTTGATCGGTTGGATCGTGAAGACGTTCGACTACATCAAACCGCGTTAACCTAACGCTTCCGCTTTTGGTCTACAAGGGTACGTGGACACACTATCCCCCTCCCGTTGCTATGCATCTCCTAGATAGATCTTGCGTGATCGTAGTTTTTTTTGAAATTGCATGCTACGTTCCCCAACAGTAAAACAATTTTATTTTCTCACAGAAGCGCGATAAATCCTGATTTTGTACACAAGATTTATATACAAATAGCCTACGTTGTTCTAATTTTTCAGAATTTTTGGAGTTACAGAAGTATACAAAGTTTTTAGATTGCTACAGACTGTTCTGTTTATGACATATTCTGTTTTTTTGCATTATGTGCTTATTTTGATGAATCTATGGTTTGTATTGGAGGGTATAAGCCATGGTAAAGTTGGAATACAGTAGATATAATGCAAAAATAAAATATGAATGGGTTTGCAACAGTACTTAGAGTAGTAATTTGCTTTGTTATACTAACGGATCTCACGAAGGTTTTGTTGAGTTTTGTGTGATTGAAGTTTTCAAGTTTTGGGTGAGATCACGATGGACGAAGGAATAAGGAGTAAGAAGAGCCTAAGCTTAGGGATGCCCATGGCACCCCAAGTTATTATCCAAAGCGAAACAAGCAACTAAGCTTGGGGATGCCCCGAGTGGCATCCCCTCTTTCTTCTAATGACCATCGGTATTTTACTTGGAACTATATTTTTATTCGTCACATATCATGAGTTTTGTTTGGAGCGTCTTGTATTATTTGAGTCTTTCCTTGTTTTGCTTTTTAGTTTGTGTCATCTATCCTTGCTGGACACACCTATTTGAGAGAGCCAAAATTATGCTATGATTTGTTAGAATTGCTCTATGTGCTTCACTTAAATTTTTTGAGCTATGGAATTGCTCTAGTGCTTCACTTATATCTTTTTGAGCACGGTGTGCTTTAATATTTTTGAACAAATGCTCTGATGCTTCACTTAGATTTATTTGAGAGTTAGTAAAATTTTAAGAAATTCTCTCATGCCTCACTGAAAGGATCGAGAAGAGGTGTCTAGAGGGGGGGGGGGGTGATTAGACACTAAGTGCCAAAAGTTGCAGTTTTTAATATTCCTAAGTTTAAGTGGAGTTTAAGCACAAGTTTAACAAACACAATACATATCAAGCAAGCATGCAATGAGTATATGAGCAGCGAAAAGTAAAGCATGCAACTTGCAAGAATGTAAAGAGAAGGGTTTGGTGTATTCAAACGCAATTGGAGACACAGATGTTTTTGTCGTGGTTCCGATAGGTGGTGCTATCGTACATCCACGTTGATGGAGACTTCAACCCACGTAGGGTAACGGTTGCGCGAGTCCACGGAGGGCTCCACCCACGAAGGGTCCACGAAGAAGCAACCTTGTCTATTCCATCACGGCCGTCGCCCATGAAGGACTTGCCTAACTAGCGGTAGATCTTCATGAAGTAGGCGATCTCCTTGCCCTTACAAACTCCTTGGTTCAACTCCACAATCTTGTTGGAGGCTCCCAAGTGACACCTAGCCAATCTAGGAGACACCACTCTCCAAGAAGTAACAAATGGTGTGTTGATGATGAACTCCTTGCTCTTGTGCTTCAAATGATAGTCTCCCCAACACTCAACTCTCTCTCACTGGATTTGGATTTGGTGGAAAGAAGATTTGGGTGGAAAGCAACTTGGGGAAGGCTACAGATCAAGATTCATATGGTTGGAATGGAATATCTTGACCTCAACACAAGTGTAGGTGGTTCTCTCTCAGAAAATGTGTATTGGAAGTGTAGGTATGTTCTGATGGCTCTCTCCACGAATGAAGAGTGGGTGGAGAGGTATATATAGCCTCCACACAAAATCTGACCGTTACACACAATTTGCCAAACTCGGTGGGGCCGAATTGTTAAACTCGGTCCGACCGATTCAGCAAACCTAGTGACCGTTAGGATTTTCGGTGGGACTGAGATGCAACTCGGTAGGACCGATATGGTTAGGGTTAGGGCATAACGTAATCTCGGTGTGACCGATTACACAAACTCGGTGGGACCGATTTTGGTAATAAGCTAACCAGAGAGTTGGTCAGGTAAACTCGGTGGGACCGATTCACTCATCTCGGTGAGACCGAAATGTTACAAAAGGGAAACAAAGAGTTTACATTGCAATCTTGGTGGGACCGATCGCTCATCTCGGTAAGACCGAAACGTTACGAAGGGAAACAGAGAGATTACAATCCCATCTCGGTGAGACCGAGATCCCTATCGGTGAGACCGATTTGCCTAGGGTTTGTGGCAGTGGCTATGACATCTGAAACTCGGTGGCGCCGGATAGATAGAATCGGTGGGGCCGAGTTTGACTTTTGGTTTAGGTCATATGTGGATGTGGGAAGGTAGTTGAGGGTTTTGGATCATATCACTAAGCACTTTGAGCAACCAAGCCATTAAGCAACACCTCATCCCCTCTTGATAGTATTGGCTTTTCCTATAGACTCAATGTGATCTTGGATCACTAAAATAGAGAATGTAGAGTCTTGATCTTGAAGCTTGAGCCAATCCTTTGTCCTTAGCATCTTGAAGGGGTTCCACATCCTCTAGTCCATGCCACTCCATTGTTGAACTTATCTGAAACATACTAGGTAAAAGTGTTAGTCCAACAAGAGATATGTTGACATTAATTACCAAAACCACACAGGGAGCACTTGTGCTTTCACTCACTTATACTATTTTGAGAGAAGAAAATTTTTATGCTCATGTTCTTCACTTAGATTTGTTTGAGCTATCAAAAGCAACATATGAAACTAGTCCCAAAGTGATAGATATTCAAGAGGGATATAATAAAAACTTTCAGGAAAATCATTGGAAAAAATATACTTGATTCTTTGTAATAGTTTTGCGATATGATGATAGTGATATGTGAGTCATGTTGATGAGTAATTATGGTTTAGTACGAATATTGATGTTAAGGTCTGTGATTCCCTATGCAAGCATGAAAGTCAATAGTCATGCAATGAAATTACATCGTACATGTGGTGCATTATTTGGTGCCAGTTATGCTTAATGCTCGCTTATGTGATTTTTTCGTTTCTTGGTTGGATGCTTCTCAATCTTTTGCTAGCCTTAACTTGTACTAAGTATGATTACTACTTGTGTATCCAAAATACTTAAACCCAATTTTGCCACATGAGTCCACTATACCTACCTATATGCGGTATTTCTGTGCCGTTCTAAGCAAATTTGTATGTGCCATCTCTAATCTTCAAAATAAATTTCCTTTTTGCGTGCTCGTACCGCTCATGAAACAGTAGGGGGTGGATGATATTTTTCCATGCTAGATGTGTTATTCTCAAGATGAGTGTTTATTCACTTGTCATTGCACGAGAGTGCGACAAAGGTATTAGGGATGCCTAGTTCCAAAATGAAAAATGAATTTACTTTATGTTGTCAAATAATAAATTCCTTGGAAAGTGTTGGTATGGACGGTACCCGTGGATTCAGTTAGCCATGCAATGTGAAAGTATGGTGGAAAAAGGAATAAACTTTATTTTCTATTAGGGAACCGCCTATGATATATCTAGCATGAAAAGTATTGGGAACTACTTGATCATTTTTGTTGACAGGAAAGGCATGCCACCCAAAATATTTTATCTCTATCTTTTTCCTCTTTGAGCTCTGGCACCTCTACAAATCCCTACTTCCCTCTGCAAAGGGCCTTTCTATTTATTTTATGTAATTTTTATTTTTATTGAGTATCCATCTTCTCTTATAAAGCACCAACTAAGGGGCAATGTGATCGTACTTGAGCATTGGGTGTAGCTAATATGCGAGTGTGTTTCATGAATGGATCAATGACTGAGCATAGTGTCCTAGGGATAACTTGCATTAGTATTGACATTTTGAAAGACATGGTTGCTTGTTGATATGCTTGAGTATTGAAATCTTCATGTCAAAACTAGAGTATTGCTTTGAATCATATAAAAGTCCAAATGTCTGTGCTACAAAAGAAAATAATATGTGATGAACATGTTAGGCAACATTCCACATCAAAATTTCTGTTTTTATCATTTACCTACTCGAGGACGAGCATGAATTAAGATTGGGGATGCTGATACGTCTTCAACGTATCTATAATTTTTTATTGTTCCATGCTACTATATTATCATTCTTGGATGTTTTACAATCATTTTATAGCAAATTTTTAGCATTTTTTTGGACTAACCTATTGAAATAGTGCACAGTGTTAGTTGCTGTTTTTTGCTTTTTTTTTACTTCACAGAAAATCAATACCAAATGGAGTCCAAACGCAGCGAAACTTTTTGGAGATTTTTTCTGGACGAGAAGACACAAGATGGGCCAAAGACGTACCAAAGGGGTGCCCCGAGGGGGCACAACCCACCTGGGAGCGCCTGGGGGCCCAGGCGCGCCCTGGTGGTCTTCCAGGTGGGTTGTGCCTACCTCGGTGGCCTCCCGCACCGCCTCTTTGCTCTACAAATAGCCCGAAAATCCAAAAACCCTAGGGGAGTCGACGAAACACAATTCTAGTCGTCGCAAGTTCCAGAAACCACAGATCCAATCTAGACACCATCACAGAGGGGTTCATCATCCTCATTGATGCCTCTTCGATGATGCGTGAGTAGTTCATTGTAGACCTTCGGGTCCATAGTTAGTAGCTAGATGACTTCTTCTCTCTCTTTTGATTCTCAATACAATGGTCTCTTGGAGATCTATTTGATGTAACTCTTTTTGTGATGTGTTTGTTGGGATCCGATGAACTTTGAGTTTATGATCAGATCTATTTTATCCATGAAAGTTATTTGAGTTTTGATCTCTTACATGCATGATTGTTTATAGCCTTGTATTTCTTCTTCGAATCTTTGGTTTAGTTAGGCCGACTAGATCGGTTTTTCTTGCCGTGGGAAGAGGTGCTTGGTTATGGGTTCGATCTTACGATGCTCAATCCCAGTGACAGAAGGGGACATGACACATATGTATTGTTGCTATTAAGGATAACAAGATGGGGTTTATTCCTACATGAATAGATCTTGTCTACATCATGTCATCATTCTTATTGCACTACTCCTTTTCTCCATGAACTTAATACACTAGATGCATACTAGATAGCGGTCGATGTGTGGAGTAATAGTAGTAGATGCAGGCAGGAGTCGGTCTACTAACCTTGGACGTGATGCCTATCTAATGATCATTGCCCGGATATCGTCATAATTAATTTAAGTTCTATCAATTTCCCAACAGTAATTTGTCTACCCACCGTATGCTATTTTTCTCGAGAGAAGCCACTAGTGAAATCTATGGCCCCCGAGTCTATTCTTTATCATATTTGCCTTTGAGATCTATTTTTATTTGCTTTTATTTTCAGATCTATTAATCCAAAAACCCAAAAATACCTTGCTGCACTTTATTAACTTATTTTATTTCGCATTTCCGTGAGATCTATTTATCCATTCTACTATGAATATATCTATCTTTTTACCGGGGAGGGATTGACAACCCCTCTTACACGTCGGGTTGCAAGTATTTGTTCTTTGTGTGCAGGTACTATTTACATAGTGTTGCGTGGTTCTCCTACTGATTTGATAACCTTGGTCTCATCACTGAGGGAAATACCTACCGTAGCTGTGCTGTGCATCATCCTTCCTCTTTGGAGAAATACCGACGTAGTTCAAGCCAAATCAACTGGAATTTCTGGCGCCATTGCTGGGGAGACATCATAAATATCTATCAGGTTCCTAATCAAAAATCTCATCTCCTTGCAATTTACATTACTTGCCATTTGCCTCTCGTTTTCATCTCCCCCACTTCACAAAAATTTGTTGTTTTTATTGCCTTCTTTTTCGTTCACCGTTTTCTCGTCAGATCTGTTTTCTGTGTGCAATCTTGTTTGCATAGTTGCGGTGTCTCAAGAAAATACCAAGTCGTGTGATTTTTATAATACCAACAATAATGATTTAATTAGCACTCCGATTGCTCCTCCCGCCACTAGTGCGGAATCTTGTGATATTAATGCCGCTTTATTGAATCTTGTTATGAAAGATCAATTTTCCGGTACTCCTAATGAGGATGTCGCATCCCATATTAACACATTCATAGAATTCTGTGATACGCAAAAGAAAAAAGATGTGGACAATGATATTGTGAAGTTGAAATTATTCCCATTTTCTTTGCGAGATCGTGCAAAAATTTGGTTTTCTTGTTTGCCTCGCAATAGTATCGATTCTTGGGACAAGTGCAAATATGCTTTTATTACTAAGTATTTTCCGCCCGCCGGTCCATTGGGATTGGTTGGGATTACAAGTGTGGGCGCCCCGACGAAGGTGGCGCTAACCCTGGCTTGGTGGTTGACTCCGGGCTTCTCCTGTTGCGATTTGTGCACTGTGAAGCGGGCGGTTGGCGATGTCTCGCAGCTTGGATGTCGGGGCGGTAGTCCTGGAAGGTGGTCTGTCTGGTTGGCTCTTCGGCGGGCACCATGGCGGCGGCGGTGGTTATACCTCTTGGTCGTGTGGGCCGAAGAGGTGTAGTGGCGGGTGATACGTCTCCATCGTATCTATAGTTATGAAGTATTTATGCCATGTTTACAACATTTTTATATGGTTTTGGTATTATTTGATTAGAACTAACCCAGACTAGCATTGTTTTCAGCAGAACTACTATGGTGTCATTTTTTGTGAAGAAATAAAAGTTCTCGGAATCAGCTGAAAATTTACGGTGATTTTTTCTGGACTAGAAGAGACCCCTGAAGCACCGGAGCTGGGCCAAGAAGTGACCGAGGAGGCCACAAGCCTAGGGGGCGTGCCCCTACGGCTTGTGGGCCCCTCGGGCAGGGGTGGACCCAGGAAAATAATTGAGAGGGGGCAAAAAATATATGGCCATATTCATAAACCAAGAAGGCACAAACATCCATGTAAACTAAAAATGCAAAGATAATCTCTTTATTATCCACATGGTAACCAAGTTCATTTAAAAGTGAAAGGAAACTAACCATTTGTCAATATAAAAATATCTTGTTATGAAGTTGCAAAAGAGCACATTGACACATTGTTCTAACACTGTAATCTACATCCTACAACAACAACGAAAAAACATGATCAAAATTGAGGGGAAGTGCATATGTTGAAAGAGGCTAGTATTAAAAAGGGAAGAGCTTTAGGAAGAGCATTACCTTCCGTTTCATCCCACAACGTTCTTTCACCGCATGAAAACTTTTAACTATCACTTCATTTGGAATTTTTTCAGCATTTTCATTTGGAATTTTGTTCACCACATGTTCTTTCACCGCAATTTTTTTTCATTAAATCATCACTAATTTTTTTGTTACGTAGAGCATTCTTCACAATCTTCATAGCTGAGAAGCATCTCTCAATGGTTGCAGTGGAAACATGCAAAGTAAGTGCTATAATCCTTTTCCTTTTGGATGGATCCCTATGAAGCTTGTCCTAATGAACTAGTTCAGGCATCGTGGAAGTTGTTGATTTCTTGAAACCTCTCCATTAGTTGTCCTGTAATATATTAAGTGCCAAAATTCAAACATCAATAGAAAAATTGTTTGAACTGATCTAATCACACAAATTGATAAATTATACACATGAGTTAACAAGACTAAGATGGTTTTTAACATAGAAGCAAAGAAACAACAAGTTTGAAGAAAAAAGTTCTAGGGATTTACCTTGATGTCAACTGAAGTTAGGGAATTGCAGATCTGGAGAGATGAGAAATGAGATCACCGTCACCGTGCCACCACAGTGCTGGTGTGCTGCCGTCTAGGAACACGAGCAGCAAGGGATGGACTATGGGGAGTCGACGATTCACGATTGCCGGCAGTGCCGCAGTGAGCCGGTGACCGCACGATGGTTTGAGATTGAGGCGACAGGTAAGGGCTTTCGTTCCAGTCCCCGTGTGGGGCTGTTGCATCCTTGCTTTTTCTTAGGTTGTGTATACAAGGCAGGGTTCATATTTACGACGCTACGGGCTATGGCCTTTTACTAGGCTGTTTTTTCTTAGGTTGTGTATACGTGTCTAGGCAGGGTTCAGATTTACACTGCGGGTTGTGGCCTTTACTAGGTTGTTTTTCTTACGATTGGGATTTTACAATATCCAACTAATTAGGCTTAGTTAGGGCAGGTCATTAGGCTTAGTGGGGGCACTAATGAATCATGTACTAGCACTATAACTCGATGCAAAAAATCAAGTGGGGGCAGCTGCCCCCACGGCTCCTAATGTAGGTCCGCCCCTACCCTCGGGCATCCCCTTGATGTGAGACCGATGTCAAAAGTTCTTATAAATACCCAAACCTCCGAAAAGAACCCTAGATCGGGAGTTCCGCCGTCTCAAGCCTCTGTAGCCACGAAAAACCAATCGGGAGCCCATTCCAGCACTTTGCCGGAGGGGGAAATCATCACCGAAGGTCATCTTCATCATACCGGTAGCCACCATTATGAGGAGGGAGTAGTTCACTGATGTCTACTACTAAGGGTGTCCTGGATTAGGGGGTCCTTGGACTGCCGGACTATATACTTTGGCCGGACTGTTGGACTATGAAGAAACAAGATTGAAGACTTCGTCCCGTGTCCGGGTGGGACTCTCCTTTGCGTGGAAGGCAAGCTTGGCAATTCGAATATGTAGATCTCCTCCCTTGTAACCGACTCTGTGTAACCCTAGCCCCCTCCGGTGTCTATATAAACCGGAGGGTTTAGTCCATAGGACAACAACAATCATAATCATAGGCTAGCTTCTAGGGTTTAGCCCCTACGATCTCGTGGTAGATCAACTCTTGTAATACTCATATCATCAAGATCAATCAAGCAGGAAGTAGGGTATTACCTCCATCGAGAGGGCCCAAACCTGGGTAAACATTGTGTCCCCCGCCTCCTGTTACCATCCGCCTTAAACGCACAGTTCGGGACCCCCTACCCAAGATCCGCCGGTTTTGACACCGGCATTGGTGCTTTCATTGAGAGTTCCATTGTGTTGTCACCATAAGGCTTGATGGCTCCTTCGATCATCGGCAACGATGCGATCCAGGGTGAGGTTTTTCTTCCTGGACAGATCTTCGTATTCAGCGGCTTCGTGCTATGGGCCAACTCGCTTGGCCATCTGGAGCAGATCGAGAGCTACGCCCATGGCCATTAGGTCAGGTTTGGAAGCTTGAACTATACTGCCGACATCCGCGGAGACTTGATCTTCAACGGATTCGAGCCCATGTTAGGTGCGTCGCACAGTCACGACGAGCATGACTTAGCTCTGCCGCCGGCCGGTGTTCGAGATATCACACCTGTGGCTACTCTGGCCTTCAATCTGGAGCAGATCGTGCCGTCCGAGGACAGGTGGATGGACCCCGCCACGGAGGCCGCACACCCAGCGGCGATAGAGCCGAATACTGACTTCACCTCCTACGAGACCTGTGTTGCCGGATCCTTGGATTCGTCCCCGGCCACAGGCTCCGAACCGCCTACGTCCATGCCTATCGAATCTGATTGGGCACCGATCATGGAGTTTACCTCCACGGATATCTTTTAGCACTCGCCCTTGGGCAATGTGCTAAATTCACTAAGGTCTCTCTCCTTGTCAGGAGGCCCTTGGCCAAACTATGTCTGGCTGAAGTGGGAAGCGGACGATGAAGAAATTCGTTCCCCACCCACCACCCACTTAATAGCCACTGTCGACGACTTAACCGTCATGCTTGATTTCGACTCCGAAGACATCGACGGTATGGACGATGATGCAGGAGAAGAACAGGAACCACCGCCCACAGGGCGCTGGACAGCCACCTCATCATATGATATATACATGGTGGACACCCCCAAAGAAAGCGATGGCAATAAGGCAACGAAGGATAATCCCCCCGAGAAGCAATTTAAGCACCGGCATCATCGGTGCCACTCTAATCCCCGCCATAGCAAAAGCAGCGATACCGGCACAAGAGATAATAATGTTGCGGATAGTGCCGAAAACGAAGACAATCCCCTCCAGCCAGGTTTCGAGCGGGAGGATGGGCAAGCTAGCCCTAAGGAACAGGCGGCAGGCGGAGAATCAGACGATGACAATTACATGCCCCTCTCCGTGGATGAAGTGAGCCTCAGTGACGAAGAATTTATCGTGCCTGAGGATCCCATCGAGCAGGAGCGCTTCAAGCGCCAGCTTATAGCCACAACAAAAAGCCTAAAGAAAAAGCAACAGCAGATTCAAGATGATCAAGATCTGCTAGTGGATACATGGACTGAGGTGCTGGTAGCCAAGGAATACGATCTTGAGCGCCCAACCAAAAGTTACCCAAAACGCAGGTTACTACCCCAACTCGAGGAGGAAGCATTAAAGCCTACGCTCCCAGCGTATGATGCGGCTGACCGACCACCTTGTGGTCGAGACAAAGCGGCATATCAGGCCGAAGTCCAGCCCGCACCCCGTCGCTAGTCAAACAAAAATACCAAGGCCCGGGGTAGCACGCAGGACCTCCGAGAAGTATTGGAAAACAAATCAGGACATAAAAGATCGGTCTACGGATCACGGGGGCGCGCCCCAACACGTGACGACAACCGTCACGCCGGATATACTAATAGCAAATCCGGCCGGGCCAAACACAGCAAAGAAGACTCGTATGAACTGCATCGTGATATAGCCCGGCATAGAGGCGCCGCACACCCCCTATGCTTCACTGATGAAGCAATGGATCATGAATTCCCAGAAGGGTTTAAACCCGTGAACATTGAATCATATGACGGCACTACAGACCCCGCGGTATGGATAGAGAATTTCTTCCTCCACATTCACATGGCCCGCGGGGATGATCTACATGCCATCAAGTATCTCCCGCTAAAACTCAAGGGGCCAGCTCGGCATTGGCTGAATAGCTTGCCGGTAAACTCCATCGGAAGCTGGGAGAACCTGGCAGACGCATTCCTGGACAACTTCCAGGGCACTTATGTGCGGCCACCGGATGCTGACGATTTAAGTCACATAACACAGCAGCCCAGAGAGTCAGCCAGGAAATTCTGGACTTGGTTCCTAATTAAAAAGAACCAAATTGTCAACTGTCCGGATGCCGAAGCCCTAGCGGCCCTTAAATATAACATCCGTGATGAGTGGCTCGCCCGACATCTCGGCCAAGAGAAGCCAAAATCCATGGCAGCCCTCACGACACTCATGACCCGCTTTTGCGCGGGCGGAGATAGCTAGTTGGCCCGTAGCAACAACACAGGAAGCAACCCTGGCACATCAGAAGCCAGAGATAGCAGCGGCAAACCCCGACGCAACAAACACAAGCGCCGCAAAAATGGTGAAAACGCCGAAGATACGACAGTCAATGCCGGATTTAGGGGCTCTAAGTCCATTCAGCGGAATGGGCCACTCAAAAATGACAATTCGGGTACGTCCAGTGAACATGGTAAACGGCACCTACACTCCCAACCCGGACTGGACGAACACTCTTAGGGATGTCGACTTAACGGAACTAGTCGTCCCACAATATAAACTAGGGCCGATCACGTTCAACCACACAGATCGTCCGGTTAACACCAATCAGGGAAATCCAGCCGCACTAGTCCTCGACCCAATAATTGACGGGTTCCACCTCACACGAGTCCTTATGGACGGAGGTAGCAGTCTAAACCCGCTTTACCAGGACACAATGCGCAAGATGGGCATCGATCATTTGGTGATCAAGTCCACTAAAACCACCTTCAGAGGTATTATACCAGGTATGGAGGCCAGCTGTACAGGCTCCATCGCCCTTGAGGTAGTCTTCGGATCACCAGACAATTGCCGTGCCGAAGAGTTAATCTTCGACATCGTCCCCTTTCGCAGTGATTATCAGGCACTGCTCGGACGAACCGCGTTCGCTCGATTCAACGCGGTACCGGATTATGCCTACCGTAAGCTCAAGATGTCCGGTCCGCGCGGCGTCATCACAGTTAATGGCAAGGCCGAACTTTCCCTTGGCACCAAGGAGTATACCGCTGCTTTAACAGCGGAAGCTACAAGTGGCACCTTCCAACCGAACCTCAAGTCGACAGCCCGATTTCCGGACACCGCCAAAGGACTTCGAACTACTTCGTGGCAGGATAGCCCGGCTCATCCAGAGCTCAACTAAACACTTTGGCGAAGGCCAGGACAGGCCACATACCGCGGCTCAACCACTCTGCAGCACACAAGCATTTTTTACATTTTGTTTGCAGGTTTAACTTTGCGCAGACCAGGATTGGCGATATGGAAGCAGCTCGAACACACAAGGGAATCCTTAGATATTCCCCACGATGACCATCCGACTATATTCCGGATCCGCACATAGCTTCTTCCCCCTGGTCTCAGCAGGTTCCATAGTCATATTTCTTTTTTATCACATTACCTGTACTCACACACATCGACGTACTATTCAAATACAACATGTGGATTTATATAACGCTTATCTACTGTTATGTTTTGTTGAAATTCTTTTGTCAAGTGGCATCCGTACACCGCGATAGGATTTTTTTTTCCTTTAGAGCCAATTGGTTCATAGGAATAGATTCATATACTCTACATTTCAAAGGAAATAAACATGATATCATTTCTATAGCTTTAGAGCCACTTGGTTCATATGAATGGATTCCTATACTCCCTTAATTTCAAAGGAAAATAAACATTAGCGTATATTCAATAGAAAAGTTCCTATGATATGAACCAAATTACATCTCTTTTCTAATCCCCCCTCATAGGAATTGAGATACATGTCATCTCTAGATTCAATAGAAAAGTTCCTATGATGTGAACCAAATGACATCTCTTTTCCAATCCCTACTCATAGGAATTGAGATGCTCCATGTCATCACTTTCCCTACAACTTCCATGTATACATCTTCTATTCCTAAATAGATAGTACAACCCACTAGTAGCTTTTTTCTAAAACATGCAACTATGGCACAAGAACTATATAGTGTGCCAATAACTTTGAAAGATGGTCGCTGGATGAAGCTAACCCGACAGTGCAGAGATAGGCAAATCCGAGCACTACTGGCCGTTTCATATCATCAACATTCCACTAGATCTGCCACATGTACAATTTAGAAGACTCCATGGTTGAACTTAAGCATAATGCACAAACCTCAAAACACAAGCACTTGTCCTTTGTTCTAGAATCTTCTGTATCATAATTGATTATTTTTTTCTAAATGAATTGCCATTATTAGTTTTTTACTTTATGATTTACAATGCACAAACCCATGAATCTTAACATTTTTATAAAACTATTTGATTTTGAATGAGATGAACTATAAGAACTAAACGAACATCTACATCATGCATATATGACTCAAAGCTTTACATGCTATAGTGTGTTGTGTTTTTATTCATAATTTGGTTTCGAAATCTCATGCGTTCAATACATGTGTACCTTACTAGTTTTGAGTAGAGTAGCAAATTTCATGCAGCCCCGGGTATATCAAAATGCAGGGCCCATGCATCATTGCCTTCCGGTCGAACCTACGTCCACAATTTTTTGTACGTACTATATCTCTACTGGTCCCCGAACCCAAAATGCCGCCTCATTCCCGTAAAACCAAGCGGCCCATGCATATTTAAGGCGTCGACTCGAACCCATTTACTACAACGTGGCCCTGCACGCCGTGGTACTCCTACAAACCCTACCGCTGCACTCATCATCGGTTTTCTTCAAGAGGACGAGGGAGAAGCCGATTTGTAGTGGATGCGCTTTCAAAAAAAGATCTGTAGTGGAGACCCCTACCCTAGGGTGCCCTAGGTAGCTGCCGCACGCATCATTGTTTTCTCTTTTCTTTATGCTCTTGCGCCCTAGAGTGAAATGATGGTTGCTTCGTCCGTCCAGCTTAATGCGGGAAAGGTGGGGCTTTGTGATTTGACCCCTCGTCGCTCATTTTCTACTACTGCGGCGCTACGACCGGGGTGCCTCCAATTTCAACCGCTGCTCCGAACTGTAATTTGGTGCATCGCACGTGGAACAAGACGGTGGATGAGCCACATGTCGGCCAAAGGGGTCCTGTTAAGTGTGTCGCCATTTCATGTGCGGACTGACCTTGCTTGAGTTGCTACGCCAACACGACAGGAGCAGCCTACCACTTGGTTTTGCTCCTTGGTGAATCCCGGCTATATTGATCTAAAAAGATACATGCTGAACTACCCTCTCTGTCTCGTTTTTTTATTTTTAGGCGTCTCGGTTTATAGAGCCTGCACGTAGTTCTAGGTCATCCATTTGACTAACTAAATATGAGTTACTATGTCACAAAAAGTATATCATTGGATTCTTAAGCGGATGTAGTTGTATTTAAAAGTTGAGGGCGGGGCTTTTCCTGTGTAGTAGGCGGGGCAGTTCTGCCTAGTCGGTTCGATAGAGACACGAGAAGACGAGGGAGTAGGCTGCTGCAAATGTAGGGCTGTGTGATTTGACAGCGAGTTACTGCTAGATAGGTGGGGCCCCGTGATTTGACTTGCCATTATCATTTTAACTGCGGCTACGACCGGCATGAGTCTCCTGATTCCTGACCACCTCCATACAGGTGCCTCTCCCAATGCTCCACCATGTAGTAGAGGCTGGCTCTTGCATGAGAGCCCACTTCTCCACTTTTTCCTTGCCTCTCTTTCCTCCACATATGCAAAAATGCCATGTAAAGCGCACTATTCTACTTACTTTTACTTGCTCCTACAGGTGCTTAAGCTTGCCACATAGGCATAAAGTCTGATGTGGCAAGTTAATCAAGAAGAGAGAGACTAGTTTGGTGACCCAAGGAATAAACGGTGCTAAGCACGTGTACCTAGGTGAAAAGACAATTTTGAGTCTATAGCTAATTAAATGAAGCAAACTTAGCAACACCATTTCATTGGAAGAGGTCACTCCTTGGCAAATGCAATAAATACTAGTACTCCCTGTGTCCCATAATATAAGAACGTTTTTGGCACTACACTAGTGTCAAAAACGTTCTTATATCATGGGACGGAGGGAGTACGAAGTAAGAGATAGAGAGGAGTAAAAAAATACACTTATAGCCAACCTTATAGCCAACCTTGTTGTAGTATGAGTGAATAAGTGATGACTATGTATGACATGCCAACATCAGATAGCCTAACGCACCGTGTTAAATCTCCAAGGGCGCGACCGCGTGAGCGACGCGACGGTCGTGGTAGGCGCGACCATGATACGGGCTGCTGGCAGCCCTTGGATCTGAGATCAAACGGTCGCATTCTAAGTTGCTGAAAATTTGCAGAATAACCCTCCAGGATAGGATATTCATCCATAGGGCTAGAATCACGCCATGCAATCATTCGATTTCAGATCCAAGGGCTCTCGGAAGCCCGTATCATGGGAGAATGGAAAGCCACTACCCTGCCGTTCGCACGCTGGCAGTTCGCTCCTACTCGTCCCTGCACGTCCTTCAATACTACGGCAGTTCGCTCCAAGTCGTCCCATCCATCCACATTACGGCAGTTCCACCAATCCTAACCCTCCTCCCAAATCCATGGCGTCCAAAATCTCCACGATCGGCGGTGAGTACAAGGTTAGAACCATCACCGGCGATGAGTTCGACATCATCTACACCCGTTCTTCTGCGACGGTGAAAGGATGCCTTTCTCGCTTCAGACGCATGTTCGAAAACTCAGATGATGAGTGGGTCGCTGGGCTAGATGTTGAGTACATCACAGTCCTGGGACGAGAGAAGGATCTAAAGGAAGAAGAGAGGAAGAAGCCCATCGTGATCCAGGTTTGCGTACATAACGTTTGCTTGGTCTACCACATATGCCATGCCGACGTTGAGTGCCAGGATTTTAAGAACCTCCTCAAGGACAAAACAGTGAAAATTCATTACTATAGACTTTAAGAATGACATAGAAGTCCTGGGTCGGATAGGCCTCATTGTAGGCAACCCCTTCGACCTCCAGAAGAATCGGTTGGTGCCCTCTCTTCAGCCTTCAATGCTGACCCTGACAGGAGCCATGGTTCATCCTTCGTACTGTAAACTGGAGAAACCTCATTACACGTTTCATCGTCATGCATGGCAGCGGAATGTACTAGATATAGACCACATCCACTACGCTGCAATGGATGGCTACCTTTGTTTCAATATCTACAAGGGTTGGATGAAGAGCAACAGCCAAGTGTGCGGTTCAAGCAAAGAAGTATCGGCCAAGAGGAATAGGGACAAGGACGAAGTCGAGGACGTGGACGAGGACTCCGAGTAAGGTGGCAGTGTTTGCTCATGGTGGTTCTAAACTTCTAATGCGGTGTCTACCGGATTAGTTGCATAGTTTAATTTCAGGTGTGCTTAGTTTAATTTGAGGGGTGTGTTGTGCTGAGCCCCCATCAGAACTATGTTATGTTTCTTCTTATTACTTTAACTCTTCAGTATGTACATATACTAGTATTTCTTTAATAGAATTTAGCACCCCAATTAAGCACGTACTAGCTTTTTTAATAGTACTATATGCATAATTTGGCGACGAGCGCTCTCTATATATACCACCTTTTTAATTTCAATTTTTGCTCCATGGCGCAATCCATCGATAGTACTACTGTACAAAAGTATACATATTTTAAAAGGCTAGAGTACTGTTCATCACATATATAGCCAGTTAAATTCTTAACCTAGAACGACGTGCATGCCATGTAGTAAACTGATACGGAGGAAGTATAGTAAAAATGAGGTGATTTTACCGAGTGATCGGCGGGGGCGCATGGCCTGTCATGCGGTCCCACGTGTCATGATGTACCAAGGCGATGCGCGTGTCCCTCTTGAGGCAGAAGCAATACTACATGGTTTGAGATGATGGCGAACCGAAGTGTGAAATTATGGTTGCTTCATCCGTCTGGGAAGGTGCGGCATTGTGATTTGACGTCTCATTGCTCATTACTACTACTGGGCCGGTACGAGTGGGGTGCGTCCCCCCTGCTGTTCTGCACTGTTATTTGGTGCTTGACACGTCGACCCGGTTGCTATATGACCCACATGTCAGCGACAGGAAGTACATAATTTATGAAAGGGAGCGTCCACAAAGGAGTATACTACAGAATGCATGAAAGGGAGCGACTTAGTTTTGGAAAAATCTGTTTTTACGGAGTACGTACCCACTAGGGTTTATAGGGCTCATCTAAAAAACATTCATTTTTCTATTTGATAAGTCTCAATTCTACTATACTAGTAGTAGTACCATTACATGTTGGATTTCGAGGTGCGTTAGATCACCCGACGCAAGCAGTGTCAAGAGGAAACTAACCAATGCATGTACAAGTTCATGGAAATTTAGTGGTCATTCATGCATTCGTTCTAATTAATGCCTCGGTAAACATAACTTCTTGAGAAAAACGAGTGTACTAATTACTTGTGCAAAGTACGAAATTAATTCGACCACTCACCGTCTACCTTGGTTGGAGAGATTTTGAAATTGAGCCATAAACTGGAAAGGAGGGAGTAGTAACTTTTGTCTCGATTACTATTTGTGGCCTTGTATAGATGCAAAATGTATTTTTTTATAGTGGCCTTGTATAAGTAAATGGAGGGAGTACTAACCAAAGTACGTAGTAGGGACGAGGAGTAAATGGAGGGAGTAGTAAAATTTTCTCCTCGTACTGTGAGCCACCGCGCGCGTGGGCGAGGGAGCGGGCGTAAAGGCGTACACTACTACTACTACTACTACTACTACTACTACTACTACTACTACTACTACTACTACTACTACTACTACTACTACTACTACTACTACTACTCGTAAGCAAGCTTCACCTCATCATGCGAGCCACCACGCTCGTGGGCGGGGGAGACGGTGTACTAAGCAAGCTTCTCCTCGTTCTGCGAGTTGATGGGACACATCAAAAGTACTCCAGTGTATAGAGCCTTGCCTCTAAGGTAGGCCCCACATGGTTTGCCTCTTTTTTTAATTTAACATAATGCGTCAATTCGCAATTTGTTTGTTCACCTGTGGTAGACGATCCTCCCTCCACCAAGTGGACAACCAGTACACGTGCGAAATTACCACGTGGGCTGCCTTTTTTGTACAGAAATGAGCTCCATCGTGCACCTCTTCTCTTCGTGCACGTCCCCCACATATGTGGGTGTGTGTGAGAGAGATACAAACCTAGACATAATGCGCCGTCCATCCCCATGCCTCCCCCCAGTCCGACCACCAGTCACCACCACGCCCCACTCCTCCTCACTTTATCTCTCATCTTTCTCCCTCCATTTTTATATACAAGGGGCCACTATCAAAATTACAATTTGCAGATATACAAGGCCACTAACACTAATCGATGCAATATTAATGGTGTTTGCCTCGTGGTAGTAGCAAAGGAGGACATTAATTATCCCTTGCATGCATGCGGGAGTTTGTAAAAAATGCATCTTGATGTTCCGTGCAATGCACGGGTATCTTGCTAGTCCATGAAAACAACACATGGCCAAACTCCACGGCGAACGAGGGATTTGAATCTATTGGGAGGAGTTGTTTGGATCTTTCCTGGGGTAGCCAAAATATTGGCGACCCTTTTGTCCACCGGTGCCTTTGCCACCGATGAACGAGGAATGGCTCGGGTGCTCATGCTGTCATGCATCCTCCAGTGCGCATGTTGGAGACGAGCTCGCACGAGCTGTGTTTTTTTGTTCCACAACGCTGCCCGAGCCGCCCGCAGACCGACCGGCGACCCACAAATTACGCCATCGAACCATAGCCGCACACATTATGACAACAACTCAACCAACCGGACAAAATTCATGCAAACACGTAGACAAACTGATATTTCATATAAACAACGAAGGAAATCATATAAAATACCGGATTTTCATACAAACATGACGGATTTCATTACATTCAAATGAACTACGCGTTGCTAGTTCTGGACAGCACAGGTATATAATACCTGGCCTAAATGGTCGCCCGCCGATCGATTTGTGTTCCTCATGTCCGGCAGCACGATCACCGGACTGCCGGGAGCCCCAGAGGTATATGCTTCAGCGCAAAGGACGGCTTGCTTCCCCACTGCCCAATTGATATCATTGGCTGGTGCCGAAGATGATGGTGGACAACACCGGTTCGAGTTCATCACCGGCCACTACTTCGCCATGGTCGGCACCGGCTCGAGTTCATCCTAACATTCCCCTCTTCCGTGGATCCCATGCGGTGTCGACAAAGGTCCTCGCAATAAAAGAATCCAGCAAGACACCTGCTCTGCACGCCGGCGTCGCCTCCGCGGTGTCCTTCATGGGACCCAAACGGCAGCGGCCTCCCGTGTTCTACTTCTCCTCGATGATGGCGGTGACGCGGAGGTGCTGGCCACCGACTCGTCGCTCTATGCGCACCCGGCTTCTGTCGCTGCTTGCATGGCGCGGCCGCTGGCATGGGAGTCTCGGCCATAGAAACGGGAGACGCGGTAGGAGGCGGTGGCATGGACGACAGCAACGACGCCCGTGCGCTGCTCCTCGTCGAGCTGGCCTGGAGCGGCGAGTTGCTGAACCGCGCACCGACTTGGGGCGGCAACTGGCTCCGTCGGGCATGGGGAGGTAGGTTGATCAGCGAGCTGCATAGCTCGTATCCGGCAAGCTACCCAGCCGGCTTGGATGCGGAATAACTACTCTTCGTAAGCCATTGTAAGAGTGGACAAAATGGTGGAGGAGATAGGGGAGCGGCGGAGGTGTGCGATTCTTGGCTGGCGTTTGGCCTCGTTTAAATAGGAGATTAAATAGACGACGGACAGGAGGAGCTAGGCCGGCATTGCGATTAACGCCGACCCGGTCATGAATGGACATGTGTCCAGAGTGGGTTTCTCGGCTTCCACATGGACGGGTTTCATG
The DNA here is from genome assembly GCF_018294505.1 of Triticum aestivum. Lineage (NCBI taxonomy): Eukaryota > Viridiplantae > Streptophyta > Magnoliopsida > Poales > Poaceae > Triticum > Triticum aestivum. Next base: position 179,601,336 of record NC_057809.1, read on the forward strand.
GAGGCGTTTGAATGTGGCACAGAGGCGTGTTCAGCCGCGAGTGGCGCCCTTGACTCTGACCTAGGACACCGCGCCGTTCTTCCACTAACGTGTGGGCTCTTTGGGTGCATGGCCTGCATGTCAGTGACCCAATGCAGGCAGCGCACAGCAAAGGAACCTTTGGTGGGCCAGGCCGGTCAGAAGCAGGCATTTCATAAACCGATGATTGTTCATTGAGTGTGACGTCATCTTTTTCATGTAGATAAGCCTACTATGTTGATAGCCCGTTCGATACGTTGTGATTCATAAAGACCGCTGCAAACATCAATGTTCTGCTTATCACAGATAAGATTGATTAATACATGTAACAATCCATGTCCTTAACAAAGGGTGCATGCACGTATAGGTTGAGCGTGTGTCTTGCGTCGTGTGCTGTGTGCATGCAGGCGTGCGAGTGTTGCGTGCGTGCAAGGGTACGTTTTAGTGTTGCATGCACGGGTGCGAACGTGCGTGTGTTCGTGAGTGCATGTGTACGTGTCAGTGTTGCACGCCACCATGCGTGGGTGTGTACGTGTCAGTGTTGCACGCCTACATTTGTGCGTGTCTTGCGTGCGCGCATGTGTATGTGCGGGGTGAGGCTACACGTCAGTCGACTGACTTTTTCATCTCTGGTCATTAGATTTTCCAGCCGTTGGGTACGAAATCAAGGGCCTCCAGTTTATCATCAAACTCCACCCCCCTGAGCCGCCAGCCACCACTAGCCGAACTGCCAGCCCCCGCCGCCCGCGGCCGGCCCACCCTCCCCGAAACCACTCCCCACCACCGGTCCGCCGCCGCACCGGCCATCCCTCTAGCCCCCCCCCCCCCCGTCGAGCTTTTTCTCCGGGGATCCCCACCCCACCGCCCAATGAACGCCCCCCAACCGCCGGTGACTGCCAACCAGAGGTCTCACGACTTCGAATACCCACCGACCACTAATTTATTACCATTTCTGTCCTTCATATATGCGCTGACGGGTGGGCCCTATGGTAATGCGCGCCATTGAATGTGGACCGTTTGACTGGTCAATTGATCGTGTTATCAACAAATTATGGAGCTGTATGGTGAGCCAGTGACCGTATGATCACCCTAAAATGTACTCCTATTTTATTAACATAGTACAGACTCAAACTACCATTTCTTTCTTTCATATACGGGCTAACAGGTGGGCCCCACGGTTACGCGCCCCGATGGTGCAACACTAGTTGTGCCGCGTGGAACATTTTACTGGTCAATTGATTGTGTCATCAACAAAATACAGAGTTGTACGGGTGAGCCAGTGACCGTATAATCATGATATGTATTTGTTTAACACGGTATAGACGCAAGGGCTCATATATACGCGCAAGCACTCACCGCTATAAGCGCACACACGCGAACCCTACCCCTATGAGCACCTTCGAGAGAGTGGGCCAGCATATATGATCTTGAGATTTTACGAAGTCACCATAGGTGCCTCGTAGTCGAGTGGAACATCTCCTCCCACTGAACGTACATCGCCGGAAAATACTGAAATTAACACAAGATAAATGCGAGCATCGGGACTTTAACCTTGGTGGGATCGAGAAACCACTGTCCTCTAACCATCCAACCACATGTTGGTTAGCACGACAAAATGTATGTGGTGACCGTGATGAGCTTATTCTGAAGTCCAGTGACCATATCGTGCTTTCGCTTCAAATACAATGATCGTAAGTGTCGTCAACAAAATACGGAGCACGTATCAAATGCAAAGTCTGTTAGTGTCATCAACAAAATATGGAGACGTATCATGAGCTAGATACCGTTGTACTATTGTATATGCTTATTTTCTTAGTGGCCGATTGCGTGTGTGGTGTGGGAGCACATCATTTCTAGTTGTGGTGGGTCAACCTGAAGACTCATGGGTCGGTTCCATCCTGCACCACATATAGGTTGGACCGAGACGTGGTATACGAAGAACCATGTGGAGGACTCGGCGTAGAACACGAAGCTACCAGAGTCGCGGAGGACTCTATCCCCACTGGTGATAAGCTGACTATATATGATTTGTAACCCTAGGCCCTTAGTATGTTATACAAGCTTGGGGGCTAGTTCATCGATAGTATACACACACGCACAATGCCTGGTATTCACATGTACTTTGTACACACCCCTATCACTAATATACAATACTAGGAGTAGGCTCTTTCTTCAACTGCAAGGGTCTGATCCGAACTAGGGTAAAACTTTGCCTCGTATTACCATCCAACCTAACAGCCAGGGATATCGTACCGAATTATATGATGAAATCATATCTGCCAACTACTAAGAGAGAGGTGTGTCGGGGGGGGGCAATGTGTGCGAGAGAGGCCTAAAGATAATGTGTGTGCGGGAGACACGTAGGCACATATATGTGCGTATAGAGGGCTAGTAGAGACCGTGCATGCACTACAAAAAAATACACTTCCGTGATGATACGTGTTTGTCACAGTAGGTCGTATTTTCTGTCATGCATGTACATCCATGACGATTTTATGAAAGAATCAAGATAGTCATACCTGTGCTGTCGTAGAAGTGTTCCATGACATTACCAAAATTATCATCACGGAAGTGTCCACTTCCATGACGATAAATCCCGCGTCACAGAAGTGCTTTCACCAAGGGTGACCGACACGTGGCATCCACCGTAACGGAACGCCGTTAAGCTATCGGGTCGGGTTTTGGATCCGATAACCCGTTAACATCCCCGACCAATGGGGATTTTCCACATGTAAAATCATCATTGGCTGGAGGAAACACGTGTCGGCTCATCGTTGGGACAGATGTCATCCACTCATTGGACAGAAGGCGCCTATGATACGTCGACACATGGCACGGCCCAACAGAGGCCCATTCCTGTGAAAAGGCCGGCCCGTTTGACTTGGTCAAAAGGTGGCGGGCCGGCCCATGTAAAGCCTGTTAACGGCATGTTCGCATATAGCCCATTTACAGCCCGCTAACCCAAGGCCCGTTACGCCCTATCTGAATTAGGCCCAGTAGCGTCATCTGGGCCACCCAATATGATTCCAGCCCGTTTTCACTTCTGGCCCATGTATGGCCCATGACGTCTTTCGGCCCATATGAGGCCCTATGTAACTCTTGGCCTATTAACGGCCCGTGGTGAAACTGGCCCGTAATGAACAGTGTATCACTTTACACCCATTAACGGCCCGTGGTGAAACTGGCCCGTAATGAACAGTGTATCACTTTATACCCATTAACGGCCCGTTATTCCGTTGGGCCGTTTCCAGCCCATGTTATCTTTCGGCCTTCTCAGAGCCCATTTATTCTTGGGCTCATTTCCAGCATTCGTTTACTTACGGCCCGTTACTGTCATTTTCTGCTTGTGGGCCAAATTCAGCCCGTGGTTACAGTCGGCCCGTTTGTGGTCCGTTAATACGTTGGGCCGTTTTCATAGCGTCATCAAATACGGCCTATTAACGATGGCCCGTTATGGTCGGCCCATGAACGGACGATTCCAACTCTAGCCCGTTTACGGCCATAATGCGGTCTGTTTGGCCCATGTTTGGCCAATCGATCATACGGCCCGTATAAGGCCCATTGATGATACGGCCCGCAGAAGGCCCATTGTTTCTACGGCCCGTAGAAGGCCCATTGTTTCTACGGCCCGTAGAAGGCCCACTGTTTCTACGGCCAGTAGGAGGCCCAGTGTCACTACAGTAAATATTAGCCCATGGTTATTGTGGCCTAGTTTTAAAAAATAGGTTATTGCAGCCACTAGCTAACCGCGGAAAAAGAACTGCAATGACTACAAGCAAACAAATAAACAAGACAACAAGGAAATAAATAAGCAAGCAACTAACGCTAGGCTATCACGGCTATTACACATATTACATCCACTGGGCATCAAAGTTCGCCACCAGTGCAAATATAGGGAACAAAGCAGCATATCATATACACTGGTTGTCAAAGTTGGCGACCAGCGCAAATAAACGCCGCAGCAAAACAAATCCAGAACTGAAACCACTTCAGAAGATCTCAAGAAACAATATCCTGGGTACCCATAATGCTGGCAAGATGCTTAGCAAGCTTATTAACTTTCTCTTGTTTGGCGCTTAAATCCTCCAGCGCTTGCTGTTGCACCAGAAAATATGCATCTGAATTCTGCAGGGACTTCCTCAGTCCTTCAGCTTCCTGTCGCAGCACATCTGATCGATGTCTTTCAACTTGAAGTTGAGACTCAAGAAGACGAACTGATTCAGGCAGCGAGTTCGAAGAGCTTGTGCCAGCAGTAGTGGCCAGTAACTCGAACACTACATCAAGACAGGACTTTTGGGTTCCCTCACTGTCGTCAAGATAGTTTTTATCAGCTTTCTTGGAGACCAACAGGGATGTCTCACTATCTTGAACCTTATCTGCATTACTTCCTTTACCATTGGATAACGCGGTACTGTTCTCCAATATTTTGTCCGCATTCTAAAAGAGAAACAAGCAGACACATCACATGTTTACCATGTTGTATATGAAACTCATTTTGGTAAATGAGTTCAGTAGTAAAGTGGACAGGATAACAGCATGAAACAAACATATATCTATGTACCATGGTCACTTTATGGTCTATATCATTCTAGTTTTTGTTGCCAAATCAAGATAGAGACACAGTTCAAATAATATTTGTTCAAGACAAAGCAGAATAGACAGAATATAAGTGTGGGTAACTATAGAGCAATAACAACACTTGTAATGTGCATGACATGAGAACATAACTGTTTATTCAATTGAAACTGAAATCAACATAGAGCAGGTTACAACAGCAAACCAGTTAAAGAAACAGGTTTAAAACATACCTGTTGCGCCATTGGAGTTTCAATTCCATCCTTCAAATTTGAAAATAGTTGGTATGAGTAAATACAGTAATGCAAGAGCAAAGGAGTATGAACCATAGCTACAGAACCTGACCTGAGAACAAATCTTCTTCTCCTTTAAGCGTTGAGTTGGGATTCGGAGTGGTGGTCCTCGTGCTTTGGGCACTGCAGTTCCCTTACTAACTGCTCGTGTTTGGGTGCTCTGTGGTGGAGACGGTGCTGTGTCAACTGGAACTGGGTTACTATCTGCCGGGGTTGGGGTTAGAAGGGGTGTAGCTGGTTCTCTGTCCAACTGGGTAGGGGTACAATCTGCGAGAGTCTGGGTTATGTGTGGTGGATCTGGTCCTTGGGCAAGTACAACCGTGGTTCTATCTGCATCAACTGGTAGCACTATCTTTTCTGAAGACCGTGTTGTTACTCCCTTAGATACTGCCATCACGCTCTCCAATTCAAATGGCTGATAAACAAGAAAAGTAATTGAAAGTATAGACATTGTATGATAGACAGGTGCAATGGATAGTGGGGAATAAAAGAGGGCATGAAATAATTCATATTTATGTTGTCTAACCAAACAGGATAGCATGACACAATTTCACATATATGATGGCTAACTAAACAGGATAGCATGACACAATTTCACATTATGATGGCTAACTAAAAAAGATGGAAAGACATAGTTCAAAATATGAGACTATGTAAACAGGATGACATGACATAACTATATAATGTGTTTATTAAATAGGTTGGCATGCCATAATTCACATACATTCACGGATAGAATGCCATAATTCAAAATATGATGACTGTAAACACTAAACAGGATGAGATGATATAACTATATGATGTCTTTATTAAATGGGTTGCCATGCCATAATTCAGATAGATGATGTGTATGTACTATGTAAACATGATGGCATGATATAATTCAAATATATGATTTATATAGTAAGCAAGTAAGCAGATGGCAATCCATATATGATGTAAAAACTAAGCAATGCAAGACAACATGCATGACATGGGTAATATAACCCTGCCAAGTTTGAGCATAGACCTCAGGGGGGAAATAGGACTGGTCATCAGTCTCTGAATCCTCCTCTGAGGAGCTCTCTGTAACCAGCAAGATGTCTGCTTCAGCAGGTAGCATTGTCTGCTCTGAATACCTTGTTTTCACTCCAGATACTTCCATCACCGCTTCAAATGGCTGATGCACAGGAAGAGTAGTTGAATATACAAACGTTGTCGACAAATGGAACACGTAATACAAAAAATGATAGCATGATATAATTCACATACATGATGATTGGCTAAACAGCATGGCATTGCATAATTCACATATATAATGCCTTTGCAACAAGATAGCATTGTATAATTCACATATATAATGTCTTGCAACAAGATGGCAATGCATAATTCACATATATGGTAATTAGACACTGAACAGGTGGCATTCACACAAAGCATGTCTAAACTAATCAAATGACATAGCAATGCGAGACACCATACGCACGATATGAGCAACATAACCCTGCCAAGTTAGAGCATACACCTCGGGGGGGGGAATAGGACTGGTCATCTGTCTCTGAATCCTCCTCTGAGGAGCTATCCGTAACCAGCGAGATATGCGCTTCGTCAGATAGCATAGTCTGCTCTGAAGACCTTGTTTTCACTCCAGAATTTGCCATCACCGTGTCAAATGGCTGATGCACACGAAGAGCAGTTGAATGTACTAACATTGTTGACAAATGTAATATGTAACGAAAAAAGGATGGCCTGATATAATTTACATATAAGATGACTGGCTAAGCAGGATGGCATTGCAAAATTCACATATATGATGCCTGGCTAAACAAGATGGCGTTGCATAATTCACATAAACGATGAATAAACTAAACAGATGGCATTCGCACAAAGGATGTCTAAACTAAGCAGATGACATATTTGATGTATAAAGTAAGCAATGCAAGACACCATATGCATGATATAACCAACATCAGCATGCCAAGTTAGAGCGAAGACCTCAGGGGGTAAATAGGAGTTGTCTTCTCCTTCTGAATCCCCCTCAGAACAGATATCTTCCTCTCGATTACAATCCGAAATGCGTGGAGGGGGGCTGCCTTTGCGCCTACCATGGAGCGACGTCTGCATGAAATTTTATTGCCACGCAAGGCTCGTCTCTTTTGCTCTACATGTTCAGTTCCATTGTTTACAATAACTGTCATGCATAGGAATAAAACATAGTGAGATTATGTAAGGAGTGCATGCAGAAATCCAGAGTGATGGTAGCAACCTGTGGATAGACCCAAAACCAATAATAGCAGGCAGATAATGGCTTCAGTTAAAAAATACAGATAATGGCTTCTTTACTGTTTGTTTCCCACCCAACATGAAACTCATAGTAGACACCGGAGATTAACCAGATAGTAGATAGATACTATTGATAGCGGCCCCGATATGTACCCCACAACCATTTAAAAACTCAAGTTTGACCATTAGTTTGGAGCTGACTCAGAGTCTAATCGGTGAACAGGACGATAAAGTAGCATGTAATATTAAGCGATGCATAACGTAAGCAGACACGAAAGAGTGCGACCTCTCTTGCGGACCCGTGTAGTCCTCGAGGTCATCTGCTCGGTTGATGATGGTAATGCAGTTTTCATGGCTGCCAGCGGCGGGGAAGAAGATCTGAGGCGGCGAAAGACAGTCTGGAGGCCGGATCCCTGCTGTGCTGGACCCTTCTGTCGTTGGAGCAGCTGAGCTGGGGTGGACGACGGCGCAGCAGGAGCGGGACAAACCACGCAAGGTTTTCTTTGACAACTATCTGTAAGAGAAGTAATTCTGTAAGGGCTCGTTTGAATTGGAGGATTCCAACAATGCAGGGATAGGAAATAGACAGGAATAGGATAGGAATGCACGTGCAAAACAGAGAATTTAAAAACACAGGATTTCTGCCAATCTGGGTGTTTGATTCACAACAATTGGAAGATCACAGGATGCAAAGAAGCATGGTGAGATTAAGTCAAACCACAAGAAAATGTACGGTTATAATGCTATTATGCTACTATCTCTTAGTCTTGTGCTTCATGAATAGGAATTTGAAAAGGAGGACAAGTGAAAATTAAAATTCCTACGTTTTTTCTTTCAAGGAGACACTAAAGGAACAAATTCATGTGCTCAGTGGACAATATATATAACATGTAGAGTAAAAAAGAGATGCAACAAGTGTACAACCTCTTTGGCGAAGCCATGTCGATCTCAGCGTGATTGGGTTGGCCGGTGAGGATGTTCCGGCTGACTTTGCTGTCGGAGAAGGGGAAGAAGATCTTAGGCGTCTGGAGATGGATCCCGAGGTACTGCTCCGCTGTGATGGAGGGTTTCGTCGTTGGAGCAGCTCCGGTGAGTTGTACGACGCCGAGGCTGAAGCAGGATAAGAGAGACAATGAACAACGTTAACCTGAGTGGAATTCTAATAGCATCTCCAATACATGATGTAAAATACATAACCACAAAGTGCTAGATGTAAAATACATCAGCCAATCATCTCTGAACTTAACTGTCGAAACTGAACTTAACTGTCGAAACTGAATTTTGCTGTCGAAACTGAACGCACTAGCAGGGTGAGGCTACAGGTCGATCGATTGACTTTTTCATCTCTGGTCAGTCGATTTTGCAGCCGTTGGATACGAAATCAAGGGCCTGCGGTTCATCTTTAACCTCCACCCCCTGAGCCGCCATCCACCACCGACCAAACAGTAGCCCCTCGCCGCTCGCGGCCAGCGGTGCACCGCCCCACCCGCCCCGAAAACATTCCCCACCGCCGGTCCGCCACCGCCCCGGCCATCCCTCTAGGCCCCCCCGTGCCGAGCTTTTTCTCCGGCGATCCCCACGCCACCGTCCCCCCAACGCCGGCGACCACCGCCCCCATCTTGAACCCTAAGATAGATAGTGGGGTACCTCTTCGGTGAGCCCCCCTCCCCGCTGCGACTGGTTCTTCCTTCACCCCGGCGAGCCCCCCCACCCCCTGAAAATCGACTGACCCAAAAGTTGATTCATTCGACTGAAGTGTAGCTAAATTGGAGCAGCATCGCAAGCAAGAGCAAGAGCGAGAGCAGTAGTGCGAGCAAGAGCAATAGCAAGAGCAGACCAGGCAGGGGACCGAGAGCAAGAGCAGAGCAGCATCGCGAGCGAGAGCTAAAGCGGCAGCATATCCTACTGATGTGGACGTCGCCGCCGAGGGAGCGACAGCGTGGAGGAAGTGGCCAGCGAAGCCGCCGTGGATGGAGCCGTGCTGTGTCGGCTCGGGACCGAGCGCCGGCAGCACCGTGAGATCGAATCAAGAAGAAAATGCGGCGATTAGTGTACAACCTCTTTGGTGGCGCCGATTAGGCCGCAGCTTCATCCGAGGAAACGGTGATGATGAAGCTCTTCCGGTGGTGCAGGTGAAGACGGCGGTGTGGGAATGGAGGTGGCGCGAAAGACGAGGGGAACGTCGGGGCAGCTCCTTGGAGGTGGAGGACGGGGTGGCTGAACCGGCGGGACGATGAGATCGACGATGGATCCTCATCCGGTACGGTGGATGAGGGACGTCGAGGTGTTGCTATGGACGACGTCGTCGGGGAAGAGGCTCCGGCTGGGTGGCGGACGGAGCAGGGTGTGGGGTTTCGTCGCGGGTTTTCGCGGCCTCGGTGTACGAATGGGTGGGCGGATGGGATGGCAGTGGGGAACCATGGCTTAGAGACGCGCTTGTCCGAAATGTGGGGTAAGTTACGAAAGTACCCCCACCGATTTGAGGCGGTTCTTTCGGTTCAGGGGTACCACGGGCATTTCGCGTGTCGGGATTTCACAGGAGGTGGGAGTTTTCGCGCGCGTTGTAATTTCGGAATAGCAAGGCGCGGGTTGAGATGGAGGGAGTTGTCGGAGCACAACGAGACAAAGATATATCTTAAATATTTCGGGCTAACAAGGCGCGGGTTGAAATTTCCGGACAAGCCTAACGTGTACTGTACCAAATCAATGCGCACTACAAATGTCATTCAAAACTTTGAATTCATGTTATGTTCAATTAAAATATTTCGCTACGTGTATAATGCATGCAACCTACTACTCAAATGAACGTTTTAGTGCATTCCAAACGTATATACTACCGCTTCAATATGAACTAAATTTGAATTCGTTTCTCTATTTGAATAAGATCTACAGTAATGATTGTTGTGAAGTCAAAGCATTTGAATTCGTTTCTCTGTTTTAATAAGATCTACAATCATCATTATTGTCAAGTTAAACCATCGTTTGTGTATTATCTTCACAGCACACCACATGATTAGTCTCGAGTTACATATGAACTATGTGTACTATATGAACTCGAACTAGATTTTTTGAATCCACTTTATTTTGATTTCAAATCACATTACATTTCTAGCTCTAGCTAGATCTTCATAATCTAAACCATGTCTCATATGTATAATGTGTTTATCACATTATGTATGGTGCCCCGCCCCCTACGCCTACAAGTATTTAGATGTGAGTTGCAAACACCACACATTACCACAAATTCAAATAAAATGTGAGAATGTTCGATATATAGTATTGTTTAGATTGTTCGATATTTAGTTGTAAGCTGCAAACGCCACACATTATCACAAATTCAAATAAAATGTGAGATTGTTTGATGTATAGTATGGTTTAGATTGTTCGGCATTTAGCTGTGAGTTGCAAACGCCATGCATTATCACATTATGGTATAACATGTGCACAGCACGTGTATCACCGCTATATTCATGCATGCAATGTTTAAAACACTATGATCTCCTATTCAAATATATGAATCCGCTTTCATATCAAATTATGATCTTTGTTAGTCTCTTACACCCACACAATCCTCTAACCTTTGTAGCTACCACTAACTTTCTCTCGTGCATGCACACGCCCTCCTCGCCCTCCCCCTCCCTCGGCATTCTATACACCGGGCACATTCATTTTTTTCTTTAGGTCGTTCTCCCAGAGTCTCCACAACTCCTTTCCGACACACACCGATCGATAAACCTCTCCAGCGATGCCTGCCTACAACATACACACACACCTTCAATCTCCTCCTTTATGTGTCCTTGCCTCGTGTCTCTCATACGGTCAGACACACGTGTAAACTCTCGCCCCTCTTTTCATCGATCTCACAACCGCACACTCCTCCCCCTATCTAGCTAGTAGTTGGGCCTCTCGCACCACCTCCTAGCTCCATTCTCTCTGTCTATCCGTCTCGCTGGGCCTTATTTGCCTCTAACAAATGGACGTACACCGACCGATCTCTCGCTATACATATAGCTAGCTAGGTCCTTATAACTCGTTTTTACCCACACGTCAATCGATCTACCTCATTAGTTGTGTCTCTCCCTTCCTCCGACAAACAACAATTGATCTACCGATCTAGTTAGGTTTGCTTACCAAACACATGGTTCCCCTTCATCATCCATGGATGCGTCCCGACAGATCTATCACGCACAGGCACACACAGAAACACATCCCCACTCTTATTGATAACATTGCAGTTCCACCCTCAGTTTGTCTAGTAGGCCTCTCCCACCATCTTCGAGAAGCAACTCCATCACCCATCCAGCACTCTACCCCTCTCCCTCCCTCTCCCTCCCTCTCTCTCTCCTCTCTCTCTCTCTGTCCCATCATATTTCCCGTCCTTCAGTTATGTATGGATGTCGACCGATCTCCCTCAAGACATAGCTGGGTCCCTCCTTCTCAACACATATACGAGTCGTTCTACCTCTATAGTTAGGCCTCTGCCTACCCCTCCCCCACCCCTCCCCCCACACACACCGATACATCGAGCGCTCTAGTCATGTCTCCCTGCCACACACAAACTTGACATGTGCCCTCTAACGTTCCGGTAGGCCAGTCGCCCTATATCTTTGACTTGCACACACACACACAATTTCGATGGCTCTCTTCATCGATCTCGCACCCACCCACTTGATCCTCTCTTCGACTCTATCGATAGCTATGACCCCTCCCTCTCTTCTCGTGGATTGCCCGACCCTCTATGTATGATATGGATAGGCCTCCATTTCACACACATTGCATGCAAAATTTTGTTTGAGATGTCATCGACACATATTCCCACAAATAATTCACGAAATCAACCCCCACCCCACCCCCACCCCAAAACAAAAAACACTCACGAACGCGGTTTGTATCTCTCACACACACCCACGTAGGTGGGGGACGTGCACGAAGAGAAGAGGTGCATGCACGGCGCACGTACTCCCGTCTCTTTCCCAACCACACCCGCGCGGGTACACGGTGGAGCTCATTTCTGTACGAAAAAGGCAGCCCACGTGGTAATTTGGCACGTGTACTGGTTGTCCACTTGGTGGAGGGAGGATCGTCTACCACGGGTGAACAAACAAATTGCGACTTGACGTGTTATGTTAAAAAAAGAGGCAAACCATGTGGGGCCTACCTTAGAGGCAAGGCTCTATACACTGGAGTACTTTTGATGTGTCCCGTCAACTCGCAGAACGAGGAGAAGCTTGCTTAGTACGCCGTCTCCCCCGTTCCTAAATATAAGTCTTTGTAGAGATTTCACCATGAACCACATGCGGATGTATATAGATGCATTTTAAGTGTAGATTCATTCATTTTGTTCCGTATGTAGTGGAATCTCTACAAAGACTTATCTACTAGTAATAGCTAGCCCCCACTACTAGGAATTCTCTATCCTCTCCTTGAGCCACATCATCAAAATTGATGTAGCCGTTAGATGAAGTAAATCAGTCCATAATAGCCGTCTGATCTAGACGTTGAGAGGCTCCGCACTAAGCCACATGCAAGCATGCAGAAATACCGTGGCACATGCATGTGAGTGGGTTTTAAATCACATCAACATGTCTGCATGCAAGCATGCACCGGTAGCATGCATGTAAGTGAGCTTTTAAGTCCCATTAACATGTCAAAAAGAAAAATATAATCCCATTATGCAGTAGGAGTTGGCTGATCTTTTTTCCTTACGTGGGATGATCTAAATGATGATGGGAGTTTATTTAGTTTGGCTACCACATTTGTCATGCGGTTATAGAGTTTTTTTAGTTCTATGAAATCGATAATTTTGCGCAGAGAGATATACCGCTGTTCCGCGGCAACGCGCGGGGACTCATCTAGTAATATTTAGGAACGGAGGGAGTACTATGTAAAGAGTTAGGTGTCGCACGGTGATAGTGTGAGGTGGGCCATGTAATCACTGAGCCTGCGTGTTTTCACTGCTCTTGCACGCCTCCGCTGTAAGAATGGAGAAAATTGTAATCTAGTAGTAGTACCTCCTTTTGCCGAAAGCGTGGGACATCCAGCAGTCCTACCACCTCAGTAATAAAGACCAATGAGCCGTCAAATCACATAGACCCAGCAGTAAGTTGGACGGACGAAGCAACCATCACTCTTGCGCCAGTGAGAGGTCGCGTCCGCTCTGCCCGGGCATGAATGCGGCACCGATTCTTTGGAGCGGCGCTGACCGTTTCAGGCGGGAAGCGCGCGCGGGCGATGGAGGGGCTTTGGGTGGGCCAGGCTGGTCAGGAGCGGGCGTGGCAGCTGTCCGCATGTCCCTACCGGACACGCCCGGAAATGAGAGGATGCACCGACTCTCGCGGCTAAAATCGTACACTACACAACATCTCTCTGTAGGAGTAGGTCGATCTGTCGCTCTCTCTAACACACACATGTTGTTAAACACACACACACACACACATGCATACGCACACACCTTGGTCCCGTTGCACCTTCTAACGTGACTTATTACACCTAGACGGAGGGAGTAGTAAGTATACGAGATACGGTGGCACACTGACTTAAGTCGAATACAAGTGCCCAAAATTTGTGTGCATGTTATAATAAGGATTCACTTAAAATAGTACGTGAGCGAATAGAGGGATCAATTGGACAGTGTTCCCGAGCAGTAGCGAGATGTGTGAGGTAAGAAACACCGCTGGCGCTTTTAATTTTTCTTATTAATTTGTTTGTTTCACCCTCTGACTGGTGGGACCCAACGTACTACGTGGAGAGAGGTAAGGTGACTAAGGCTGCATTATTTCTGCACCACTGTGGATAGTCTTACCACCAAAGCCACATGACACGATTATGATTGAAATCCCAATGACTCCCACACACACAAAAAAACACGGCATGCTTGTCACACGAATGCAAGAATGTATAAAAGGTTATTTCCCTCTCGTTGAACATAACAGGAGGGTTGTGTAGCTGGTTAGCCTGTTCGCTCATCAAACTTGAGGTCTCGGGTTCGATAAATACACTTGAGCATAATTTGTGCCAGGAGGATTCTTTGACTGGTCAAAATGTTTTCTAGGGTTTGCACGCTTCACACTCTCTCTCCAGTATATATATACACGCTGGAGCCTCAGCGCTTGTAGTTGCTCTCTTCACACTCTCTTGCCCTCTCCTGCTGGAGCCTCAGCGCTTGTAGTTGCTCTCTTCACACTCTCTCGTCCTCTCTAGATCTAAACAAGACTTCGTTGGCCTCTCTCTCCCCTCATTGCTGCTCAAAGAGCCGGCAGGATCCGTCCGCCGGGAAGGGAAGGAGGCTTAACGCTGTCGCCGTCGGCGAGGGACTACCGGCGCAACTGTTCACTTTCCACCCAGCGGCGGCGCGGGAGGGCCTCCGACCCCTTCTTCTTCGCTGCCGTCCCGTCGCCCACCGAACCACGCCCCAAGAACCTTAAGGTATAATTTACTTACTCCACATGCATTGCTCTAGCTGCATGTATACCATGAATCTAGGACGTGGTTCAAAGAGGAAAGGAGTGGGGGAAAGTAGTGGGAAAAGTTGTATATAGCATGAATCTAGGACGTGGTTCAAAGAGGAAATGAAGGGGGAAAGTTGTATAGCATGAATCTAGGACGTGGTTCAAAGAGGAAAGGAATGGGGGAAAGTAGTGGGGAAAGTTGTATCGCATAAATCTAGGACGTGGTTCAAAGAGGAAAGGAAGGGGCGAAAGTACTAGTTCAAAAAGGAAAGGAAGGGACAAGGCTGTAGAGTTTGAGCAGGACTAGATTTGCTGCACTCACATAGGGAAAGGTGTCTAAAGATAACAAAACTGGGACCAACACAAATATGCTCCTTGGTTGTTTGTTCTTTGTTGCAACAGACTGTGCATGACCACAGTACATCGGTAGATGCACATGGTGCTGGTGCGTCCACTGTCCCGTGCAACTCATTAGCTGTTGTTAATCTAAGGCCCTGTTTGGTTAAAAACTCCCTAGTCCCTACCTGCTTGGTTCCAGGGACTAAACATGGACTAGAGGTTATTAAATGACATGCTAAAAGACCATGTTACCCCTAGTAATGAACTAATAGAGACAAGGTGCGATGCGTGGCAGGGGCAACTGTTGGAAAAAGTCCCAAAAAGACTCCCTCGGGGTCTTCTTTCTTTAGTCCCAAATGCCCACTTTTAGTCCCTAAAAGTCCCTCCTGTTTGGTTTAGATGGGACTGACACGGAGTTTTTTTAGTCCCTACACCAAAATGTCCCTGTAAACAAACACCCTCTAATAATGCCGCTGGAAAATTGATGCAATGCCACAGTTAAAAGCAAATTACATGTTTAACGAATTTTATTGTTAATATAATCTCTATGTTAATATTAATCAATGCCACCGTTTGAGAAATGCTACTGTCTTGCTTTCTTTCCCATTTAGATAAGGTAGATGCTTCTTTTTGTTGGCTTCTGTGTCATCCACCGTTATTGACCACTAATTGTTTCCTTTGCACCTCTGTGTAAACAGGGTTATCTACTTCACCTCGTTGCCATTGTGACCTTTTGTTGCACTGCACAAAACACTTTTGTTTTAAGAGTGTTTTGTGCAGTTCAACCAAAATGTCACACCGACAACGTTGCTTGATTGCTTGATCTTAGTGGAACTGCACAAGAGGAGATCTTACTTCCTATCCGTTAAGGCGAATTTGGTTCAGATCTTCTTCTTGTGAGTTGTTTGAATTCCGCATCATGAGAGGTCAGTACTAGCCTTCTTTCACATGATTCTGCAGTGTGCTTTCATATGTTGTGCTACTTGTACGATAATGTTGCTTGATTTTAGTGAACTGCACAAATGGAGACAAGACTTCCAATCTGTATGTGCACCGTAATATCCCATTGAGGTAAGATAAGGATATTTCACAACTGCTGGCCTGTATTTTGCCACTTTCATCAGAAAATTAAGTTTAGTACTATACTTGTGCTCCCTAATTGACATGCCAAATCTTACATTGAAGGCGAAGCTTGTCTGTTATTGAACCAAGTGATGAAGGGGAAGAACAAGCGGAAGAAAAACAAAAATCAACTCCCGGTGCTGTAATGAAGCACTGGAACTGTGATGACACAAGTAATGATATAGTTTTGCATCTTAATTTATTGCTATGGCTGGAACGAGCAATTGTTTTGCCACTGATTTGATGCCACTCTTAATGTAATATGTAATTATCTCTACTTGTGCAAACAGGGATCTTCTTTGAAGATACCATATATTTTAGTGGAACTGCACAAGAAGATGTTGGAAACATTAAACTAATCGAGGAGTATATAGTAAGCATGGCCACCACCGTAGATAGCAACAGATGGTTCCGGAGAAGTGCTTCATCTGTATGCTCTACACAATAAGCCTCCTGACAAAGGTTGGTACTCGCCCACTGATTTCATCCATATGATTGAGCTTTGTCATCTCTATTGGTGTTGTGCTACTGTTTAGATACTGTCATGAAAAAGTGGTATTGTCCTTGAGAAGTGCTTCATCTGTGTTGTTTTAAATATTTCCTTTCCTTTTTTTCGAGCAAACAGGGATGCTAGCATTTAGTAGTCCTCTTGTCTTTGCACAACAGGATCATCTTCCTCTGAAGAAGAATATGGAGTACGTGAAGTGACTAGTTCCGATTATGCCAGGATGAAGAAGCCCTGTCTATCTTCTCATCAGAAGGAGCAGTTGAAGGATGGTTACATTACTCCCCACAAGACCAAACTAACTTCAGCTCAGAAGGACTGACAAATCTCCATTTTTTGCTGTGATGCGCGAGTACAATGTTGTTCTAGGATTCTTTCTGGTGAGTTCCATTTTTCTAAAAGTGTGCTCTACATGGACCATGTATGTGCCTGTTGAAACTGTCAATTCATAGTACAGTTTGCTTTATACTAATCACTTTTTTGTATTTGTGCAAACAGGGGTGCTCAGCTTGATTTCAATGGGAACTGCACAAAATGTTCATGAATACATCGAATCATTCATTTCCACCACAAGAAAGGAGGTGCCGATAAGTTCAAGGCGTTGCAACATATAAGGGCGAAATCATACAAGCTACGCGCGAATTTGGTTGATTTTGGTGGAACTGCACAAAAAGAACAGCTGGTTTATTTAGCACGAGGTGCCATGTCAATGTCCGAACTGATGGCAAACCCTGCCCATTCCACAATCGTAGGCATTTGATATTTTGGAATGGGACAACCTTGTCAAATTTTGCTCATTGATTTTAGCAAGACATGCGTTTGATATTTTCGAATGGGACGCCCTTTGCTGTCAGCAGCGTCGATCAATTTTTTCTTTATTCTTTAGTTGTGAAGTAAATATTGCCTCTGACATGTGAGTCGCTGAGATGCATAATCATCGATTGTTTTGAATGTTCTCTATGAATTGCCAGGCCCGTGTGTTTGATTGCAATGTACAGAAACGCTAAAAAGCTGCTCAAACTCTTTGTACTCCTTCTGTTCCTTTTTACTTTGCACATTGTGAAAGTGCATACTTTTTTGTATAAGATTGGTCAAAGTAGAGATACTTTGACTGCAGACAAAACTTGTATGCAGACTAGAAAGGACCGGAGGGAGTACATGTGAAACTGCTGCAAACGAGGTGATCACCCTGGGAATAATGCTAGTATGTATTGTTTTGCATGTTCATCCAATGCCAGTGATATAGGAATTCGAACTAATCGAAATAAATTCATTAATACATGGTCGATTTCATATAACATGCCAGATTTCATTACATTTCATACATTCTTGAACTAAAAAGGGGTGCGCTAGAGGTATAATTAATTAATCGAAGCTACCCACCTGTGTCCCGCTGAGCGAAACAGAAGCTTCGGTGACTTAACTGCAGGTGCAGTTGCATAACTAACATGTGGCCTATTGGGCCCACGTGTCAGTTAGCCAACTGCACCAGCAGTTAAGTAGAAGCAGCGTTCTTCTCTAGTGCAGCTCTCCAACTCCATGTCGCCGCCAAGAAGCTAACCGGCCATCAATGGTCAGCCCACCTAGCTTGGCTTCAACCGGAGGGTAGTAGCGGTGGCCTTACTTGGACCCGAGCAGCGGCGACCTACCGTGTTCTACTCTTCCTCGTTTTCTGTGTGGCGCGGCCTCGTTGGCAGCGGGACGGGGCCTCAGCGGAGCCAGCGATATCCTCTGTCTCGTTGCCGGCGGGCGGCACCTCAGCGGAGCGGTGGAAATCCTCCCCCATGTTGCCAGCAGGGTGGGGCCTCGGCTGAGCCGGCGATGTCCTCTGCCTCGTTGTTGGCGGGGCGAGGCCTTGGCAGAGCCGGCGGTATCCTCTGCCTCGTTGTTGGCGCCGCGGGGCCTCGGCGGAGCAGGGCCTCGTCGACGCTAGCGGAGCGGGTACTCGTCGGAGCCGGCGGTGTCCTCTACCTCGTTGTTGGAGCCGTGGGGCCTCGGCGGAGCAGGGCCTCGTCAACGCCAGCGCAGCGGGGACTCGTCGGAGCCAGCATTGTCCTCTACCTTGTCCATGGTCTCGCCAAACAGCGCCTCGCCCGCTTCATCGCCCTCTTTTCTAGCCTCTTTGTAGGCGGCCATAGCCTCCACCACCTGCATGCGGTACTGCCAGTGCTCGAGGCGGCCCTTGCGGGTGGAGCGGTACGAGTCGAGCAGCGCCTCCTGCTCTGCCCGCTCCGCGGCGATCAGCTCCTCCGCCTGCAGGTGCTCCTGGAGGATATGGTGGTTGTAGGCGGCGTCGGCCTGCGCCTCCCGGAACTGCTCCTCACGCATCTGCCTCACCCTGTCCATATATTGGGCACGGGCCTCGCCGATGGTCATGGTGCAATGCACCAACGAGGATGGCACGGAGGAGGGGGTTGGCGCCGGATCATCGACTACCATGTTCTCCATTGGGACGTCATCGTCCTCTGGCTGCCTGCCAGCCAGCCGGTCGGTAGCAATGGATGCCATCTCCTTGTGGTTCGTCGTCCGCCTGTCCCGGAGAGCGCTGGAGCGCGAGGAAGCCATGGTGGGCAGTAGTGGTGTGGACAGGAGAAAGCGAACGGATGCGGATGACTATGGCTATGGCCGGCGCAACAGTTTATATATCAATGGTGGGTGGGCGGAGGGACGGATGTGTGGCGCCGGAGTAGCCGCCTTGGCAACCGCGTATCATTAATGTGGGCGGCAGATGGACGGACGGATGGCACTTGTGTCGTTTGAAGGCGGAGCAATCGCCTGCACCGGGAAGCGGGGCGGGCGGCGCTGACTGTTTCGGGCGGAAAGCGCGCATGGACGAGGAGATGACTTTACATGGAGAGGATGACAATGGGGACCCACGAGGTCCATAGCCTCACATACGCAAGTGCCTCCTTATTATATATATATATAACTATAATTTATTTTGCTTCCTCCTGGTTTCCTGACATCACGGTCCCACACCATTGTCAACCTATGTAGTACTCCCTCCTTTCCAGTTTATAGGGCTTATCTCAAAATTTTAGTTTTTCCATTTTATAAGGCTCAATTTGGTTGTTCCCCATCACATGTTCAGACTTCAAGGTGCATTAAATCATTGCATGCAAGTATTAAGAGAAAACTGACCAATGCATGCACTTTATGCATGCATGCATTGCAATTAATGCATTCGTAAACATAATTTTTTGAGGAAAACAAGAGCATTAATTGGGTGCTTTTGCAAACTACAAAAAATATCCCACTACTCATCATCTACCTTGGTTGGTGAGATTTTTGAATTGAGCCTTATAAACCGGAAAGGAGGGAGTAGTCAATAAACGAGAGAATTGCACAAGAAGCGGCCGACAGCTGGGACCAAGCAGCTCGAGCAGTATTTGTGTTTTTGAGGTGTGAGCACTACAGAGTTTTTCGATGTTTAGCCCAGATATTAATTTTTCTCCTCTGAACAACAACGAAAACATCGCTGCAGGTATTAACTGGGCGGGCTGTGGCCCGTCTAGCCCAGGCCAGATATCCAGCCTAGATATTAATTTTTTTCAAGCTGAAAATGGCTAGCCCAGCTATACTTTTTTTAGGAATACCCAGGCAAGGTCAAGTTGTTATTCTCCGCCCCGCTGGGCTGCAAATCTTTCCTAGGAGGGATGCATTAGGCTTAACAAGAAAATGGGCTTTAAGAAATAATAAATGGGATGTAATTATAAAAACTGGGCAGTAACTATAAAAAATGCACCAAACACGTGATTACTTTATAAAATATTATTTTTGGATATTGAAAATTTTAATTTCATTAATTGTTGCGAGCGCAATGTTTCGTTGGATTTTTACGTAATATAAATTTATATTGAAATTGTATTTAATCTGACTAGAAATTTCGGGATAAAAATATTTCGGATCCCATCAAAATGTGGGAAATTTTATTGAATTCTGTTTTGAACGGTTGGTTGAAATGGGCTGTACTTTTAACAAACTGTAAATGGGCTGTAGTAAATTCCATTAGAATTCAAAAATGGGCTACACATTCTTACAAATCTCAAATGGGCTATAAGTTCTCTGCCACACACTTGTGGTCTTACTAAGTTGACGCGTCCCCTAAAAAAACAGAGTTGACGCGTATGCAAGGCTTTGTCAACTTATAGTCAACACACGGTTCTAGCAGCAGTGGCCGTTGGATGTCCATCCAACGGATGCCGTGCTTCTTCTTCAATCTTGGATATTCTAGCTTCACCCGCCCAAAAAATGATTCCTCCCCCTGACATCTGGGGCGCACCGTTTCGGCAGCTGACCTGTGGGCCTACTAAGTTGACGTACCAAGAGCTTTGTCAACTTAGTCAATATAAACGATTCTAGCTGCAGTGACCGTACGATGTCCATCCAACGGCCGTCATGCTTCTTCAACCTCTGGTCCTCTTGCTCCAGCCGCCCAAAGCAGCGCCGGTCGTGCTGCCTGCTCCTGCCTCCCGTGGCCGGATGTGCTGCCGCGGAGGCCTCACCGCCCCCTACTACTCCAACCGCTGGCCAGGCCATCCGTCCACTCACCCACACCCCCTGTTATTCTGCGGTGACGGCAGCGCAGCCGAACCAGTGAACCCTCGTACTCCTCTCCGCGTGTGCATCCACTGCCGCGTCGTCCCCTTCCTAGGCCTCGTTGTCGTCCACCGCCCTGGTGCTCTCGGCGCGGCGTGGTTAACGTGGTCAAGGAACGACTTCCATCGGACGTGGACTATACGTGGAGAGGCTGACAGCTGGGTCCACGGCAGCCGCAAGGAAGTGCCTCCTTATTACGTGCAAAATAATTATTCCTCCACCTGACAGCAGGGACCCACCGGATGGGCCACCGTATTTCATGAAAAAAATGATTCGCCCCCTGACTGTTGGGACCCACGAGCTACATCTTCACACGCAAGGAAGTGCGTCCGAAAAAAAAACAATTCGCCCCCCTGACTGCTGGGACCCACCAGCTACATCTTCGCACGCAAGGAAGTTCGTGCGAAAAACACGATTCACCCCCCGACTGCTGGGACCCACCAGCTACACCTTCGCACGCAAGGAAGTGCGTTCGAAAAAAACGATTCGCCCCCCTGACTGCTGGGACCCAGCAGCTACACCTTTGCATGCAAGGAAGTGCATCCGGGCAAAAAAATGATTCGCCCCCCTGACTGCTGGGACCCACCAGCTATATCTTCGTAGGCAAGGAAGTGCCTGTCAGTCGGGACCCACCTGGTCGAAGCATACGTAGCATTGTCATTCTGGTCGCGAACGTGTATGTACATATTGGTCGATGTAGAGGCGCACACGTGTCGTAGTAGAGGCGTGCACGTGTCGTAGTAGAGGCACGCACATTGCATGTACACGTACGTACAACGGCCAGGGTGCAAGAAAAAAATACGGCCACGTATGTGTACATACGGGCAGGGTCTCGAACGCCTACTCGCGCATACGTATGGCCTGGGCTCGTGTACATGGCTGGGTCGGAATGGAGAAACAACATCATTGTCGTGTTCATGGGGAGGCAACGGAATGCGTCTTGTTCATGGGGAGGCAACAGAATGCGTCGGGTTCATGGGGAGGCAACGGAATGCGTCGTGTTCATCGGGAGGCAACGGAACGCGTGGGAGCCAACCAGCTGGGTCGGAACGGAATGCGTGGTCGTGTTCATCGGGAGGGCTTGGATGGAACAGGCGATGGAAACGAGGCCTGCCGTACCGCAAAACGGAGGAAACGGACCTCCTACGTACGGAATGGGATCCTGTTGATCGGGAGGGGTCTGGCGTACCACAAAACGGAGGAAACGGACCTGCTACAGTCGAAATGGGGGTCCTATTGATCGGGAGGGGTGTGGTGTACCGCAAAATGGACGAAACGGACCTGCTACGGTCGAAACGGGGTCCTATTGATCGGGAGGGGTGCGGCGTACCGCAAAACGGATGAAACGGACCTCCTACGGTCGAAACGGGGGTCCTATTCATCGGGAGGGGTGTGGCGTACCGCAAAACGGGACTCCACGGGATATTGTTCATCTCCACCGTCGACCTCCTCCAGCCTCCACAGGCTACCGTCGACCTCCTCCAGCCTCCACGGGCTCCTGTTCATACAACCTCCACTGCGTGCTACTCCACCAGCTACTATTCAACCACCCCTCCACCGTCTACTGTTCATCCAGCCCTTCACACCACGGGGTCCTGTTCAACCACCCCTCCACGGGCACCCCTCCACCATCTACTATTCATCCAGCCCTCCACACCACGGGGTCCTGTTCAACCACCCCTCCACGGGCACCCCTCCACCGTCTACTGTTCATCCAGCCCTCCACTCCACGGGGTCCTGTTCATCCAGAGGCAACGCCACCGCTCACTGTTCATCCAATCGATCGGCTTCAGTTAGCAGCAGTAGCGAAGGAATCGCTCGATCGGGTTCAGTTAACAGCCATTGATCGATTGCTCGGGTTCAGTAACGCGTAGCCTGAAATACAATCGCTCAGGTTCATTTAGAGCCCAATGCCTTGCTCGGGTTCAGTTAGAGCCAACGCCTCGCACACACGCGCGTATGTGTACGAGAGAAACGCGCATCGCTCGGCCCTTGACCTCCCACCATAACCGGGAACTCCCTGAAATTTTCCTCGCCCTCACTTCTACCACGGTTTTTCCCGTCATGGACGACCCAAAGAATGTCATGCAATTGTGTCTCCGGCCCGCCCAGGACAAAAAGCCCATTTTCTGTCATGATGTTTTTGTCATAGAAGTAGGAGCCAACCACATCTATGATGATACCAGGTTTTGTCACAATTATCGTCATAGAAGTGTAATATGTATGACAGAAAAAAAATTCGTTCGGCCCAAAATGTCACGGATGTGTCTTTTTTTGTAGTGATGTGTATATATGCATGTGAGAGAAATATTGTTTTCCAACTGAGATTAGTGAAAAGAGTGGTACATAGTAGTCAGAAAGAGAGAGAGAGAGAAACATAGAGAGCATGTGCGTGAGACACCCCGACACCCTGAGAGAGATTGTGAGCATGTGTGAAAGAGAAATGCCGATGCATATAAAGTGTGTGCACTTATGCGTTAGATACAGAGAGATATAACACGTTTGTGAGAAGGGGCGAGGCATAGTGCATCTATGTGTAAAAGGCGGTTCTACGCATTAAATTAAAATATAAATGGCATTATTATTTTTGGATGAGATCATGAATTTTGCAAATTGCGTATGGAAGAAAATCGGTCTATCAGACACCCATACTCTATTGAATTCTAGCATGTGCATGTGTTTATTTCATATTATCGATCCATAGAGTGAGAGCAGTTTGAAATACAGGCAATGGATGCTTTTGCAATTCATATATAAACATTAATTAGTGCACTCCATGTTGTTAGTGTGAAGCACTTTATACATTTGTCACTTGCATGGATACATTCCAAATTGCTAGCTACGAAATAGAATACATGTCGAATTCAACATAAAGGGGGTTTCGAAGATTCGAATTCATAGGAAGTGCATTCATCTATTCGAAACCGAGATAATGGCATTTGTAAATCAGATGTAAAAGGGGGCATCAATCTTTGTTGTGAGTTTGAACATGTTATATATATATATATATATATATATATATATATATTCATACGCATATCTAACTTTTTTTGCAACCAAGGAGATTATATCTGGAACCATGCATGAACTGAGGTAAGTTGCATATTTTTTAATATATACTCGTGTACAATGTATATTCAAATGTACCCCCTCCATTCCAAAATAATCGTAGCTTTAGGATTTTCAAGAGTAAATATTTGTGAAGTTTGACAAATCCCGAAAGTTCAAATCAAGAAAACCGAAAACGTTAATGCTTCTGCTCCCAAATATTGAACGAAGCGCCAAATAGGCCTCTGGTCACCCGAAACCGCGCGAGACTAATGTTTTGGTGGTAGGAAATTACTGTCCTGACTCTGGCCCGTGTAGCCTATCGTCCCGATGTCCAAAGGTCTAAACCGGGGTAGGTTTGTAACTTCACCAAGACGCCAGTCTCAACCGCCTCCGAGAAGCATTCATACGCCGTGGGCGCCTACCCATGCGCTCGGCCGAAATCTATCCCGCCCACATTTGGGACACCTGACATGACTGTCCTACCCCCAACCCGCAATATGTCCGAAATTTTAGATGGGGGCAAAGTTTGTAACTTTCCCGAAATTTCAAACAAGCGCGTCTCAAACAGAAACATTGTTCCCCCTTAGTTCCCCGCCTCCCTCCATTCCCCCATTCATACTCCGTGGGCGCGAAAACGCCCTCTCCACCAGCCGCGAAACCCCAGCCTCCTCCGTCCTCCACCCCATAGCGGCCATTCCACCACCGCCTTCCTCCATCACGCCGGAGCCGGTACCCCGACGTCGTTGTCCAACACAACCGCAACTGCAACGCCCTCAAGGACTTAGCAGCTGAAGCCGAGGCAGAGCTGCCTCCACGACACCGACGCCGACGTGCGCCGTACCAGAACCACTCCGACCACGCCGTCCTGCGCCTCACTGCTGCGGCTCCACTGTCGCAACCATCCACCTCACCGGAGCTGTTCGCGCTACGCCGTCGTTCACCACCTCGGATCTGCTTCCTCACCGCCGACAGATGGCCACCGCACCACACTCAACAACTTGGCCATGGGTTCACCCAATGCTGCACCGTCCTCCACAACTTCTAGTTTCCGGCGAACAACAAGAAGATCGTCGGAAAAATAGAAGGAGGACACAACACTGCTAGCAGAAAGAGGTACTCCTCTTCCCTTATTCGTGCAAATCTTACATCTCCGCTCACACCATATTCATCCCACGAAAGAAACTAGTTGAGAGCTTCTTACTGCATCTTCTTCGTGATACTAAATGCACAAGGTTTCCTCCCTTTTACTATTTAACCTTTGCTAGAGGTCAGTATCCCGCCTGGATTTCAATTCAGGGTCAGTCGAACCGCAATTAAAAGAAGCAGCACCCGCTTAGGCGCACGGAGCACCTAGTCCGCCTATTCCTTGGGGAAGCGGCACATCAGTGTCTATCATAGGGGTGTGGGGCGCATGAGCTTCTTGCGCCCGATCTGGAGGTCCGTGGGGCTTGAATGGATGGCCGGGGGGCGGTGCCAAGCACGGCGGTGCGGTGAGGTCGAGGGGAGGGCGCATGCAGGGGAGGAATACTGGGCCGGTGGTTGCTGGCGTTTCGAGGAAGATCGTCAACACTGACTGGCTGGAGGTAGATGAAGGCGATCTACCCGTTCTTTGTACATCGGACGGTGCAGAAAAAATGGACTAACCTATTTGCTTTCAGTCGACTGTTATTTTCATAGAATCCTGTAGTAATTTAGTGTGCCATGCATGTTGTAGAGCTATCATATGTCTCCCGTCATTTATTTCTCAACGACCTCCTATCTGCTACCTTTACACTATACTAATTGTGCACACACTTCACCCATACTCACACTATTTTTTTATGCATGGGTATTTCAGACTCTGATGCAGTGTTGATGAATGCAGAAAAGAAAAGACAGAAGTCGCTCCAGTGTAATTCGAAGATAAGCACTAAGAGTTTTAGCGCTCTAATGGGTGCAGTGTCAGCAGTTGGAGGCAGTAAACGTAGCTCTGCAGTTGATGATCTCAATTGCCACACACAACCATCCCAGGTGCTTGCTTTAACATCGCGTTGTCAAATGTGGTTGCATGTTGCATATGGTGTCTAGATTGTATTGCTTCCAATTTGGTTAAATTGCATCTGCTTACTTTACACATTATACCTTTGATAATGACATACCTTCCTGTTTTTGATACATACTACATATGTCTATTAACCATGTCCGTACATCAAACTAATGCTCTTTTGTATCCCTCGTCAATCACTTATGATGAGACAGTCACCCGAGTGGGTTACTGTGAGATGCCCTACTCGTTTAAAGAGTGCAGTGTCATCCTCCCCACATGATTCTCAAGAAACAGCAAGGCTAAATGAAGATAGTCAACGTAGCTCTCTAGTTGATCACCGCAATTCCCCCACACCACCATCGCAGGTGCTTGCTCTTACTTGGCAGTGTGATATGTGGTTGCATGTTGCATATGGTGTCTACCTTGTAATGCTTCTAATTAGGGTAAATTGCATCTGCTTAGTTAACACATTATACCTGTGAATATGACATGCCTTCCTGTTTTTGGTACATACTACGTCTTTCTATTAACCATGTTCTTACATCAAACTACTTTTCTTGTGTATCCCTCATCAATGCTCCTAATTTGTTAAATTGCATCTCCTTAGCTTACACATTATACATGTGAATATGACACGCCTTCCTGTTTTTGGTACATACTACATCTGCCTATCACACCATGTTCTTACATCAAACTACTGTTCTTGTGTATCCTGCATCTATCGCTTATGATGAGATAGTCACGCGTGTGGGTTAATATGAGACGCAATACTCTTATAAAGAATGCAATTTCATCCTCTCCACATGATTCTCAAGAAACAGCAAGCCTAAATGAAGATATTGAACGTAGCTCTATACCTGAAGACCGCACTTCCCCTACACCACCATCACATGTGCTTGCTCTAACTTCGCAGTGTGATGTGGTTGCATGTTGCATATGGTGTCTAGCTTGTAATGCTTCTAATTAGGGTAAATTGCATCTGCTTAGTTTACACACTGTACCTGTGAATATGACATGCCTTCCTATTTTTGCTACACACTACATCTATGTGTTAACCTTGTTCTTACATGAAACTACCTCTCTTCTGTATCCTGCATCAATCACTTATGATGAGTCACCTTTATTCGTTGCATATTGCATATTATTTCTAGCCTGTTGCCATGTATTGCTTCTAATTTGGTCAAATACATTTGGTAGGGCACCCTTTTAATTTGGCAGAGTGATATTGGTTTCATCTTTCATATGGTTTCTAGCTTGCATCGATTCTAAGAAGTTCAAGCACCTCGTGCTTAGTTTACACTTTATACATCATACATGTCAATATGTCACGCTGTCCTGTTTTTCATACATATTACATTCTCCTATCATGCGGCTGCCTTACATGAAAGTAGTGTTCGTTAGTATCATGCATCAATGAGTTCTGAAGAGCAAATTTTATTCCTTTTTCTTGTGGGTTTGACTTGACAAGGCAAAATCAAGAAAGAGGAAGGAAAAGAGTAAGGAAGGCGATGATGGTGGTCCTCTGCAGCAACGTAAACGGAGCATCTGTACCGATTCTCCTTGTACTGATAGTGCATTACAAGGTAAAAGTCTCCGCTCCCCTACTCCACCATCCAAGGTGCTTGCTCTAACTTGGCAGTGTGATATCTGGTTGCATGTTGCATATGGTGTCTAGCTTGTATTTCTCCAAATTAGTGTAAACTGCATCTGCTTAGCTTACACATGATACATGTGAATATGACACGCTTTCCTGTTTTTGGTACATACTATATCTGTCTATCACACCATGTTCTTACATGAAACTACTCTTCTTGTGTATCCTGCATCAGTCACTTATGATGGGACACCTTTAAGTTGGCAGTGTGATATTGGTTTGCGTCTTGAATATGATTTCTAGCATGTATTGCTTCTAGTTTGATGAACGCCACCTATGACGAGACAATTTTAACTTGGCAGAGTGATATTGATTGCACCTTCCATATGGTGTCTTGCAATGTTTCTAATTTGTTGAAGTGTCTTCTCCTAGTTACCACATCATAGGTGTGAATATGTCAAGCCGTCCATTTTTTCGTACATATTCCATCCTCGTATCATGACTTTGCCTTTCATCAGAGTAGTGTTCATCAGTATCATGCATGAATGAGTTTTGAAGAGCGAATGATATTCCTTTTTCTTGTCGGTATGACCTCACAATGCAAAATCAATAAAGCTGAAGGAAATTGGCAAGGCATTGGATGATGGTGGTCCTTCCGAGCAACTGAAATGGAGGTTCTCTACAGATTCTACTCCGCCATCCTCCCAACAAGATTCGCAAGACAACGCAAGGCTAGACAGTCAACGTAGCTGTGTAGATGATGAGCACATCTCCCCTACTCCACAATCACAGGTGCTTGCTCTAACTTGGCACTATTATATGTGGTTGCATGTTGTATATGATGTCTAGCTTGTATTGCTTCTAACTTTGTTGAATTGCATCTGCTTACTTTACACATAATGCCTGTGAATATGACATGTGTTCCTGTTTCTACATCAGACTACTATTCTTGCATATCCCGCATCAGTCACTTATGATAACGCACCTTTAAGTCGCCACTGTGATATTGGTTGTGTCTTGCATATGATTTCTAGCATGTACTGCTTCTAATTTGTTGAAATGCCATACAGTTTGAACTTGGCACAGTGATATTGGTTGCATCTTTCATATGGTGTCTAGCTTGCAGTGCTTCTAATTTGTTGAAATGTCTTCTGCTTAGTTACCACATCATAGGTGTGAATATGTCACACCATCCTGTTTTTCATACATATTCAATCCTCGCATCATGTGTTTGCCTTTCATTCGAGTAGTGTTCGTCAGTATCATGCATGAATGAGTTCTGAAGAGCGAATTTTATTCCTTTTTCTTATCAGTTTGACTTCATAATGCAAAATCATTATAGCTGAAGGAAATTAGTTCGACAGTTGATGATGGTGGTCCTTCGGAGCAACTCAAACAGGGGGTCTCTACAGATTCTACTCCACCATCCTCCCAACAAGATTCGCAAGACAACACAAGGTTGGACAGTCAACGTAGCTATGTAGATGATGAGCACATCTCCCCTACTCCACCATCACAGGTGCTTGCTCTAACTTGACACTATTATATGTGGTTGCATGTTGCGTATGATGTCTAGCTTGTATTGCTTCTAACTTGAATTGCATCTGCTTACTTTACACATAATGCCTGTGAATATGACACATGTTCCTGTTTCTAGAACATATGTGTACATGATGAGCACATCTCCCCTACTCCACCATCACAGGTGCTTGCTCTTACTTGGAACTATTATAAGTGGTTACGTTTTCCGTATGATGTCTAGTTTGTATTGCTTCTGATTATGTTGAATTGCATCTGCGTAGCTTACAACTTATACCTGCAACGGTCACTTACCCATAAGACACATTTAACTTGGGACTGTGATGTAGGTTGCATCTTGCATTGTCTTCTAGCTTGTACTGCTTCTAATTTCTTGAAATGGCACTTACAACAAGACACTTTTTACTTGATAGAGTGATATTGGTTGCATGTTCATATGGTTCCTAGCTTTCATTTCTTCTAATTTTGTTGAAATGCCTTCCGCTTACTATTTTTTCATACATATTCCATCCTCCTATCGTACGTGTGAATATGAAATGCTGTCTTTTTTTTGTATATATTCCATCCTCCTATTCCGCGCTTGCCTTACATCAAAGTAGTGTTCGTCTGTATCATGCATCAACCAGTTATGCAGAGCTAATTTTATTCATCTTCTTGTGGTTTTGACTTCATAAGGCAATATCAGAAAATAGGAAGGAAAAGAGTAAGTTAGGGGATCTTGGTGGTCCTCCGCACCGACGCAAACAGAGACTCTCTAGATTTTCCACTGCTACTGCTAATGAAGTTGAAGTCCCAAGTCTACATGATGAATTCATCTCCCGTACTCCACCATCGCAGGTGCTTGTTCTAAGTTGACAGTGTGATAATTGGTTTCATGTTGCATATGTTGTCTAGCCTGTATTTCTTCTATTTTGATTAAATTGCACCTGCTGAGTTTATATGTTATACATGTGCATATGACATGGCTTTCTGTGTCTAGAATACACTTCATCTATCTATCATACCATGTTCTTACATCAAAGTACTGCTGTTGTGTATCCCACATCAGTCACTCATGATTTTGGACGCTTTTAACACGGCAGTTTGATAGTGGTTGCATCTTGCATTGATTTCTATGTTGTACTGCTTCTAATTTTTCGAATTGCCACTTATGACAAGACACTTTTAACCTGGCAGAGTAATATTGGTTGCATCTTTCATATGGTGTCTAGCTTGCATTACTTCTATTTTCTTGAAAATCCTTCTGCTTAGTTTGCACATCGTAGCTGTGAATATGTCAAGCCGTCCTGTTTTTCTTACATATTCCATCCTCATACGGTTGTCTTACATCAAAGTATTACTTGTCTGTATCATGCACCAATGAGTTCTGAAGAGTGATTTTATTATTTTGTGTTGTGGGTACAGCTTGACATGGCAAAGTCAAAAAAGAGCAAGGAAAATAATATAGTAGGGAGTGATGTTACTCGTCGTGTGAAACGGAAAAGGTTCTGCCGTCGAGATTCTGCTGGTACTTATAGTGCAGTAGAAGGTCCAAGTCCACTGGCTAAATCTACAAACACAGTATCACCTGCTCCACCAGCTGCAGCATCCGCTTCAACTGTACCAGCATCTCAACCAGTTACTCGTTCGTTTGCTCCGGAACTGGCCAGTTCCCAAGCTGCCTTTACACCTAACACTACTTCTGAAGCACTGCTGACACAACAGGACTTGGCAAGATCAGATGAACCTCATGAGCATCAACACCAAGACGGTACCTGACCGAGTCAAGTTGCAGTTGCATGCTCCTTTATATGTACTCTCATAGTTTGATGTACACTAACACTTTCCATATTCGTTGTTGTACTAGCACCACGGCGCAAGCGGAAACAAACATCAGGGATAATGCTTGATAGATTAACAAAATCTAAAGGAGGAAGAATGGAGATCCATTTTGAGGCAGGTTTAAAAAAGGCCACGTGATGCTACAGAGTCAGCCAAGTTAGTATCAGAGGCAGCCGTTGCCGTTAGGTGTCATGCACGTATCCTCCCAACATGGATCCAGTACAGGCATGAGAAAGACAATACCCAGTTTAACACCTTCCTTGACCATTTATCCGTAAGTAATGTTATTCATCGCAATTAGTAATATTGTCTTGCTCTGTCCCATACTTTCTAGTTTCCTACTAATAAGATTCACATTCTTTTTTTCAATATATGAGGTTCAAGTTGGATCCGAAAGATGATGCATCTAAACAAGCATGCACTCATGTTTTCCAGTCTGCTCTGCGACAGTATCGGTACCACCTTATAAAATCTCATTTTGAAGGCAAGGCTAACAATGAAATCGCCCAAACATCTCCAGTGGAATATATTACAGATGAAGACTGGACAGCCCTCGTTAAACACTGGTCTGATCCAAAGTATCAGGTAGGCTATATGTATTTGATCAGACCACATATTGAACTTGTATTTATGTATGTGCCTTACACGTGTATCTTCTTCTAGGCTAACTGTTTGAAGAACAAAACCAACCGTTCTAAAGTGAAATTCTAACAGACAACATGATCTCGTAGCTATATTGCACACTGCGAGGCTCTTGTAAATAGCTTCTACTTCCTTCTTTTTTTGTGCCATATTAACGTATCTATATTGACTTGTTCCAAATACAGAGGAAAGCCCGTGCGGACCAAAAAGAACCTGAGCCGAATGCAGTGCAAATCTTCAAGGATTGCCACACCAGCAAGATGAAGGGCATGAGCACACCAGTTCAAGCCGATGTTGTAAGTCCTTAGTCCTCCCGCCTTGAACTAATTGGTACTGTGATGTGTTCATTTAACTACTTGGTTTGCAGCCAATGTCAGTTACTCTGTTCACTTTTATTCACAGTTGTCTTAACGTATCATTTCACCTCACATGGTTTAAAACAGATGAAGGATATTCTTTTGGTCTTGATCTGTAATCTAGTTGTTATGTTCACGTGCGCACACAATGATAAAATAGCCTGTTTGTTTTATATCTGTTTGCCCATGATATGAATGATGTCATACTATATTCATCCTACTTTAAACCATGTCTCTTTATCCTTAGATGTCAATGAATGTTAGGAAATAGACAATACAGTAGGCATGCTACATGGAAATATGTTCCGAAAGTGATTTTATTATGTAGTTGGCACTACAATACATGCTAATGTATTACAGTAGTTCACCAAAATAAGTTATGTATAAACGTTTAACCTACTTTGTTTGTTTTTTTCTCATTAGTAACTTATCTGGTACACTAACCTACAAGTTCAAACTTTCAGGAAGCTATGGAACAAATGATTGAACAGCCACAACCACCTGAAGGTGACGAGGCTACTACAGGCACAATGTCACCTTTTGCTGCAGTGCGTCAGTATCTCTCCACTAATAGTGCAAAAAGCACCTTCCTGCGCAATCCTGGGTTGGTTGTCAAGGTAACCTCGTCCAAATCGCCTACTGAACAAAATCTTCCTGCTAGACAGAGTGATATATTTGTGCTCCAGACACAAGTCCAATCCCTAATGGACGTTGTTTCAGAAACAAGAATAGTGGTTGAGAAATGTCGTCAAGATATGAATGGTTTTGAATCCAGACTATCAGACATTCGCTTCGTTGTTTAAGAGCAATGGCGGAAAAAAGGTGGAGATCATGTTGCTCCATCAGATTCTATAGCCTGAAACATTAGCACTCAGGTCAAATGATCTGTGCTTCTATACATCTAATGGTGCTTTTATCTAGAAGGACTGTAAACTTTATGCCAATAGGCCTTTTGTTGTATGGTTGGAATTTATTTTGTTTTAATACAACATTTATGATGCTGCCTCAGGCTGCAGTAATTACGATGCTATTTTTGTATAGTGTAGGTTTATCTTAGTAATGTATTCGGCCGAAAGCTTTGTAGGAGCCCAACATGCCAACATTCGTCGGGCCCATTCCAATTGGGCTAAAAGCGATTACGGGCCAAAATTGGCATGTAGCCCACTAAAAATATCTGGGCCTAAATGAGCATAAGCTTTCATATTTTTCTGGTAGGCCTGTGCCCATAGTGGGCCTTTAACAGGCTTAAACATAATTTGGGCCCTCAGTAAAAATAGGCCGTTTACAGGTGTAAATATCTCGAGCCCATAAAAAACATGGGCCTTTAATAGACCGAAAGTGAGATTGGGCCCTGATTGTGCCAAATAACCCACTGGACTTAGCAGGCCGAAATGGTGGCCCATTTACGATGCGGATCTTTGACAGGCCGAAATTCGGACGGGCCGTAAATGTGCCGACCTAATACACGGGACTTTAATAGGCCGGAACTTCGGTCGGGCTAGATTATCGTCATTTTTATATGGGCCGTTAATGGGCCCGATATGACGTTGGGCCACAGATGGCCCATGGTTTATGTCCGGCGTTAACAGGCCGAAAATGACAACAGGCCGAAAGTGGCCCAAAGCTATAGTGGGCCTCTAACAGGCCGAATGTCAGACATGGCCGAATATGACCCAAATCCTTCACGGTCGTTTATGGGCCGAAAGTTTTGATGGCCTGTAAATGGGCCCAAATGAAGCCGTACCATTAATAGGCCGTAAATACACCGGGCCGTAATTTGGCCCAATTACTTAGCAGACTGTTAACGGGCTAGAAGTGACCATGGGCCGCGTTGATGACAAGTTTAGGACAGGCCGTTGACGGACCGACTTGACAGAGAATGTTGGGCCTTTAGCTGGGCTGGCCCATTATGGTCTGCAAAATCTTGTGGGCCTTTAGCTGGGCTGGCCCATTGCGGTCCGCAAAATCTTGTGGGCCTTTAGCTGGGCTGGCCCATTATGGTCTGCAAAATCGTGTGGGCCTTTAGTTGGGCCGGCCCACTATGGTCCGCTAAATTTTGGGGGCCTTTAGCTGGGCCGGCCCATTATGGTCCACTAAATCTTATGGGCCTTTGGTTGGGCCGGCCCATTTAAACTTTGTGGGCCACTTTTGGGCCGGTCCACGTGTCAACATATCATAGGCCCATCTCGACTGTTGGATGAGTGACACATGTGCCAACGCGGAGCTGACGCGTGAATCCGTCAGCCAATGAGAATTTTACACGTGGAAAATCGGCATTGGTCGTGGCTGTTAATGGGTTATCGGATCCAAAATCCGACCCGGTAGCTTAACGGCGTTCCATTACGGTGGATGCCACGTGTCGGTCACCCTTGATGAAAGCACTTCTGTGATGCGCGATTTATCGTCATGGAAGTGGACACTTCCGTGATGATAATTTTGGCAATGTCATGGAACACTTCTACGACAGCACAGGTATGACTATCTTGATTCTGTCATAAATTTGTCATGGATGTACATGCATGACAGAAAACACGACCTACTGTGACAAACACGTATCATCACGGAAGTGTATTTTTGTAGTGCAAGCTTATTAAAGGTGATCGTATCCTTGGAGTAAAAGATGTTATATTTGACAAGGATATATTTTGTAGTGCTTGTCAGGCAGGGAAACAAGTTGGAGGAAGTCATCGCACGAAGAACATCATGACCACGAGAAGACCACTCGAGCTACTTCACATGGATCTTTTTGGTCCTAACGCTTACAAAAGTCTCGGTGGAAATTCTTTTGGTCTAGTTATAGTTGATGATTTTCAAGATTTATGTGGGTGTTCTTTCTCGATGATAAATCGCATGTCCAAAAGATCTTCAAAAACTTCGCTAGGAAGGCCCAAAATCAATTTGAAGTGAAAATCAAGAAGGTTCGCAGCGACAACGGAATGGAGTTCAAGAACGCAAATGTGGATACCTTTCTTGACGAAGAAGGGATTTCACATGAGTTCTCGGCTACGTACACACCTCAACAAAATGGAGTCGTTGAGAGGAAGAACCGGACTCTTATTGAGATGGCAAGAATGATGCTTGATGAGTACAAGACGCTAAAACACTTTTGGGCAAAAGCGGTTGAGACAGCTTGTCATGCTACAAATTGCTTGTATCTTCACAAGCTACTCGGCAAGATGGCATACGAGCTCCTCACCGGTAACAAACCCCAAGTTGGATACTTTCGAGTATTCGGCTCAAAGTGCTACATTCTTGATAAGCATCGTCGCTCTAAATTTGCTCCTAAGTCTCATGAAGGTTTTCTACTTGGTTATGGCTCAAACTCTCACACATACCATGTCTACAATAATTTCACCCGAAAGGTTGAAGAGACGGTGGATGTGAAGTTTGATGAATCTAACGGCTCGCAAGTAGAGCAATTGCCAATTGATGTAGGAGACAAAGACCCTTTGGAAGCAATCCAAGACTTGTCTATTGGCAAGATTCGTCCAACGGAGGTGAAGGAGAGTACCTCGGCCATCCAAGTGGAAGCTTCTACCTCACGACAAGGTGAA
Organism: Triticum aestivum; assembly: GCF_018294505.1. Classification (NCBI taxonomy): domain Eukaryota; kingdom Viridiplantae; phylum Streptophyta; class Magnoliopsida; order Poales; family Poaceae; genus Triticum; species Triticum aestivum. The sequence goes on from NC_057809.1 coordinate 179,637,080, forward strand.
CCAAGAGTTGATACGGAAGAATCCACAAGTGGGACACATCAAGATGAAGAAAATGAGGAAGTGCATCAAGATGAACGCCAACAACCTCCTTCTCCACCACGACAAGAGAACGACAATGTCAACAACGAAGAAGGCCAAGAAGAAGAACAAGATTAAGAAGATGTTCAACCAAGATCCAAGCAAAAGCTTTCATGAGTTCGAGCAAGAATTGCTAAAGATCACCCCGTCGAGCAAATCTACAATGATATCCAAACCGGGAGAATCATTCGCTCAAAAACTCGTTTAGCTAACTTTTGTGAACACTATTCATTCATCTCTTGCATTGAACCTATGAAGGTTGAAGAAGCTTTGGAAGATCCAGATTGGATAAATGCCATGCATGAAGAGCTACACAACTTTGAGAGAAATCAAAGTGTGGACATTGGTTGAAAAGCCCGACAACAACCACAACATCATTGGTACCAAATGGGTGTTTTGCAACAAGCAAGATGAAGATGGTCAACTCATCTGCAATGAAGCATGCCTAGTCGCCCAAGGCTACACTCAAGTCGAAGGTATGGACTATGGTGAGACATATGCCCCCATTGCTATACTTGAGTCCATTCGCATCTTACTTTCCTATGCTAATCATCATGATATCACCTTGTACCAAATGGACATTAAAAGTGCTTTTCTAAATGGTGAAATTGAGGAGGAAGTTATGTTAAGCAACCTCCCGGATTTGTCAATCCTAAGAAACCTAATCATGTTTCAAACTTCACAAAGCTCTTTATGGTCTTAAACAAGCTCCTAGAGCATGGTATAAATGCTTGACCAAGTTTCTTATTGAAAAAGGCTTTGAAATTGGGAAAATATATTCTACTCTTTTTACTAAAAGGGTTAATGGAGAACTATTTGTATGCCAAATTTATCTTGATGATATTATATTTGGATCAACTAACCCTCATTTTAGTGAAAAGTTTGGAAAGCTAATGTCGGAGAAGTTTGAGATGTCGATGATGAGTGAACTCAAATTCTTTCTCGGTTTGCAAATCAAGCAAAATAAGGAAGGCACCTTTGTATCTCAAACGAAGTACACCAAGGACTTATTCAAGAAGTTCAATATGCAAGAATGCAAAGGTATGACTACACCCATGCCTACTAGTAGACATCTTGATTTAACCAAAGATGGTGAACCTGTTGATCAAAAGGTTTATCGCTCTATGATTGTTTCATTGTTATATCTATGTGCTTCACGCCCCGATATTATGCTAAGTGTGTGCATGTGTGCACGATATGAAGCCGCTCCTAAAGAATGTCATCTTCAGGCCGTGAAAAGGATAGTGAGATACTTAATCCATACACCAAATTTTGGCATTTGTTATCCAAAAAGGGCTTCCTTTGATCTTGTTGGCTACTCCAATTCGGACTATGCCGGTGACAAGGTTGATAGAAAGTCCACTTTGGGTACTTGTCAATTTCTTGGTAGATCTCTTGTATCTTTGTCCTCCAAGAAACAAAACTCGGTATCCTTATCCACCGCCGAAGCGGAATATATTGCCGCTGGATCATGTTGTGCTCAATTACTTTGGATTACCCAAACTCTTAAAGATTATGGAATATATGTGAAACATGTTCCATTGCTATGTGACAATGAAAGTGCTATTAAAATTTCTCACAATCCCATGCAACATTCTCGAACTAAGCATATTGAAGTTTGTCATCATTTCATTCGAGATCATGTTGCCACATGGGACATTAATCTTAAGCATGTTCGAACCGATAAGCAATTGGCGGATATATTTACCAAACCACTTGATGAGAAAGTGTTTTGCAGGTTAAGAGGTGAATTGAACATCATTGATGCTTCAAACTTGGAGTAGGAACTCCATTTAATACATGCAAGGCATGAGCCTATGACTAATCCTTGATATTTGTCTTATGTTGACTATCTTATGTCTTGGATATATTTGCACCTTGCATGGTATCTAACCCGTGTAGGTACTTGGATGAATCGAAATCTATGAGATTGCAACTCACTCACATCTTGAGCAATTTCTATATCACCAAGTCGCTACACAATGGTGGATGAAGACAACGAAGCACGCAACCATTCAAACATATCCTTTGACAAATTCTATCATGATTGTCATTTTCGATACACAAGTTCTCTTCCTTGCAAAAACTAACCCATGTAGGTAGATGGACTCAAACTTCAAGTGATGCTCCCAACTCTTGATGAGCTACATCAACCTTGAGCAACCCACACAAGTTCAACTACATGATCATGATCAACACCACCACCCAAGGTATGTTATTCCATCTTAGAGAAGCTTTACTCCAAGTCATGGGATAAAGCAACTCAACAAGATGTGAATACATCAAGATGCTTTAACGAAAAATGGTAACCCCATTTTGAGCTTAAACGATGAGTATGACCAAAGATCAAGTGATCTCACTTGACTCCTAAGTCAATATACTCTAACATAGGTGACTTTGTCACCGCCCAATTCTAGATGAAGTTCTCTTGTGTTCTTTTTTGTGCTCTTGCATTTGTCTCATGCATATTTGTTTCCCTCTTCAAAAAAAACTTCATCCACATTATTTTTAGTTTCTTCTCTTTTATTTTCTGTTCTGCATTTTCTGCATTAAATTCCTTCCAAATCCTTGTGAGATCTTACTTGTCTAGTGAGCTGAGGTGACAAGTGTTTTCTCTGCGATGAACTCGGTCACACCGGGATGTTTACTTCGGTCCAACCGAACCCTATCGGTGCCACCGAAGCACCAAACTTGGTGCTGCCGATTTCACTATAGGAAAAACATCTTGCCACTTGTTTCTGAATTCTTTTTTATCTAGCTTCACTCAATGAATCTTGTCCTCGGCCAGCATCCCACTCAAATTGCTGCTTTGTTCTGTGACTCAAGGACAAACCCCATCATGACAAAAAATCCAGAAGAACCCTTCTTGAAAATTGATGTCAAGGGGGGAGAGAGAGATCATCACATCAAAGCTTAATCATATCTATAGGGGGAGATAATACTCTAGGGAAGAAAGAGACCCTAGATGCTTGGTGTTCAAGAGGAGAGAAGTCACATATTTGCTCGATTGCAGTAGCTTTGTTTATTTCCTTTGAGCTCTGATTTTGCTCTGATTTTCTGTTCCCTATCTTCTCCCAATATCCCATGTTAGATTCAGGGGGAGCAAGACATCTAAGGGAAGGAAATCCTTGAATTGAATGCATATCTTTACCTTTGGGGACATGTCTTTATCCAATGTGGTACTTGGTACTCACTCTACATGTCATCCCAGTCTTGGTACTCTTGTGGTTTCTCATGTTTGCTCTGGCCAGTAGGTGTATCTGTGTTATCTAACCTTGTTTACGCAGGTTCATCCCATCCTAAGCCAACTCAAGACCACAAGGTAAGTATATGCATCACAATCATGTGAATGAGAATTTCTTGCTGATGTACATACTGGTTGCAAGAAGGACTCATGAGCATGAAGGTACATTTCTCATATTTTCATCATTTGCTCTGATGCATATAGCCAAGATACATGTAACACATTGCTTACTCTATGATGTTTATGCATTCACATGCTCCTATATTCCATATTCACATGATTGCATACATGTAGGGGGATCTTATGCAAGTTACATGTCTTTCCAAAGCTTTACTTGCTACTCTCAATATCTTGATCTAAAGCTTTGATGTATGTTGTCATCAATTACCAAAAAGGGGGAGATTGAAAGCACAAGTGCTCCCTAGGTGGTTTTGGTAATTAATGTCAACATGTCTCTTGTTGGACTAACATTTTTATCTAGTATGTTTCAGATAAGTTCAACAGTAAAGTGGCATGGACTAGAGGATGTGAAACCCCTTCAAGATGCTAAGGACAAAGGATTGGCTCAAGCTCAAAGCTCAAGACTCTACATTTTCTATTTTAGTGATCGAAGATCACATTGAGTCTATAGGAAAAGCCAATACTATCAATTAGGGATGAGGTGTTGCTTAATGAGGCTCTTGCTCAAATGCTTAGTGATATGCTCCAAAGCCCTCAACTACTTTCTCACATCCACATATGACCTAAACCAAAAGTCAAACTCGGCCCCACCGATTCTTCCTATTCGGCGCCACCGAGTTTCAAATGTCATAGCCACTGCCACAAACCCTAGGCAAATCGGTCTCACTGATAGGGATCTCGGTCTCACCGAGATGGAATTGCAAACTCTCTGTTGCCTATTGCAATACTTTCGGTCTCACCGAAACTTGCGATCGGTCCCACCATGATTGCAATGTAAACTCTCTGTTTCCCTTTTGCAACATTTCGGTCTCGCTGAAATGAGCGATCGGTCTCACCGAGTTTACCTGACCAACTCTCTGGTTAGCTTATTACCAAAATCAGTCTCACCGAGTTTGTGTAATCGGTCTCATTGAGATTACGTTATGCCCTAACCCTAATCATATCGGTCCTACCGAGTTGCATGTCGGTCCCACCGAAAACCCTAACGGTCACTAGCTTTGCTTAATTGGTCCGACCGAGTTTAACCATTCGGTCCCACCAAGTTTGGGAAGTTATGTGTAATGGTTAGATTTTGTGTGGAGGCTGAAAGTGCAACTATCCCTAGGTGGTTTTGGTAATTCATAACAACATATAGCTCATTGAGCTAATGCGATTCCAAGATGATTATTTCAGGAAAGCTCAATGATTGGCATGGCATGGATGTGAAAGTGGAACCCTCAAAATGCTAAGGACAAAGGATTGGCTCAATCTCAAAAGCTCAAGACTCTTCATTTTATATTTTAGTGATCCAAGATCACATTGAGTCTTTAGGAAAAGCCAATACTATCAAGGAGGGATGAGGTGTTGCTTAATGAGCCTCTTGCTTCATGTGCTTAGTGATATGCTCCAAAATCCTCAACTACTTTCCCATATCCACATATGACCTAAACCCTAAGCCAAACTCGGTCCTACCGATTCTTCCTATCCGGCGCCACCGAGTTTCACTTGTCATTAGCCACTGCCAAACCCTAGCAATTCGGTCCTACCGATAAGGATCTCGGTCCCACCGAGATGGGGTTGCAAACTCTCTGTTTCCCTTTCGTAACTTTTCGGTCCCACCGAAAGAGCGAATCGGTCCCACCGAGATTGCAATGTAAACTCAGTGTTTCCCCCTTGTAACTTTTCGGTCTCACCGAGTTCCACTCGGTCTCACCGAAAGAGCAAATTGGTCCCACCGAGTTTGCCTGACCAACTCTCTGGTTAGCTAATTACCAAATTCGGTCTCACCGAGTTTGTGTAATCGGTCTCACCGAGATTACGTTATGCCCAAACCCTAACCGAATCGGTCCTACCGAGTTGCATGTCAGTCCCACCAAAATTCCTAACGGTCACTAGGTTTACTACTTCGGTCAGACCGAGTTTTCTGATTCGGTCCCACCGAGATTGGTAAATTGTGTGTAATGGTTGGATTTTGTGTGGAGGCTATATGTACCCCTCCACCTCCTTCTCATTCGAGGAGAGAGCCATCAGAACACACACACCATTCCTACTCATATGTTCTAAGAGAGAACCACCTACTCATGTGTTGAGACCAAGACATTCCATTCCTACCATATGAATCTTGATCTCTAGCCTTCCCAAGTTGCTTTCCACTCAAATCTTCTTTCCACCAAATCCAAATCCTATGAGAGAGAGTTGTGTGTTGGGGAGACTATCATTTGAAGCACAAGAGCAAGGAGTTCATTACCTACACACCATTTGTTACTTCTTGGAGAGTGGTGTCTCCTAGATTGGCTAGGTGTCACTTGGGAGCCTCTGACAAGATTGTGGAGTTGAACCAAGGAGTTTGTAAGGGCAAGGAGATCGCCTACTTCGTGAAGATCTACCGCTAGTGAGGCAAGTCCTTCGTGGGCGATGGCCATGGTGGGATAGACAAGGTTGCTTCTTCGTGGACCCTTTGTGGGTGGTTGCTTCTTCATGGACCCTTCGTGGGTGGAGCCCTGTGTGGACTCGCACAACCGTTACCCTTGGGTGGAGCCCTGTGTGGACTCGCGCAACCGTTACCCTTCGTGGGTTGAAGTCTCCATCAACGTGGATGTAGGATAGCACCACCTATCCGAACCACGGGAAAAACATCCGTGTCTCCAATTGCGTTTGAAATCTCCAAACCCTTCCCTTTACATTCTTGCAAGTTGCATGCTTTACTTTCCGCTGCCTATATACTCTTTGCATGCTTGCTTGAATTATGTGATGATTGCTTGACTTGTCCTAAATTAGCTAAAATCTACCAAGAACTAAAATTGGGAAAAGGTTAAGTTTTTATTTGGTCAAGTAGTCTAATCACCCCCCTCTAGACATACTTTCGATCCTACAAGTGGTATCAGAGCTTTGGTCTCCATTTGCTTGATCTCCATAGCTTTTGGTGGTCATAGCCTTGGTTTCACAACCTAGGAGAGTATGGCGTCTAGCGAGGGAAATTATCACCGTAGAGGTCCTTACTTTGATGGTACTAATTTTGCTAGTTGGAAGCATAAAATGAAAATGCATATTCTTGGACATGACCCCGCTGTTTGGGCTATTGTGTGTGTTGGTTTGCAAGGTGACTTCTTTGACGGGAAAGAACCAAACCGTGAAGCTACCGCGGATGAGTTGAAGATGTTGCAATACAATGCTCAAGCTTGCGATATTCTCTTCAACGGATTGTGCCCCGAAGAATTCAATAAAATCAGTCGCCTTGAGAATGCAAAGGAAATTTGGGACACTTTGATTGATATGCACGAAGGTACCGACTCCATCAAGGAATCCAAGTTGGATGTGCTTCAAAGCCAACTTGACAAGGTCAAGATGAAGGATGGTGAAGGTGTCGCTGAAATGTACTCTAGGCTTGCTCTCATCACAAATGAGATTGCCGGCTTAGGAAGTGAAGAGATGACCGATAAATTCATCATCAAGAAGATCCTAAGAGCCTTGGATGGAAAATATGATACCGTGTGCACATTGATCCAAATGATGCCCAATTACAAAGATCTCAAGCCAACGGAGGTGATTGGAAGAATTGTTGCTCATGAGATGTCACTTAAGGATAAAGAGGAACTTCACAACAAATCAAGTGGTGCCTATAAAGCCTCATGTGAAGCCCCTACATCATCAAGTGAGAAACAAGACTTCAATGAAGAATTGAGCTTAATGGTGAAGAACTTCAACAAGTTCCACAATAGTAGAAGCAAAGATAGAAGCTCCAAGTCAAGGTCCTACAATGACAAAAGATCTTCTAGTCGAGAGCGAAACTGTTACAATTGTGGAAGACCCGGACACTATTCCAATTAGTGTACGGCTCCCTACAAGAGAAGAGAAGATTCTCCAAAAAGAAGAAGCAAAGGATCACCACCTAGAGAAAGAAGGAGTAGAGATGATCGTTATGAACGAAGATACTCACGGAGAAGCAAGGATTCGGAAAGGAAGGAAAAATCATCAAGGAGCTACACAAGACGAAGACATCAAGCTCATGTTGGTGAATGGGTATCCGGCTCCGACTCCGACAGCCACTCCGAGAGAAGTTATCACTCCGACTCCGAAGATACTCAAGATGAAGGTGTTGCCGGTCTAGCACTTGTGTCAACCAACTCCTACGACATATTTGACTCACCAAATGAAGGAATTGGAAGATGCTTCATGGCCAAAGGTCCTAAGGTAACACACTCCGAGTATGTTGATTTCAATAGTGATGAAGATGACTTGTTAGGTGATGATTTGCTTGGTGACAACTCTAGTGATGAATACTATGATGAAAGACCAATTAATCATGATAATCAAGATAAAACGAATGACAATGATAAGGAGAAGATTGAGGCTCTAACTAAAGAACTAAAAACTCTTAAGTTAGCTCATGACACTATCTTCGAAGATCATCGAGAACTTTTAAGAGCTCATGAGAAACTACACTTTGAAAAGCTCAATCTTGAGCAAGAGCATTAGTTCTTAAAGGCAATCAATGATGATCTCCGCAAGAAAAGTTCTTCTTACATTGCCAAGCGTTTACTCTTATCCACTTACATGCCTCAAGTCAAGTCTAACAAGAAAGATTCTTCCTCTAGTAGTAACAATGATCATGCTAAATCCAATATTGTTGCTTCTAGTAGTTCTCTTGATTCCACTAATGATTCTCTTAGCCAAGTTACACTTGAGCAAGAAAATAGCTTATTGAAGGGAATTATAGAGAAGGAGTGTACAAAAGCCTTGCCGGGAGTAAGCAATTCGAGGAAATTGTGCGCAAGCAAGGAATGCACCGGAAGAATCAAGGTGTTGGTTTTGAACGAAAGTTCAATGCCAATGGAGTTGAATGGGAAGAAGATCAATACCCCAAGACAAAGTTTGTCCCTCAACAAGAGAAGTATACTTCTTTCAAGGGGGCACATGCTCAAGATGATCTTCCACCACAAGACTACGAGCAAAAAGGCAAGGACAAGCTTCAAGAGGAAATTTATGCATTTGAAGAAGCTCCTAAGACCTTAGTCAAGTGGATTCCCAAGACTACTTCAAGTTCCACTTCATCAAGTACGACTACAACTCCAAGGATTCCCATCAAGATGATGTGGGTCCAAAAGAAGAAGAACTAGAGAGTTCTTGAGGGTGACTCCGACAACATACTTCACTCTTATCATTTTGGCAAGAACAAGTGCAATCAACTTCCACATCTTGCACTAGTTCAAGGAGTCACAAACCCTCTTGTTGGTAAGACAAGGGACAAGGTAACCTAAAAGTTTTCATGGACATCATCTTTTGTGTGCATCACTCTATGTCTATGGATATCCTTGTTTGTTCCTTGTGGGACTAACCCATGTAGGTATTGAAAGTGCAATTCACTCATATGGACAGCTCCAAGAGATCTACATCAACATTGAGCATCCACATCTTCAATATCTACATGAAGTCATCATCGACAAAACCCAAGGTTAGTTCATCCCTCTTAGGGGGGATATCACATCTAGGGGGAGCTTTACTCTAAGACTTGAGCTAAAGCAACTCTAAAGATGTGAACACAACAATGCTTTATGTAAAAGTGGTAACCCCACTTGAGCTTAAACGATGAGTATGACCTATGATCAAGTGTTCTCACTTGACTCCTAAGTCAATATACTCATATATAGATGACTTTGTCATCGCAAATTACTTGATAGATGCTAGATTTGGTTGTGCATGCCTTGCCACATATTTCATTTGCCATCTTATTGTGTGAGCATGTTGGTTGCATATTTTACTCATTCGAGGACATCCACTTGTTGTTTGATTGTTCGGCTTTATCTTCTTTTGCCAAGTGGATGGACAAGAATGCCTAAGAACCTCCTCTAGCTATCTATGCTTTTCTCGTCTCAAACTCTATTCATGTTGCATCACAAAATTTGATCAAGTCAGATTCGAACCACTCTGTGTGAGGAGCGCTCGGAGTGCCCGATTCGTCATAGACTTAAACTTCCAAAACCTCTTTATGATTCTCGGTCTGACCGATACTCCACTTTCGGTCCTACCGAGATCATTAAGTTGATCTAGGTTTTCGATCTCGGTGCAACCGATTTGAACCTTTCAGTCACACCGAGTTTCAGTAACTGCACGCAGTTATGAATCTCGGTGCCACCGAGTTGTTCCACTCGGTCACACCGACAGGGTCGGGCTATATATAGTCACGGGCAAAATTTGGAAATTTCTCCGAACCCCTTCGCCCGTGCGATAGCCTGCTCTGCCCTTGAGGTCTCCGGATCGTCTTCTCGCCGCCAGCAGCCTCTGGTCGCTGGTCTCCATCACCGTCAATGGGAATTCTGCCCCGCCGTTGCCGCCGTAGCAAGTCCCCGCCGAACTAGGGTATGGACTTGATCTTTGTGTTATTCCTCAATCTGATTCCTAGCACATTGTGATCATATTGTTTCTAGCCACGTTTGATAAACTTCTATCTAGTCAAAACGCTCATAGATTGTGACGCCCGGGTAATCACGCTACAGTAACCCTCTGGCAATGATGCCACGTCACCTCTATTATTATTGATAATCTCGCGTTAGTTCAGAACCAATCCAAATTCAAATCTGAATTAAAGTTAAAACAATTAAAATTTTCAAAAGTCAAAACTAAATTGTTCCTAACGTGTCAAATAACCCGTAATAAATGTTGGTGAAGAAATCATCTTCTAATAAAATACTTAAATGCACTAAATAAACTAAAAGAGCGATAAAACAATTATCTGAAATGCTTTTAAAATAATAAGCACATGCAAAACACTTTATTTAAAGTGCCAGAATATTTGGGGCTGTGACCTATTTAATAACACCAAATTAGTTGTCGCTTTTAAATTTTATAAAACTAAAATAAAAGAAAACTAAAAAGAAATATAATAAAAAAAGAAGAAGAAAGGAAAACAGAACAAGAAAGAAAGAAAGAACCCCCCCACTGGGCCACAGCCCAGTTGGCCTGTGGGCCAACCAGGCCGGCCCAGCCGGCGCCTATAGCCCCCCTGGGGTGACCGAACCCTAGCGACCCCTCCCCACTTTGACCCGATCCCCACCCTGTTCCCTCATCCTCCTACCCCGCCGCCACCACACAACACACGGGAGAGGAGCTCCCTCCTGTCCGATGCTGCGCCGGCGACTCTGACCGCCTCACTGCCCTTCCCCGTCGCCCGGTCATCTCTCCTCCCTTCGTCCTCCCTAGCAGCTCGCCGTGCCCCTCTTCCTCCTCGTTTGGTCGAGCGCAGCCACCACCTCGCCGTGGCCATGGCCAGCAGCCTTCCCGAGCTGCTCGTGCAGCCCTACGGCTTCCTCGACGTCATCCACGACCTTCTCATGATCGAGACCGACTAGAGCGGCCCCAAGTCAGCGACATCGATCGGATCCCCGTCGCGTTCACCGGAGCTCCTCCTCGACCCCTGCCGTCGCCGACGCCGTCAACGCACGCCGCCACGCCGCTGCACCTCGTCACCACATCGCCGTCGTCTCCGACTTCCTCCTCGACCCCGGCTGCCCCGTGCCCTGCAACCCCTTGTGAGGCCCCCTCCTTCTCCTCTACCCCGCTCTCGCTGCATGCCCCGTGCCACGTCCAGCGTGGTCCTTGTCCCGCGTGCCTTGCTCTACTCCAGGCTGTGGTCGTGTTCGTCGGCCAGCACTCGTGCGCGCGCGTCCCCGTTAGGCCTTGCCCCGCCTTTGCTCCGCCTGCCGCTGCGGCCTCACCGCGCTGCCCACTGGTCTCCGCCGCCTCCCCTGGCCGGCGACCGTGTTGTTGGCCTCGCCTGGGGCGCGCCTGACCAGGCTCGGGCGCCCACGCCCATGCGCCCGCGCCCGTAACCGCGCCCGAACCGCTAAGGCCTCTGGGCCTATGACGAAAGGGCCCCACCCCAAAACGTTTGTTAAAAAATGAAATTAATTAAATAATTAGTTAATCAATAACTTAATTAAGTTAATTAATCTAGTTTAATTAAACTTAATTAACGTAATCATTTATCTAACTAATTAAACCTGATTAGTGGTCTCAGCCTATGACATGCAGGACCCACACGTCAATTTGACCAAGTCAACTGACTGTTGACTGCTGACATCACCCTGATGTCATGCTGATGTCATTATGGCATTTCCTAATTAAATTAATTCTGTTAATTCTAAAAATGAATTAAAACTTTGAAAATTAATATTAAATAATCTGTAACTCGGATGGAAAAACTTTGTACATGAAAGTTGCTCAGAACGACGAGACAAATCCGGATACGCAGTCCATTCGTCCGCCGCACACCCCTAACCTATCGAACCCGCAACTTTCCCCCTCCGGCTCCTCTGCCCGAAAACACGAAACACCGGGGATATTTTCCCGGATGTTTCCCCCCTTAACCGGCATCACCTCATACCACGTTAGGGCCCGCCTAGCATCGTTACTTGTCTTATCATGCATCGATATGCATCTGTTTACATGGTATTCATTGTTTCTTCCCCCCCTTTTCTCTCCGGTAGACTACGAGACCGACGCTGCTGCTGCCCAGTTCAACTACGGAGTTGACGACCCCTCTCTCTTGCCAGAGCAACCAGGCAAGCCCCCCCCCCTTGATCACCAGATATCGCCTATTCTCCTCTATACTGCTTGCATTAGAGTAGTGTAGCATGTTAATGCTTTCCGTTAATCCTATTCTGATGCATAGCCTGTCATTGTTGCTACAGTCATTGATACCTTACCCGCAATCCTAGATGCTTAGTATAGTATGCTAGTTTATCATTATTGGCCCTACATTCTTGTCAGTCTGCCTTGCTATACTATTGGGCCGTGATCACTCGGGAGGTGATCACGGGTATATACTATACATACATACATACTATATAGATGGTGACTAAAGTCGGGTCAGCTCGATGAGTACCCGCAAGTGATTCTGATGAGGGGGCTGAAAGGACAGGTGGCTCCATCCTGGTAGAGGTGGGCCTGGGTTCCCGACGTCCCCTGACTGTTACTTTGTGGCGGAGCGACAAGGCAGGTTGAGACCACCTAGGAGACAGGTGGGCCTGGCCCTGTTCGGCGTTTGCGGATATTTAAAACGCTTAACGAGATCTTGGTATTTGATCTGAGTTGGCTACGAGCCTATACGCACTAACCATCTATGTGGGAGTAGTTATGGGTATCCCGACGTCGTGGTATCAGCCGAAGCACTTCAGACATCAGCGACGGAGCGGCGCACGCCGGATTGGACTGGAGCGCCTGCTAGGCTAGGTCTGCTTCCGGCCGCCCTCGCAACGTGCAGGTGTGCTATGGGCGATGGGCCCAGACCCCTGTGTTCTTAGGTTTAGACCGGCGTGCTGGCCTCTCTGTTTTGCCTAGGTGGGGCTACGACGTGTTGATCTTCTGAGGCCGGGCATGACCCAGGAAAGTGTGTCCGGCCAAATGGGATCAAGCATGTTGGGTAAGTTGGTGCACCCCTGCAGGGAAGTTAATCTATTCGAATAGCCGTGATCTTCGGTAACAGGACGACTTGGAGTTGTACCTTGACCTTATGACAACTAGAACCGGATACTTAATAAAACACACCCTTCCAAGTTCCACAGACAACTCGGTGATCGCTTTTCCACAGGGCGACGAGGGGAGGATCGCCGGGTAGGATTATGCTACGCGATGCTACTTGGAGATGCTACTTGGAGATGCTACTTGGAGATGCTACTTGGAGGACTTCAATCTACTCTCTTCTACATGCTGCGAGACGGAGGCTGCCAGAAGCGTAGTCTTCGATAGGACTAGCTATCCCCCTCTTATTCTGGCATTCTGCAGTTCAGTCCACTGATATGGCCTCCTTACACATATACCCATGCATATGTAGTGTAGTTCCTTGCTTGCGAGTACTTTGGATGAGTACTCACGGTTGCTTTTCTCCATCTTTTCCCCTTTCCCTTCTACCTGGTTGTCGCAACCAGATGCTGGAGCCCTGGAGCTAGATGCCACCGTCGATGATGACTCCTACTACGCTGGAGGTGCCTACTACTACGTGCAGCCTGCTGACGACGACCAGGAGTAGTTAGGAGGATCCCAGGCAGGAGGCATGTGCCTCTTTCGATTGTATCCCAGTTTGTGCTAGCCTTCTTAAGGCAATCTTGTTTAACTTATGTCTGTACTCAGATGTTGTTGCTTCCGCTGACCCGTCTATGATCGAGCACTTGTATTCGAGCCCTCGAGGCCCCTGGCTTGTACTATGATGCTTGTATGACTTATTTATGTTTTAGAGTTGTGTTGTGATATCTTCCCGTGAGTCCCTGATCTTGATCGTACACATTTGCGTGCATGATTAGTGTATGATTGAATCGGGGGCATCACAAGTTGGTATCAGAGCCGACTGCCTGTAGGAATCCCCCTTTCCAACTCCTTGGCCGAAGTTGAGTCTAGTTGTTGAAAAACTTTTACTAACATGACTGTGTGGCTTACGGGCCCATGTCGCCATTGGGTGGTATTAGGATCTTTTACTCCTCGCCTATACTCTGGGACTCTGAGCTCTCTTCTATTCGGGTTAAATGATTTTGCTAAAAACAAAACTAACTTTAGGTTCTCGATAATACTTTCTCCCGGAGAGTCCCTCACTTCAGATGATCACCTGCTGCACTTGAAGATTCCGAAGTTACTCTACGATGTTCTCTCGAGTCTTTGTGCCATCGCATTTGCGATTTCCTTCCACCGTCAACCCCTATAAAAAAACTGCTTACACTTGCCATTCATACAATCATTCCCCGTTGATCTTGTTATTACAAGATGTCCCGAAATACTCTTTGTTGTTCCGAAAATCCTTTAAGCTTACTGCCTTGTAGTTCTTTACCACATGAATATCCCTATTGAAAATTCCTCGCACTTTGAGTATCTGTTCATCTCCAGTTGTTCGTATGCTTCATAAGATACTCTGAAATACTATCCGACCTTCTGAGCATCCTCTTCAAACTATTGCTCGGCAAATACTTGTATGCTTACATTATGGATGCTCCCATATCACTAGCAATATTCACTAGTATCTTTTGACACCGTCATTCTGATCCTTTGATTCAGCATGTGTGCGAATGCACACAATCATCTATCAACCCTTCTAAATTATCTTTCCAGCTCAGACGTCATTTTGAACATGAGCTGGTTCTCGACCAAACTATTTGTCGTCAATTTTGCCTCTGGTCTATCCAACTTATCCATCCTTGATCAGAGCGACAACTTCTGATCCTTTGTTTTGGAAATCGTAATTCCTTTGTTATCTAAGCATCGAATTATTCAGATGTTCTATAATATGATGCCCGTGCATTCTTCTTCCTCTGGTTGAGTATTGATACTCACATCAGATCTTTTATGGACCCCTATATCCTTGGTTGGATTATTATCCGACAGTGTCCTTCATATTGAATAACCTTGTGAGCCTTTACATGGGTATATAATGCCTTTGGTAAATTGTATCATCTGCTTTTGAACAATGCTCTACTTTCGAGCTTGTATTATTTACTTGGAAGTTTGTGGTATATGTTTCTAAGATGCCCTGATGGGTTGAACCTATGCCTTCCCTAATCTGTGTGAACCCGAAAGATTTCACGGGTCAAACTTATCTGGTATTGCACCAGGTAAAACTTTAAACTACTAATGTCATTTTCGAAATACGAGAGGTGAATGAAGGTTATGCATTAAAGAAGTGGGAGTCGACCTTGAACTTTGTGTTCATGCCCATGGACACGATGTAGATCCTATCATGGAAGCTTCCTGTAACTATTTCCTTGATATAATATCCTTTGGTATCGGTGAATTGATCCTTTGCAATCGTGGTTCCGACCATGTCCTCCTTTAAATACCATTTCCTGTGCAAGTTTAAGCACTTGTCTTCTATAGAGCAATACCCCAGTCCAACCTCTACTTGGATCTGTCGTCGAGTATTACCCCCTGGTATCTCGAGATTATCATGGAACTGCATGACTTCTTATGAGTGCATCAAGTGCTACCTTCCCACCGATTCCAGTTTTTCACGGGCTCTGAGTTATTAAACACTCAAAGACACCGATGACTGAACCGAGTCCGCACTACGGTTCAACATCTCTTCAGCAAGCTTCTATAAGTACGAGTTTGTACCTGATCACACCATTCCTAGCCTGTTTGGCTATATCATTGTCGTGATGATTCTAACTGTGCTACCTGGTCCTTCTTCTCGGAGCACAAATTTTGACGGTGAGCTAATCTTACAATCGATCTTCCTCGTCATACCGTTCGCCTTGAACAACAATCCTGATTTCAAGTTTGTGTCCTACCCATGGTTCCAATAACTTTCCGCTACCTCATTCCTTTGACTTAATGTCGTCGCTGATTGATTACGTCTTCATGGAATCTCTCGACAAATGTGTCGTGATCATCATGACCGTTCTGAGCTCTTCCAGGATATCAATTGAGTTCATGATGAGAAATACCATCCTTGCCCTTGATGATTTGTGTTATCATTGACCACTTTATTGCCTTCCCACTAACACAAGCTTGTTCGTGTTTGGTGTTATACCTTGAGTTCCTTGTTATCCAGTAAATGTTCTTCTTTACCTTGGAACATTAACATCTCTTATGTCCTCAATGTTGCGAGAATTTCACCACCTCTGGAGAATTCTTGATACAAGTGATACTTATCACCATCACCATTCTTTTCCTGGTCACCGTGTTATTTCTAAACACCGACAAATGGACTGTGATGTGTAATCCCAAAACTTCTAGCAACCCTATTGCTTTGAAGTTAATGGTCGGTCGTTCATTCTTAGACTGTTGATTATTGAATCACCATTCTGACATTGGTCATGCAACCCAACCCATATTTCGGGTGCACCTTTCAACCAATGTTTAATTGTGTATGTTTTCCTCGAGCTTACTTCCTTATATCATTTGATCTGACAAATGTTATCTCCTTGTTCACTTAATTGTGGAAATCCATCTTTTGGAAATCTCGAAGAATTCTCGTTGAGTTCATCATCCACCTCCTTGTCCTCTCCTTGGGATAATGTTGAACTCTTGTTAACGGAAATCACTTCATGGTTCATTTCCCGAGAATCTTACAGTGTTATCCCATCAATTTGTGTTGCACCTTTCTTCTCAGGCATCCTGAGCTCGAGGTATCCTGACACCAATCATACCTGAACCTTGGTCAGATGTGATGGTTTGAACATATTCATTGGTCTTTAACCCGATAAGGTGATGTCATCCTAACACACCTGCCTGGAGGGCCTATTGCTATAGTTCTTCCTTTTAGCAGTGTTAGTCATTCTTCCGTGAGGAAATTGGAAGACTTATTCTATAAGTTGTTCCTCATGGATCCTTTGTGTTTCCAAAGTCTGATCTTCACCTACTGACCATGTCAATGCTATCTCGAAGCATGCTTGTGGTACTCCGATTTTCAATAAGAACATTTGAAGCCCAATGCTAAATGTTTCTTGCTCAATTATCCAAGCACCGTTGTATGGGTAATGTCATGAAATTTCTATCCCCTACCTAAGGAGTTTTCTACATAATATCCTGTCATGGATATCATGCTCTGCTTGTCCCTGGGAAGGATATACCCCTGATATACGTGTTTAAGCACATTTTCCTTCCCGTTGTTTTGTTCAAACTTTCTTGTAAACTACTTAATCGAGCAGTGGTAATCCCCTGCTTAGGTAAACACCTCGGTGTACCTTCCTGTCTGGTGTGACCCTGTTACTTTTGTTGATGACATTCCGGTAACCACCGATGGACGAGAACTTTGCCTACTGGTCCGCCTCGTTCAACGAGCAGGAAAATGGTTCTCTTCGTCCCTCGCCCTTGGTACCAACGTTGCTGCCGACATAACTAACATGGTACTCTCTGACATGCCTTACTATCATGACCGTGCAAGATGTCACTGCTCCTATTAAAAAAAAACCACATGGTGGGCCCATAACCCACAGTTCCACAGGATCGAAACCTGACTCTCCTATACACCCCCTATTTTAAGGTTGTTCCTCGCACTTGGCCTCGTATGTGATTCACGAGCCACCTTCTGAGAGATCATCAATTCTGGTATCGGACACAATACTTATACCTATTGCTTTGAACCCCTTCCACGCCCTATTTCAGGCATCAAACGATTGCCTGCCCGCTCGAAACTTCACATGATACCTCCTTACTTTTCTCTTGATATTTTCTTAAGTTTAAATTCGAGAGTTAGTTCCGCCATCTTCCTCGATGTTATCGACCAGATAGTCGACCTTGCAGACGTCCGTTTCTCCCGGAATGCCCACCCCTTATTCTTTTCCGTAAGTACGATGAAGATCCCGAAGAAAGGATGTGTACTACATCATGATGACTTGAAGCAGAGAAATGAAGACATCAACATAATGGATCGACCGCTTCGAGAAGAGCAACCAAGATTCAGAACGCTCGTTAGAATTTCGTAGCCAAATCCCTTTCCCCTCACTTCCCCTCTTAAATCTCGGGACGAGATTTCTTGTAGTGGAGGAGAATTGTGATGCCCGGGTAATCACGCTACAGTAACCCTCTGGTAATGATGCCACGTCACCTCGATTATTGTTGATAATCTCGCGTTAGTTCAGAACCAATCCAAATTCAAATCTGAATTAAAATTAAAACAATTAAAATTTTCAAAAGTCAAAACTAAATTGTTCCTAATGTGTCAAATAACCCGTAATAAATGTTGGTGAAGAAATCATCTTCTAATAAAATACTTAAATGCACTAAATAAACTAAAAGAGCGATAAAACAATTATCTGAAATGCTTTTAAAATAATAAGCACATGCAAAACACTTTATTTAAAGTGCCAGAATATTTGGGGTTGTGACCTATTTAATAACACCAAATTAGTTGTCGCTTTTAAATTTTATAAAACTAAAATAAAAGAAAACTAAAAAGAAACAGAATAAAAAAAGAAGAAGAAAGGAAAACAGAACAAGAAAGAAAGAAAGAACCCCCCCACAGGGCCACAGCCCAGTTGGCCTGTGGGCCAACCAGGCCGGCCCAGCCGGCGCCTATAGCCCCCCTGGGGTGACCGAACCCTAGCGACCCCTCCCCACTTTGACCCGATCCCCACCCCGTTCCCTCATCCTCCTACCCCACCGCCACCACACAACACACGGGAGAGGAGCTCCCTCCTGTCCGATGCCGCGCCGGCGACTCTGACCGCCTCACTGCCCTTCCCCGTCGCCCGGTCATCTCTCCTCCCTTCGTCCTCCCTAGCAGCTCGCCGCGCCCCTCTTCCTCCTCGTTTGGTCGAGCGCAGCCACCACCTCGCCGTGGCCATGGCCAGCAGCCTTCCCGAGCTGCTCGTGCAGCCCTACGGCTTCCTCGACGTCATCCAGGACCTTCTCATGATCGAGACCGACTAGAGCGGCCCCAAGTCAGCGACATCGATCGGATCCCCGTCGCGTTCACCGGAGCTCCTCCTCGACCCCTGCCGTCGCCGACGCCGTCGACGCATGCCGCCACGCCGCTGCACCTCGTCACCACATCGCCGTCGTCTCCGACTTCCTCCTCGACCCCGGCTGCCCCGTGCCCTGCAACCCCTCGTGAGGCCCCCTCCTCCTCTACCCCGCTCTCGCTGCATGCCCCGTGCCGCGTCCAGCGTCGTCCTTGTCCCGCACGCCTCGCTCTGCTCCAGGCTGTGGTCGTCTTCGTCGGCCAGCACTCGTGCGCGCGCGTCCCCGTTAGGCCTTGCCCCGCCTTTGCTCCGCCTGCCGCTGCGGCCTCACCGCGCTGCCCACTGGTCTCCGCCGCCTCCCCTGGCCGGCGACCATGTTGTTGGCCTCGCCTGGGGCGCGCCTGACCAGGCTCGGGCGCCCACGCCCATGCGCCCGCGCCCGTAACCGCGCCCGAACCGCTAAGGCCTCTGGGCCTATGACAAAAGGGCCCCACCCCAAAACGTTTGTTAAAAAAATGAAATTAATTAAATAATTAGTTAGTTAATAACTTAATTAAGTTAATTAATCTAGTTTAATTAAACTTAATTAACGTAATCATTTATCTAACTAATTAAACCTGATTAGTGGTCTCAGCCTATGACATGCAGGACCCACACGTCAATTTGACCAAGTCAACTGACTGTTGACTGCTGACATCACCCTGATGTCATGCTGATGTCATTATGGCATTTCCTAATTAATTAATTCTGTTAATTCTAAAAATGAATTAACACTTTGAAAATTAATATTAAATAATCTGTAACTCGGATGGGAAAACTTTGTACATGAAAGTTGCTCAGAACGACGAGACGAATCCGGATACGCAGTCCGTTCGTCCGCCGCACACCCCTAACCTATCGAACCCGCAACTTTCCCCCTCCGGCTCCTCTGCCCGAAAACACGAAACACCGGGGATATTTTCCCGGATGTTTCCCCCCTTAACCGGCATCACCTCATACCACGTTAGGGCCCGCCTAGCATCGTTACTTGTCTTGTCATGCATCGATATGCATCTGTTTACATGGTATTCATTGTTTCTTCCCCCCCTTTTCTCTCTGGTAGACTACGAGACCGACGTTGCTGCTGCCCAGTTCGACTACGGAGTTGACGACCCCACTCTCTTGCCAGAGCAACCAGGCAAGCCCCCCCCTTGATCACCAGATATCACCTATTCTCCTCTATACTACTTGCATTAGAGTAGTGTAGCATGTTACTGCTTTCCGTTAATCCTATTCTGATGCATAGCCTGTCATTGTTGCTACAGTCATTGATACCTTACCCGCAATCCTAGATGCTTAGTATAGTATGCTAGTTTATCATTATTGGCCCTACATTCTTGTCAGTCTGCCTTGCTATACTATTGGGCCGTGATCACTCGGGAGGTGATCACGGGTATATACTATACATACATACATACTGTACAGATGGTGACTAAAGTCGGGTCAGCTCGATGAGTACCCGCAAGTGATTCTGATGAGGGGGCTGAAAGGACAGGTGGCTCCATCCCGGTAGAGGTGGGCCTGGGTTCCCGATGGCCCCCGACTGTTACTTTGTGGCGGAGCGACAGGGCAGGTTGAGACCACCTAGGAGATAGGTGGGCCTGGCCCTGTTCGGCGTTCGCGGATATTTAAAACGCTTAACGAGATCTTGGTATTTGATCTGAGTTGGCTACGAGCCTATACGCACTAACCATCTACGTGGGAGTAGTTATGGGTATCCCGACGTCGTGGTATCAGCCGAAGCACTTCAGACGTCAGCGACGGAGTGGCGCGCGCCGGATTGGACTGGAACGCCTGCTAGGCTAGGTCTGCTTCCGGCCGCCCTCGCAACGTGCAGGTGTGCTATGGGCGATGGGCCCAGACCCCTGTGTGCTTAGGTTTAGACCGGCGTGCTGGCCTCTCTGTTTTGCCTAGGTGGGGCTACGACGCGTTGATCTTCCGAGGCCGGGCATGACCCAGGAAAGTGTGTCCGGCCAAATGGGATCAAGCATGTTGGGTAAGTTGGTGCACCCCTGCAGGGAAGTTAATCTATTCGAATAGCCGTGATCTTCGGTAACAGGACGACTTGGAGTTGTACCTTGACCTTATGACAACTAGAACCGGATACTTAATAAAACA
The DNA here is from genome assembly GCF_018294505.1 of Triticum aestivum. Taxonomy (NCBI): domain Eukaryota; kingdom Viridiplantae; phylum Streptophyta; class Magnoliopsida; order Poales; family Poaceae; genus Triticum; species Triticum aestivum. The sequence continues at coordinate 179,658,101 of NC_057809.1, forward strand.
CACCCTTCCAAGTTCCACAGACAACTCGGTGATCGCTTTTCCACAGGGCGACGAGGGGAGGATCGCCGGGTAGGATTATGCTATGCGATGCTACTTGGAGATGCTACTTAGAGATGCTACTTGGAGATGCTACTTGGAGGACTTCAATCTACTCTCTTCTACATGCTGCGAGACGGAGGCTGCCAGAAGCGTAGTCTTCGATAGGACTAGCTATCCCCCTCTTATTCTGGCATTCTGTAGTTCAGTCCACTGATATGGCCTCCTTACACATATACCCATGCATATGTAGTGTAGTTCCTTGCTTGCGAGTACTTTGGATGAGTACTCACGGTTGCTTTTCTCCCTCTTTTCCCCTTTCCCTTCTACCTGGTTGTCGCAACCAGATGCTGGAGCCCTGGAGCCAGACGCCACCGTCAACGATGACTCCTACTATGCTGGAGGTGCCTACTACTACGTGCAGCCCGCTGACGACGACCAGGAGTACTTAGGAGGATCCCAGGCAGGAGGCCTACGCCTGTTTCGATTGTATCCCAGTTTGTGCTAGCCTTCTTAAGGCAATCTTGTTTAACTTATGTCTGTACTCAGATGTTGTTGCTTCCGCTGACCCGTCTATGATCGAGCACTTGTATTCGAGCCCTCGAGGCCCCTGGCTTGTATTATGATGCTTGTGTGACTTATTTATGTTTTAGAGTTGTGTTGTGATATCTTCCCGTGAGTCCCTGATCTTGATCGTACACATTTGCGTGCATGATTAGTGTACGATTGAATCGGGGGCGTCACATAGGTTAGGTTTGATTCGAAAATTCTAGGTTTAGGTTTCCGCCGAAACCATCTTGGACCCACCGAGTTGAAAAACTTGGTCCCACCGATTTGGCTTATGCCATTGCACAAGTGAGACTCGGTCTGACCGAGAATTACTTATCGATGTGACCGATTTTTGAACTTAGTGAAACCCTAGCAGTCTCGGTGCCACCGAACTGTGACTCGGTCCTACCGAGTTCACTAGTTTAGGTTCCAAAACTGCTTCGGTATCACCGAGTTTGAAAATCGGTAGATCCGAGATGATTTTAGTGGGAAACTAAAACTAAGTTTTTGGATCATTCTTTTTGCAAAAATCTCTGCATTTTGTGATGCTCATCCACTCTATCTCTTCTATAATCTATTCACAGGGTCAGCAGTTAGTTTGCAGCATGTCAGACCAGATGATAGACAGAATCTGTCAGAGTAGCAAGTGATGATGAGTGAGGGTACTAGTCCCTCCAGTTCATCTGATGAAGGCAGCAGGAGCACTCCTAGCAATTTGCCGAAGGCTGCCACGAGACAAAGGAAGAAGAAAACTTCAGACTCTGAAGATGAGGACTATGTGGCAGAGGAAGAGGCCACTTCCAAGAGAGTTGAGCCAGCTCAAGGCACAAAGCCAGGGCTGAAAATCAAAAGGCCAGCAGGCAGGCAGCCCATGTCAAAGGCAAGAGCCTCAACTGAGAAGCCCACTCCCCAAGAGCCAGTTGTAGCTGAGGGCAAGAAGAGAAAGGAAAGGGTAAAGAAGACTATGGCTAGAGTACTGGCAAAGCTTCCATCATGGAAGAGGAAGAGGAAGAAGAGGCAGCTGCACCAGTGCCCAAGGCACCCAAGCTAATGGGAGATGCCATAAAATCAGGGGGAGCTGCTTCCAAGGCCAAGCCAGCTCCAAAGCCAAAGCCCAAGAGGAACACACGGAGCATTCCTGCAGCTGAGAAGAACAAGGCCCCAGTGCCTGAGACTGTTGCTGAGGATGAGGAAGAGAATGTCCTAAGGAAGCTCAAGCCCAAGATCCCAGACCACAACGATGCTCATCCTGTGGCTGAGGATATGAAGCTCAGGATAGACTCAGGGCTCGGGAAGTGGAGAGAAGAAGATCCATATGCTTCTAGGAGAAGGACTGCCGTGGACTACAGGTTTCACACCAAGGAGCAACAGGATTTCTATGAGACTGTGCTGCTAGATAAGATGCCCATTGTCTGTGATATGCGATGGGTTGATTGGACATATATCAAGGAGAATGAGGAGTACTACCCAGGAGTATTTGACAGCTTTAGTGCTTGTGGAGTAGCTGACTTTGTTGGGCAAAAGCTCACAAAGTGGAACGAGGAGCTAATCATGCAATTCTACTCCACAGCACACTTTTATCCAGATGGGAGGATCACATGGATGTCTGAGGGTACAAGGTACCAATCTACAGTGGCTGAGTGGGCACATATCATTAATGCCCCAGAAGAGCAAGATGAGGACTTGGATATCTATGCCAAGAAAAAGATGGACCACAACTCCATGTCCAACATGTACAAGGAAATTCCGAATGAGGCACTTGACACGTTCAAATTTGGCTCAGTGCATTATCTGCTACCAGGACTGCCTACGATCAACTGGATCCTTAGGCACACCCTTCTGCCCAAGTCTGGAGATCACAAGATGATCAGAGGCCATGCTATCAACTTGCTACATGTGTTTGATGTGCCTCAGAAATTCAAAGTCATGAGCCTCATAGTGGAAACAATCAAAAGGACTGCGGCAGATCAGAAGAGGAGCTGTGGATATGCCCCTCAGATTCAGGAGCTCATCAACTCCAAGATGGGCACGGGCGTATATTTGTTGGATAAGGAACACCTGCCCATCCGTCCAGATTTCGAGGACAATGAAGTTGTTATGACTGAGAACGAGCCATCATCTGCCCAAGCATTTGCAAAGAAGGAGAAGGCGAGGAAGGAGAAAGCTGCCAAGATGCCTACCCAAGAGGAGGCATCTGAATACTTCTTGAAGACCAAACAAGAGCAGCTTAGTTACTTGATTGCATCCACGCTGAGGATTGAGCAAAGTCTGGCCACCCTCACTCAGAATCAGCAGAGCCTAGAGAGAATCATGGAACAGAAGTTCTATGACTTGGATGTCAAGGTAACGGAAGTTCAGTCTGCAGTGGAGCAGCTCCAGGAGAACATGAATGAGAGGAGAGGCAGGACCACGACTCATGCTTTTTCTAGAATGCCACGAGGCCCGAGGTCGTCTGCCGTGCCAGTTGCTGACACCAGAGCCAGCACTTCAGCACCAGCTACAGCCTCAGCTCCAGCATCTACTTCAGCTCCAACTCCAGCGACTACTTCAGCATCTACAGAAGCCTTCGTCCTTGGAGTGATCCGGACTCCACCACCACCTGAAGATCAAGCCTGAGCGTCGATCTAATGCTATGCATTTTCTAGGAACTTTTTGGTAACTTGTTTCCAAAGGGGGAGAAGATGTATAGATCATAGGCTTCGAGAGAGAGAGTGTTGCTTTTCTCTCTTGCTTTATTTGGTGGTTTTTCGAACCTTGTTTGCTTTTGAGTGCTTGATACTACGTCATTATTTGTGAGACATTGAGGATCATGTGTTTGCTCATAAGCTACACTTAATGCTTGCTTAATGCTATTAGCCTATCTATCTTGTGTGATCATTCATTATTCTTGGTGATGAGTGCATGTATTTCATTCTTATCATTTTGTGCGCTCCACCAAGATGTATGTGACATGGAAGAGTAACCCATGACTCTAACTCTTTGTGCATTTGCAGTCCAAAGCAAATTTTAAATATGCACAAATTTAGGGGGAGCTCTTACTTATCACATACTTCTCAAAGCAGCGATATATTTCATGATTATTATCTTTTGTCGAAGCTTTGATCTATATGTTGTCATAAATTACCAAAAAGGGGGAGATTGAAAGTGCAACTATCCCTAGGTGGTTTTGGTAATTCATAACAACATATAGCTCATTGAGCTAATGCGATTCCAAGATGATTATTTTAGGAAAGCTCAATGATTGGCATGGCATGGATGTGAAAGTGGAACCCTCAAAATGCTAAGGACAAAGGATTGGCTCAAGCTCAAAAGCTCAAGACTCTTCATTTTATATTTTAGTGATCCAAGATCACATTGAGTCTTTAGGAAAAGCCAATACTATCAAGGAGGGATGAGTTGTTGCTTAATGAGCCTCTTGCTTCATGTGCTTAGTGATATGCTCCAAAATCCTCAACTACTTTCCCATATCCACATATGACCTAAACCCTAAGCCAAACTCGGTCCTACCGATTCTTCCTATCCGGCGCCACCGAGTTTCACTTGTCATTAGCCATTGCCAAACCCTAGCAATTCGGTCCTACCGATAAGGATCTCGGTCCCACCGAGATGGGGTTGCAAACTCTCTGTTTCCCTTTCGTAACTTTTCGGTCCCACCGAAAGAGCGAATCGGTCCCACCGAGATTGCAATGTAAACTCAGTGTTTCCCCTTTGTAACTTTTCGGTCTCACCGAGTTCCACTCGGTCTCACCGAAAGAGCAAATCGGTCCCACCGAGTTTGCCTGACCAACTCTCTGGTTAGCTAATTACCAAATTCGGTCTCACCGAGTTTGTGTAATCGGTCTCACCGAGATTACGTTATTCCCAAACCCTAACCGAATCGGTCCTACCGAGTTGCATGTCAGTCCCACCGAAATTCCTAACGGTCACTAGGTTTACTACTTCGGTCAGACCGAGTTTTCTGATTCGGTCCCACCGAGATTGGTAAATTGTGTGTAACGGTTGGATTTTGTGTGGAGGCTATATATACCCCTCCACCTCCTTCTCATTCGAGGAGAGAGCCATCAGAACACACACACCATTCCTACTCATATGTTCTGAGAGAGAACCACCTACTCATGTGTTGAGACCAAGACATTCCATTCCTACCATATGAATCTTGATCTCTAGCCTTCCCAAGTTGCTTTCCACTCAAATCTTCTTTCCACCAAATCCAAATCCTATGAGAGAGAGTTGAGTGTTGGGGAGACTATCATTTGAAGCACAAGAGCAAGGAGTTCATTACCTACACACCATTTGTTACTTCTTGGAGAGTGGTTTCTCCTAGATTGGCTAGGTGTCACTTGGGAGCCTCCGACAAGATTGTGGAGTTGAACCAAGGAGTTTGTAAGGGCAAGGAGATCGCCTACTTCGTGAAGATCTACCGCTAGTGAGGCAAGTCCTTCGTGGGCGATGGCCATGGTGGGATAGACAAGGTTGCTTCTTCGTGGACCCTTCATGGGTGGAGCCCTGTGTGGACTCACGCAACCGTTACCCTTGGGTGGAGCCCTGTGTGGACTCGCGCAACCGTTACCCTTCGTGGGTTGAAGTCTCCATCAACGTGGATGTATGATAGCACCACCTATCCGAACCACGGGAAAAACATCCGTGTCTCCAATTGCGTTTGAAATCTCCAAACCCTTCCCTTTACATTCTTGCAAGTTGCATGCTTTACTTTCCGCTGCCTATATACTCTTTGCATGCTTGCTTGAATTATGTGATGATTGCTTGACTTGTCCTAAATTAGCTAAAATCTGCCAAGAACTAAAATTGGGAAAAGGTTAAGTTTTTATTTGGTCAAGTAGTCTAATCACCCCCCTCTAGACATACTTTCGATCCTACAGAGGCTATAAATACCCCTCCACCTCCTCTTCATTCGTGGAGAGAGCCATCAGAACAAAACTACACGTCCAACCTATACTTTCTGAGAGAGAACCACCTACACTTGTGTTGAGACCAAGATATTCCATTCCTACCATATGAATCTTGATCTCTAGCCTTCCCCAAGTTGCTTTCCAGTCAAATCTTCTTTCCACCAAATCCAAATCCTGTGAGAGAGAGTTGAGTGTTGGGGAGACTTTCATTTGAAGCACAAGAGCAAGGAGTTCATCATCAACACGCCATTTGTTACTTCTTGGAGAGTGGTGTCTCCTAGATTGGCTAGGTGTCACTTGGGATCCTCCGACAAGATTGTGGAGTTGAACCAAGGAGTTTGTAAGGGCAAGGAGATCGCCTACTTCGTGAAGATCTATCGCTAGTGAGGCAAGTCCTTCGTGGGAGATGGCCATGGTGGGATAGACAAGGTTGCTTCTTTGTGGACCCTTCGTTGGTGGAGCCCTCCGTGGACTCGCGCAACCGTTACCCTTCGTGGGTTGAAGTCTCCATCAACGTGGATGTACGATAGCACCACCTATCGGAACCACGACAAAAACATTCGTGTCTCCAATTGCGTTTGAATCTTCCAAACCCTTCCCTTTACATTCTTGCGAGTTGCATGCTTTACTTTTCGTTGCTCATTTACTTATTGCATGCTTGCTTGATATGTATTGTGTTTGTTAAACTTGTGCCAAAAATCCACTTCAACCTAAAGAATTTAAAAATTGCAACTTTTGGTACTTAGTGTCTAATCACCCCCCCCTCTAGACACCTCTTCTAGATCCTTTCAGGCTTAAATAAATTTTCAAGATCAAAAGAAGAATCACCCCAATCATGATCATTGCAACAAATAGTGGACATAGAAAAACTAGCATCCCCAAGCTTAGGGTTTTGCATATTATTAGCACAATTGACATTAATAGAATTTATAATAACATCATTGCAATCATACTTTTTATTCAAAGATCTATCGTGAATCACTTCATAAAATACTTCATCGCAATTTTTAGATTCACAAATTTCAAGCAAAACTTCATAAAGATAATGTAGTGCACAAAACTCACTAGCAATTGGTTCTTCATAATTGGATCTCTTAAAAAGATTAGCAAGCGGATGAGGATCCATAGATCTTAGGTTCTCTGTTTAGTAATAAATAAACAACTATTCCGACCAAACGAGCAAACGAGCCAAGTAAGTCATCAAAGCAAATGGAAAGACGAACAAAAGAAGGGTAAATAAAATGGAAAGGGTGAAGTGGGGGAGAGGAAAACGAGAGGCAAATGGCAAATAATGTAATGCGGAAGATAAGGGTTTGTGATGGGTACTTGGTATGTTGACTTTTGCGTGGACTCCAGAAGTGGCTCGTTGTTGGAAGTCAAATCTTGACTTGCACGAATCTCCCGGGCAACGGCGCCAGAAATTCTTCTTCCTACCTCTTGAGCACTGCGTTGGATTTCCCCGAAGAGGAAAGGGTGATGCAGCAAAGTAGCGTAAGTATTTCCCTTAGTTTTTGAGAACCAAGGTATCAATCCAGTAGGAGGTTGCGCGCGCGTCCCCTAGTACCTGCACAAAGCAAATAACTCCTCGCAACCAATGCGATAAGGGGTTGTCAATCCCTTCACGGTCACTTACGAGAGTGAGATCTGATAGATATGATAAGATAATATTTTTGGTATTTTTGTGATAAAGATGCAATGTAAAATAAAAGCAAAGTAAAAGCAAAGGAAATAACTAAGTATTGGAAGATTAATATGATGAAGATAGACCCGGGGCCATAGGTTTCACTAGTGGCTTCTCTCAAGAGCATAAGTATTTTATGGTGGGTGAACGAATTACTATTGAGCAATTGACAGAATTGAGCATAGTTATGAGAATATCTAGGTATGATCATGTATATAGGCATCACATCCGAGACAAGTAGACCAACTCCTGCCTGCATCTACTACTATTACTCCACTCATCGACCGCTATCCAGCATGCATCTAGAGTATTAAGTTCATGAAAACAGTGTAACGCCTTAAGCAAGATGACATGATGTAGAGGGATAAATTCATGCAATATGATAAAAAACCATCTTGTTATCCTCGATGGCAACAATACAATACGTGACGTGCTGCCCCTATTGTCACTGTGAAAGGACACCGCAAGATTGAACCCAAAGCTAAGCACTTCTCCCATTGCAAGAAAGATCAATCTAGTAGGCCAAACCAAACTGATAATTCGAAGAGACTTGCAAAGATAACCAATCATACATAAAAGAATTCAGAGAAGATTCAAATATTGTTCATAGATAGACTTGATCATAAACCAACAATTCATCGGTATCAACAAACACACCGCAAAAAGAAGATTACATCGAATAGATCTCCACAAGAGAGGGGGAGAACATTGTATTGAGATCCAAAAAGAGAGAAGAAGCCATCTAACTAATAACTATGGACCCGAAGGTCTGAGGTAAACTACTCACACTTCATCGGAGAGGCTATGGTGTTGATGTAGAAGCCCTCCGTGATGGATACCCCCTCCGGTGGAGCTCCGGAACAGGCCCCAAGATGGGATCTCGTGGATACAGGAAGTTACGGTAGTGGAATTAGGGTTTTGGCTCCGTATCTGATCATTTGGGGGTACGTAGGTATATATAGGAGGAAGGAGTACGTCGGTGGAGCAACAGAGGGCCCACGAGGGTGGAGGGCGCTTCTGGGGGTAGGCGCGCCCCCCTACCTCATGGCTCCCTCCTTTGTTTCTTGATGTAGGATCCAAGTCTCCTGGATCATGTTCGGTGAGAAAACCACATTCCCGAAGGTTTCATTTCGTTTGGACTCCCTTTGATATTCCTTTTCTTCGAAACCCTAAAATAGGCAAAAACAACAATTCTGGGCTGGGCCTTCGGTTAATAGGTTAGACCCAAAAATAATATAAAAGTGGATAATAAAGCCCAATAATGTCCAAAACAGTAGATAATATAGCATGGAGCAATCAAAAATTATAGATACGTTGGAGACGTATCATTCACACACTCATTCCGGTTGTCGGTGCTCATACTTTTTCATTGTACTCTCCATGCTAGTTTAATTTCTTTTTAGGCCTTCTTCTTGTGTGTTTGAAAAACCTTAAGAAAAACAAAAAAATAGTTGTAGCTTTTAGGCTAAGTTTACTTTCCATGCCTGTAGTAGTAATAATTAAAAGAAAACCCAAAAAGATTTATTGTTCTTCTTTTGCTTGTTGGGAGCTTTCCCATGTAAATAATTTTGTTTCTTTTCTTTTCTTTGGGGGTCGAGAGGAGAAGACCATGATGAAAATGTTGAGTGGCTCTTATATGCATTATTTTTTATCTCACAAAGAGCCCATATAACCTTTGTCTTCTCCCTTGAATTGAATGCTTGCAGATTACAACTTAGTTCAATGCACGCGCACTATTATTATTATCCACACCGTTCGGTTGTGCAAGTGAAAGGCAATAATGATGATATATGATGAACTGATTGAGATGAGAGAAGCTGGTATGAACTCGACCTCTCTTGTTTTTGTAAATATGATTAGTTCATCGTTCTTGATTCAGCCTATTATGAATGAAAGATGTTTGCAATGACAAATAGAGATTATAGTTGCTCATGCCATGCTTAATTAGCTAGGAGTTTATAATGGTCTACCTTGCGTGCCAACATGCTATTAAAATGGTTGTGATGTGGTATGTTAGGGTGGTATCCTCCTTTGAATGATTTGAGTGGCTTGACTTGGCACATGTTCACGCATGTAGTTGAAACAAATCAACATAGCCTCCACGATATTTATGTTCATGGTGAATTATATCCTACACATGCTTGCACTCAGTGTTGATTAATTTTAATGCAGGTTCATGACTGTTGTCGCTCTCTAGCTGGTCGCTTCACAGTCTCTTTCTAGCCTTCACTTACTGCTTGTGCATCCAATTCAATAAACCCAAAAGTTATTCCATATGAGTCCACCATACCTTCCTATATGCGGTATCTACCTGCCGTTCCAAGTAAATTTGTATGTGCCAAATTCTAAACCTTCAAATGAAATTCTGTTTTGTATGCTCGAATAGCTCATGTATCAACTAGGGTTGTCTATATCTTCCATGCTAGGCGGTTTATTCTCAAGAGGAGTGGACTCCGCTCCTCATTCACGAGAAAATGGCTGGTAACTGGGATGCCCAGTCCCATGCTCAAATCGAATCAAAATAATTGCAAACAAAACTCCCCCAGGATTGTTGTTAGTTGGAGGCACCCGTTGTTTCGGACAAGCCATGGATTGATGTTTGTTGGTGGTAGGGGAGTATAAACTTTACCATTCTGCTGGGGAACTGCCTATAATGTGTGTAGCATGGAAGATATCGAGATCTCTTGGTTGTTATGTTGACAATGAAAGTATACCGCTCAAAATATTATTTATCTCTATTTCAAAAATCGAGCTCTGGCACCTCTACAAATCCCTGCTTCCCTCTACGAAGGGCCTATCTATTTACTTTTATGTTGATTCGTCATCCTCCTATTAAAAAGCACCAGTTGGAGAGCACCGCTGTCATTTGCATGTGTTATTATTAGTTTACATTGAGTATGACTGTGACTGGATCTCTTTTACCATGAATTACAATTTCCAGTCAGCCCTCAATCTTCAGAGGTGCTCTGCATTTATGTTTTGCGGTCTCAGAAAGGGCTAGCGAGATACCATCTTGTTATATCATATTATGATTGTTTTGAGAAAGTGTTGTCATCTGAGATTTATTATTATTGCTCGCTAGTTGATTATGTCATTGATATGAGTAAACATGAGACCTAAATGTTATTGTGAATATGGTTAGTTCATAATCTTTGTTGAAAACTTGAATGCTGGCTTTACATATTTACAACAACAAGAGCAAACAGAATTTGTAAAAGTTTTTCTTTATCACTTTCAATTTGTCAACTGAATTGCTTGAGGACAAGCAAAGGTTTAAGCTTGGGGGATTTGACACGTCTCCAACATATCTACTTTTCCAAACACTTTTGCCCTTGTTTTGGTCTCTAACTTGCATGATTTGAATGGAACTAATCCGGACTGACGCAGTTTTAAGCAGAATTGCCATGGTGTTATTTTTGTGCAGAAATAAAAGTTCTCGGAATGACCTGAAAATCAACGGAGAATATTTTTGGAATATATCAAAAATATTGGTGAAAGAATCAAGGCCAGGGGGGCCACACCCTGTCCACGAGGGTGGGGGCGCGCCTACCCCCTGGGCACGCCCCTGCCTCGTGGGCCCCCTGGTGCTCCACCGACCTCAACTCCAACTCTATATATTCACATTTAGGGAGAAAAAAATTAGAGAGCCGCCGCCAAGCCCTAATCTCTCTCAGGAGGGCTGATCTAGAGTCCGTTCGGGGCTCCAGAGAGGGGAATCCATCGCCATCATCATCATCAACCTTCCTCCATCACCAATTTCAAGATGCTCACCACCGTGCGTGAGTAATTCCATCGTAGGCTTGCTGGACGATGATGGGTTGGATGAGATTTATCATGTATTCAAGTTAGTTTTGTTAGGGTTTGATCCCTAGTATCCATTATGTTCTGAGATTGATGTTGCTATGACTTTGCTATGCTTAATGCTTGTCACTAGGGCCCGAGTGCCATGATTTCAGATCTGAACCTATTATGTTTTCATGAATATATGTGAGTTCTTGATCCTATCTTGCAAGTCTATAGTCACCTATTATGTGTTATGATCCGTTAACCCCGAAGTGACAATAATCGGGATACTTACCGGTGATGGCCGTAGTTTGAGGAGTTCATGTATTCACTAAGTGTTAATGCTTTGGTCCGGTACTCTATTAAAAGGAGGCCTTAATATCCCTTAGTTTCCAATAGGAACCCACTGCCACGGGAGGGTAGGACAAAAGATGTCATGCAAGTTCTTTTCCATAAGCATGTCTGACTATAATCAGAATACATGCCTACATTACATTGATGAATTGGAGCTAGTTCTGTGTCACCCTATGTTATAACTGTTGCATGAGGAATCGCATCTGACATAATTATCCATCACTGATCCATTGCCTACGAGCTTTTCACATATTGATATTTTCTTAGTTACTTTTCCGTTGCCGCTGTTACAATCACTACAAAACCAATACTGTTACTTTTGCCACCGTTACCGTTACTTCCATATTACTTGCTACTAAATACTTTGCTGCAGATATTAAGTTTTCCAGATGTGGTTGAATTGACAACTCAGGTGCTAATACTTGAGAATATTCTTTGGCTCCCCTTGTGTCGAATCAATAAATTTGGGTTGAATACTCTACCCTCGAAAATTGTTGCGATCCCCTATACTTGTGGGTTATCAAGGTACAAATCCTACGGAAAGTTCACTCCGAGGCTTATGGAGGGCATCATGCTGGAGATAGAACTGCTCACAAGGTATTGCAATCTAGATTTTATTGGCCTACTCTCTTCAAGGATGCCCGTAAGTTTGTCTCTTCTTGTGATGAATGTCAAAGAATAGGTAATATCGGTAAGCGTCAAGAAATTCCTATGAATTATTCACTTGTTGAACCTTTTGATGTTTGGGGATTTGATTACATGGGACCTTTTCCTGTAGCGACCCGACCTCAGATGGTCAAGTCTCTGTGCTTAAGTGTCATCCCTGGATCGGTATGCTGACACACAGAGTACTCGAGGATTTATAATAGAGGTAAATCACATGTATAAAGTAACATCAATACTATTATCTCAATCCAAATAGCGGAAGTAACAACAAGGTTGTGGATTCCCATCAACACCAACTGCAAAGTTGAGTGTAGAATTCGTAACCCTAACGTATCACTTACTCGTCATAAGAATCCTACAACATGAGACATTGCAGCCACAAAGGGTCTGTACATTGAATGTACTGGAAAATTCACACCATAGAGCAATGATGATAATAGCTATCACCACATGCATATCTGGCTGGTGGAGGCTCTATGGTTATCATGTTTTTGCGAAAAGCCAATTTTTTCCTACTAGAAAGGAATATATTTTATTTAACTACATAGTTTTGTTGAAAATATTGAGAAGGTTCCTCCAACTCAATCCCAATTAAAAGTTAACATCCCAACAAATTAATTTAGTAGAGTGATGAGATCAATATGATAATCCAGGAACCAGATACTCAAGATGTCCATAACCGGGGACACGACTAATCATGATTAGTTTGTACACTCTGCAGAGGTTTGCGCACTTTTCCCCACAAGACTCGATCTCCTCCGTTTGATTCCTCGCACTACATGGTGTTTGAGAAACGGATGACCAAGGCACAGTCTTTCAGAAGCATTAACTCTTTACCCTGGGTGGACAGTTACACCTACTTTCCCCTACATCTTCTAGCCCACCTCTGAAAGAGGTCACACAACCTACTCAACTATGCTAGAGCCCATAATGGCTTGTGGCTGCACACGGAAGTTTCTAGCATGAATAATCTTATGATCCCTTTGAGCCTGGGTGGCATTCCATAGGGTGATCACATGGGTCCTCCGGGATCCCCTTGGGCAAGCACTGGGTTCTCCAGGTGCCCGGGGAGACCACTGGGTGCTCCAGGGTGCCCCTACCATTCCACCCAGATGTGTATTAAAGTAGCCACCTTAACTTAACCATTAAATAATAACTCTCACATCTGTCATGAATCACTCAACCAAACCACGTCTACGAGCATAGCATAGCAGTATAAGCATCACGTAGTAACACCCAGGGTTTGAATGTAAGACAATAGGTTCCTACCTCATCAACTACTTCCCAATACCCACATGTTATCAAATCCTAACCATGCAATGTGTGAGGGTTGAAACTAATGCATAAAAACTGGGTATGAAGAGTATGATCAAAGTGTGAACTTGCCGTGTACAGTCGATGTAGATGATTCACACTCATAACTCCTGATAGTTCTACTCGTCATACTCCGGTCAATCTAGCATAAGCAAGCAATAGTAACCACACATAAGCAATCACTCAAAAGATCGAAAAGCACGAAGATGAAAATTCAGAAAACATCAAAACCAACAAATAACTCTTGCAACATAAAACAATTTCTAACATTACCAAAATTATGTGAATTTGGCCTTATCAGAAAGTTTAAGTCAAGAGCTTCGATTTGCAAAAAGAATCAACTAAATCAGAATTATAAAACTCAAGTTATGAACAAAAGAAGTTTGAATATGAATCTGGACAAATTTCAAAATTTGAATATTTCAAAAAGTTGATGTGGCAGGTTCACTGGATAGGTGAAAACAAGACAAAACTATAGGCGCTGGTTTCATCTAATTTGGATAAACGAGTGAAAAGTTATGGCTATTTGAAAAATCAGGGCTAAGCTGTTTTACGGAAGAAAAATAGCTACGGCTAAAAATATCTAAGTCTAATGTATAAATACATATACTGATTGATAATCTAATTATTCTATTGTACTAGTCTAGAAATAATAAACTACGGAAGTATAAAAAGAAAAAAAAACGAAGAAAGGTACCTTTATAAGATAGAGAAAAGACGACTTCAGAGAGAGGAGACAATTTCCAGAAGTCCCGCTGAAGAGAAAAAATATTTTTCTTAAATGATATTGATTTAACCCGAATCGGATAATTTTTTGAGGCTCTATAGGTCTATATTTATAGGTGGAAAAAAGAGGTTTTGGGGTCAAAGGCTAGACAATGTAGGACTAAACATATACGTACGTAGATGAAATTTAAAAAGAAAATATGGACTGAAAAGTTAGGCCTGGCCACGCGCTGTAGTTTTTTTTAAAAAAAATCGGTCAAATAAAAAAAGGCTGGCTGGGCCTGGCCCATGTAGAAGAAACAAAACAATGGGACGCCCGACGCCACTGTACCGCACACGTGGGCGACAGTTAGTTCCAGGCGCACGTGCAGTTTTCTTTTTTTAATAGAAACAGAAAAGGAAAAGCAGAATAACGAAAAAAAGTAAAATTATATATAGGAATATTACATATCGAAATTTTCAGAAAAAGATTTCCTATGACTTGGACATTTTTCTAGCACCAAATAATATCTACATGAATTCAAATAAATCAAACAGTGCTACTGCTCTAATAGAACCCAATAAATATCATTTTAAAAAAATACCAAAATGATTTCAAATTTATTTCTCTCCAATTTTCTAATGTAGGGAATCATTTTACCCTATTTTCCATATATTTTATTTATGGAGGAAAATAATTTGAATAAAAACAAAATAACCCCAAATTGAAAATAATTTCAATGGGACTTCGAATTTAATTCTTTTAAAACTTCCAACTCATATTTCATATGTTTCGAAGAAGTCATTTTATCTTCTCTCATGAAAATCATTGAGTTGCATAAAGTTTCTGAGTTGGAAAATATTTCCAAATAAATTTCAAATATTTTCAAAAACCCTTTTAATTTATTTAAATAGAAGAAGTCATGTCATCTTCTCTCTAGGGTTTTGTATTTGAAACGAATTTGAATTCACGGAGATCATAAAAGCAAAATGAAAGTTTGGGAAAGTCCTTTTATTCCCTCTCATTTAAAAGTTTTGAATTTCACTCAATTTCAGTCAATCAATCACACAACAATCAAACAAAACTATCTATTTAATATAACATTCCAAAATTTAGAATTTTGGGATGTTACATTTCCTTCCTCTATTGGGTATACACATATTTTGGTTGTTGTTGATTATGTTACGAAATGGGTAGAAGCTATTCCAACTAGTAGTGATGATCACAACACCTCTATTAAAATGCTTAAGGAAATTATTTTCCCAAGGTTTGGAGTCCCTAGATATTTAACGACTGATGGTGGTTCACACTTTATTCATGGTGCTTTCCGTAAAATGGCTGCCAAGTATGATGTTAACCATAGAATTGCATCGCCCAATCATCCTCGGTCTAGTGGTCAATTTGAAGTTAGAAATAGAAAATTAATGTTGCAAAAGACTGTCAATAGGTCCAGCAAGAATTGGTCTAAGAAATTAGATGATGCACTTTGGGCCTATAGAACAGCTTATAAAAATCCTATGTGTATGTCTTCTTATAAAATGGTTTATGGAAAAGCTTGTAATTTACCTCTTGAGGTAGAACATAAGGCTTATTGGGCAGTTAAAGAACTCAATTATGATTTCACACTTGCTGGTGAAAAGAGGTTATTTGATATAAGCTCATTAGATGAATGGAGAACCCAAGCTTATGAAAATGCAAAGTTGTTCAAAGAAAAGGTTAAAAGATGGCAGGACAAAAGAATCCAAAAGTGTGAGTTTAAAGTTGGAGAATATGTTCTTTTGTACAACTCTCGTTTTAGATTTTTTGCAGGGAAGTTCCTCTCGAAATGGGAAGGCCCCTATGTCATCGAGGAGGTTTACCGGTCTGGAGCCATCAAAATAAATAATTTCGAAGTCACTACCCGAAGGTTGTCAATGGACACGAATAAAGAATTATATCTGAGATTCCATCTACCATGGCCTCTTCAAGCTCCTCCAAGGACAAGATCTCTCCTTCATCACTACCATCGTCTCCTTCACCACCAAAAGGAGAATTAAGTATCGGGTACGGGCACTCCCCTTGGCTTCCGCCAAGCTTGGGGGAGGTGCCTCAGTATCGTATCATCCCACTATATTTTTGCTTTTATTTATCTTAGTTCAATCTTTTGCTTTATATGAAATAAAGTTTATTTCGATCCTTTCTTCTTTTGAAAGTTTGCTTAGTGATCTATCTTTGTAATCGTGTGCAAGTTATATAATGAATTTATTTTTAGTTTTTGCTTTCTTTACTTTCATGTTGCAAATGAATAGAAGAATTAAGGAAGGAAGAAAAGGAGAAGGGAAATAAATAAAAAGGAAATAAATCAATAAGATTATATACTAATCCTATGGTAGGTGATGGCACCACATAAGGAAAAGTATATATAAGTAGAAAATTTTATTAGAAATTAACAAACATAGCATTAGTCAATGATGCAACTCATGAAAGAACTAATAACGGAAGAAAAGATTCACATATAGATATACTATCCTTGAAATCTTTTGTGATTGTGAGCATATAGATGGCACCACATAATATTTTAGTTTTTGATTTCTTTACTTTCATGTTGCCAAAATTATTGACGTTGGACAAGGAAGACAACTTAATGGTTTATGTTTGTTTATATTCACATAGAAGTCATATTGTCATAGATCCTTTAACATGTGATGCTTGCCCCTATCTTTGCAAGCCAAAAATTCCATACTAAGTAGAGATACTACTTGTGCATCCAAAAACCCTTAAACCCAAATCTTTTTCAAGTGTCCACCTTACCTATCTAGCGACTGAGCAAGATCCCTCAGTTAAGTTGTTAGCGGTGCAAAAAGGCAATAAAAATTGCTTCTAAATATGTGGGATCATTTAGTGTAAGAGAAAATTTAGCGTTGCACGAACTTGGATGACAAAGAATAAAAGCGACAGACTTCATAATAAAGGTTGTCATCTTAAGGGGCAATGCAACGTGATGTTCTCTTGCACTAAGGGATTGAACATGCAAACAAATAAGCGCATGGCAACCTCTGCTTCCCTCTGCGAAGGGCCTATCTTTTACTTTTATGTATTTACTTTTATGCAAAAGAGTCAAAGTTTTCCCTCTATTCCTTTTTATTTTCTCTTTTGGCAAGCATGATGTGGTGAGGAAAGTGAAGGAAATATGCCCTAGAGGCAATAATAAAGTTGTTATTTATATTTCCTTATATCATGATAAATGTTTATTATTCATGCTAGAATTGTATTAACCGGAAACTTAGTACATGTGTGAATACATAGACAAACAGAGTGTCACTAGTATGCCTCTACTTGACTAGCTCGTTAATCAAAGATGGTTAAGTTTCCTAGCCATAGACATGAGTTGTCATTTGATGAACGGGATCACATCATTAGAGAATGATGTGATTGACTTGACCCATCCGTTAGCTTAGCACTATGTTCGTTTAGTTTATTGCTATTGCTTTCTTCATAACTTATACATGTTCCCATGACTATTAGATTATGCAACTCCTGAATACCATAGGAACACTTAGTGTGCTATCAAACGTCACAACGTAACTGGGTGATAATAAAGATGCTCTATAGGTGTCTCCGATGGTGTTTGTTGAGTTGGCATAGATTGAGATTAGGATTTGTCACTCCGATTGCCGGAGAGGTATCTCCGAGCCCTCTCGGAAATGCACATCACTATAAGTCTTGCAAGCAATGTGACTAATAAGTTAGTTGCAGGATGTTGCATTACGAAATGAGTAAAGAGACTTGCCGGTAATGAGATTGAACTAGGTATGATGATACCGATGATCGAATCTCGGGCAAGTAACATACTGATGACAAAGGGAACAATGTATGTTGTTATGCGGTTCGACCGATAAATATCTTCGTAGAATATGTAGGAGCCAATATGGGCATCCAGGTTCCGCTATTGGTTATTGACCAGAGAGATGTCTTGGTCATGTCTACATAGTTCTCGAACCCGTAGGGTCCGCACGCTTAACGTTCGTTGATGATATAGTATTATATGAGTTATGTATGTTGGTGACCGAATGTTGTTCGGAGTCCTAGATGAGATCATGGACATGACGAGGAACTCTGGAATGGTACAAATATAAAGATTGATATATGGGATAATAGTGTTTGGTCTCCGAAAGGGGTTCCGGATGTTTCCCGAAATGTTTGGTTACGAGAACACTTTATTTGGGCCAAAGGGAAAGCCCACGAGGTTTTTGGAAACTGCAAAAGGAAGTTTTGCGAAGTCTAGGGGCCAGACGCCAGGGTCCCTGGCGTCTGGGTCCTGACGCCGGGAACCCTGGCGTCTGGTCCTGGAGTTCGAGGACTCTTGCCTTTCGGGTGAAACCAACTTTGTGTAGGCTTTTACTCCTAGTTTCGACCCCAAGGTTCAACATATAAATAGAGGGGTAGCGCTAGCACACAAGACACATCAAGAAACACGAAGCCGTGTGCCACCAACCCCATCCCCTCTAGTTTATCGTCTGTCATAGTTTTCGTAGTGCTTAGGCGAAGCCCTGCGGAGATTGTTCTCAACCAACACCATCATCACGCCGTCGTGCTGCCGGAACTCATCTACTACTTCACCCCTCTTGCTGGATCAAGAAGGCGAGGATGTCATCGAGCTGAACGTGTGTTGAACACGGAGGTGTCGTACGTTCGGTACTCGATCGGGACGGATCGTGAAGGTGTAGGACTACATCAACCGCGTTGATAGACGCTTCCTCTTTTGGTCTACGAGGGTATGTATACACACTCTCCCCTCTCGTTGCCATGCATCTCCTAAATAGGTCTTGCATGATCGTAGGAATTTTTTTGAAATACTGCGTTCCCCAACAGTGGTATTAGAGCCAAGTCTATCGTAGATGTTATATGCACGAGTAGAACACAAAGAAGTAATGGGCGTGGGTATATACATATTGCTTGCCGTCACTAGTTGTTTCTTGATTCGGCGGTATTGTTGGATGAATCGGCCCGAACTGACATTACATGACCGTGTTCATGAGACTGGTTCTATCGACGTGCTTTGCACACAGGTGGCTGGCGGGTGTCAGTTTCTCCAACTTTAGTTGAATCGGATTCAATGAACAGGGTTCCTTTTGAAGATCAAAAAGCAATCACTATACCGTGTTGTGGTTCTTTGATGCGTAGGTAAGAACGGTTCTTGCTAAGCTCGTAGCAGCCACGTAAAACTTGCAACAACAAAGTAGAGGACGTCTAACTTGTTTTTGCAGGGCATGTTGTGATGTGATATGGTCAAGATGTGATTATATAAATTATTGTATGAGATGATCATGTTTTGTAACACAGTTATCGACAACTGGCAGGACCCATATGGTTGTTGCTTTATTGTATGAAATGCAATCGCCATGTAATTGCTTTACTTTATCACTAAGCGGCAGCGATAGTCATAGAAGCAATAGTTGGCGAGACGACAACGATGCTACGATGGAGATTAAGGTGTCAAGCCAGTGACAATGGTGATCATGACGGTGCTTTGGAGATAGAGATCAAAGGCACAAGATGATGATGGCCATATCATATCACTTATATTGATTCCATGTCATGTTTATCCTTTATGCATCTTATTTTGCTTAGTACGGCGGTAGCATTATAAGACGATCTCTCAATAAATTTCAAGGTATAAGTGTTCTCCCTGAGTATGCACCGTTGCTTTAGTTTTGTGCCGAGACACCACGTGATGGTCGGGTGTGATAAGCTCTACGTTCACATACAATGGGTGCAAGCCAGTTTTGCACAACCAGAATACTTGGGTTAAACTTGACGAGCCTAGCATATGCAGATATGGCCTCGGAACGCTAAGACCGAAAGGTCGAGCGTGAATCATATATTAGATATGATCAACATAGTGATGTTCACCATTGAAAACTAATCCATCTCACGTGATGATCGGACATGGTTTAGTTGATATGGATCACGTGATCACTTAGATGATTAGAGGGATGTCTATCTAAGTGGGAGTTCTTAAGTAATATGATTAATTGAACTTTAATTTATCATGAACTTAGTACATGATAGTATTTTGCATGTCTATGTTGTTGTAGATAAATGGCATGTGATGTTGTTCCGTTCAATTTTAATGGGTTCCTAGAAAAAGCTAAGTTGAAAGATGATGGTAGCAACTACATGGACTGGGTCCGTAACTTGAGGATTATCCTCATTGCTGCATAGAAGAATTATGTCCTGGAAGCACCGCTAGGTGCCAAACCCGCTGCAGGAGCAACTCTAGATGTTATGAACACCTGGGAGAGCAAAGCTGATGACTACTCGATAGTTCAGTGTGCCATGCTTTACGGCTTAGAACCGGGACTTCAACGATGTTTTGAACGTCATGGAGCATATGAGATGTTCCAGGAGCTGAAGTTAATATTTCAAGCAAATGCACGGATTGAGAGATATGAAGTCTCCAATAAGTTCTACAGCTGCAAAAAGGAGGAGAATAGTTCTGTCAGTGAGCACATACTCAAAATTTCTGGGTACCACAATCACTTGACTCAGGTGGGAGTTAATCTTCCAGTTGATAGTGTCATTGACAGAGTTCTTCAATCACTACAAAAGCTTCATGATGAACTATAATATGCAAGGGATGGATAAGACAATTCCCGAGCTCTTCGGGATGCTAAAAGCTGTGGAGGTAGAAATCAAGAAGGAGCATCAAGTGTTGATGGTCAACAAGACCACCAGTTTCAAGAAGAAGGGCAAAGGGAATAAGGGGAACTTCAATAAGAACGACAAGGAAGTTGTCGCTCAAGTGAAGAAGCACAAGTCTGGACCTAAGCCTGAGACTGAGTGCTTCTACTGCAAAGGGACTGGTCACTGGAAACGGAACTGCCCCAAGTATTTGGCGGATTAGAAGGATGGCAAAGTGAAAGGTATATTTGATATACATGGTATTGATGTGTACCTTACTAATGCTCGCAGTAGCGCCTGGGTATTTGATGCTGGTTCTATTGCTAATATTTGCAACTCAAAACAGGGGCTATGGATTAAGCGAAGATTGGCTAAGGACGGGGAGACGATGCACGTGGGAAATGGTTCCAAAGTCGATGAGATCGCCGTTGCACGCTACCTCTACATCTACCTTCGGGATTAGTTTTAGACCTGAATAATAGTTATTTGGTGCCAACATTAAGCATGAACATTATATCTGGATCTTGTTTGATGCGAGACAGTTATTCATTTAAATCAGAGAATAATGGTTGTTCTATTTATATGAGTAATATCTTTTATCGTCATGCACCCTTGATGAGTGATCTATTTTTACTAAATCTTGATAGTAGTGATACACATATTCATAGTATTGAAGCGAAAAGATATAAGTTTAATAATGATAGTGCAACTTATTTGTGGCACTGCCGTTTAGGTCATATTGGTGTAAAGCGCATGAAGAAACTCCATGTTGATGGGCTTTTGGAATCACTTGATTATGAATCACTTGATGCTTGCGAACCATGCCTCATGGGCAAGATGACTAAGACTCCGTTCTACGGAACAATGGAATGAGCAACAGACTTATTAGAAATAACACATACTGATGTATGCGGATCGATGAGTGTTGACGCTTGTGGCAGGTGTCGTTATTTTCTGACCTTCACAGATGATTTGAGAAGATATGTGTATGTCTACTTAATAAAACATAAGTCTAAAACATTTGAAAACTTCAAAGAATTTCAGAGTGAAGTGGAAAATCATCGTAACAAGAAAATTAAGTTTCTTTGATCTGATCATGGAGGTGAATATTTGAGTTATGAGTTTGGTCTTCATTTGAAACAATGTGGAATAGTTTCGCAACTCACGCCACCTAGAACACCACAGCGTAGTGGTGTGTCCGAATGTCATAACCGCATTTTATTATATATGGTGCGATCTATGATGTCTCTTGCTGATTTACCGCTATCATTTTGGGGTTATGCTTTAGAGGCGGCTGCATTCACGTTAAATAGGGCACCATCGAAATCTATTGAGACGACACCTTATGAAGTGTGGTTTGGCAAGAAACCCAAGTTGTCGTTTCTTAAAGATTGGGGTTGTGATGCTTATGTGAAAAAGCTTCAACCTAATAAGCTCGAACCCAAATCAGAGAAATGTGTCTTCATAGGATACCCAGAGGAGACTGTTGGATACACCTTCTATCACAGATCCGAAGGCAAGATATTCATTGCTAAGAATGGATCCTTCCTAGAGAAGGCGTTTCTCTCGAAAGAAGTGAGTGGGAGGAAAGTAGAACTTGATGAGGTAATTGTACCTTCTCCCTTATTGGAAAGTGGTTCATCACTAAAATCAGTTCCAGTGATTCCTACACCAGTAAGTGAGGAAGCTAATGATGATGATTATGAAACTTCTGATCAAGTTACTACCGAAACTCGTAAGTCAAGCAGAGTAAGATCTGCACCAGAGTGGTACGGTAATCCTGTTCTGGAGGTCATGTTACATGACCATGACGAACCTACGAACTATGAGGAAGCGATGATGAGCCTAGATTCCCCAAAATGGCTTGACGCCATGAAATCTGAGATGGGATCCATGTATGAGAACAAAGTGTGGACTTTGGTTGACTTGCCCGATGATCGGCAAGCCATAGAGAATAAATGGATCTTCAAGAGGAAGACTGACGCTGACGGTAATGTTACTGTCTACAAAGCTCGACTTGTTGCGAAAGGTTTTCAACAAGTTCAAGGAGTTGACTACCATGAGACCTTCTCACCCGTAGCGATGCTTAAGTCCGCCCGAATCATGTTAGCAATTGCCGCATTTTACGATTATGAAATTTGTCAAATGGATGTCAAAATTGCATTCCTTAATGGATATCTTAAAGAAGAGTTTTATATGATGCAACCAGAAGGTTTTGTCGATCCAAAAGGTGCTAACAAAGTGTGTAAGTTCCAGCGATCCATTTATGGACTGGTGCAAGCATCTCAGAGTTGGAATATACGCTTTGATAGTGTGATAAAAGCATATGGTTTTATACAGACTTTTGGAAAAGCCTGTATTTACAAGAAAGTGAATCAGAGCTCTGTAGCATTTCTGATATTATATGTGGATGACATATTATTGATCGGAAATGATACTGAATTTCTGAATAGCATAAAAGGATACTTGAATAAGATTCTTTCAATGAAAGACCTCGGTGAAGCTGCTTATATATTGGGCATCAAGATCTATAGAGATAGATCAAGACGCTTAATTGGACTTTCACAAAGCACATACCTTGCTAAAGTTTTGAAGAAGTTCAAAATGGATCAAGCGAAGAAGGGGTTCTTGCCTGTGTTACAAGGTGTGAAGTTTAGTCAGACTCAATGCCCGACCACTACAGAATATAGAGAGAAAATGAAAGTCATTCCCTATGCTTCAGCCATAGGTTCTATCATGTATGCAATGCTTTGTACCAGACCTAATGTGTGCCTTGCTATAGGTTTAGCAGGGAGGTACCAAAGTAATCCAGGAGTGGATCACTGGACAGTGGTCAAGAACATCCTGAAATACCTGAAAATGACTAAGGATATGTTTCTCGTTTATGGAGGTGACAAAGAGCTCATTGTAAACGGTTACGTTGATGAAAGATTTGACACTGATCTGGATGACTCTAAGTCAGAGACCGGATACGTATTTTTATTGAATGGTGGAGTTGTCAGTTGGTGCAGTTCTAAGCAAAGCATCGTGGCATGATCTACATGCGAAGCGTGATACATAGCTGCTTCGGAAGCAACAAATGAAGGAGTCTGGATGAAGGAGTTCATATCTGATCTAGGTGTCATACCTAGTGCATCGGGTCCAATGAAAATCTTTTGTGACAATACTGGTGCAATTGCCTTGGCAAATGAATCCAGATTTCACAACAGAACCAACACATCAAGAGACGCTTCAATTCCATCCGTGATCAAGTCACGGAGGAAGACATAGAGATTTGCAAGATACATACGGATCTGAATGTTGCAGACCCGTTGACTAAACCTCTCTCACGAGCAAAACATGATCATCACCAAGACTCCATGGGTGTTAGAATTGTTACAATGTAATCTAGATTATTGATTCTAGTGCAAGTGGGAAACTGAAGTAAATATGCCCTAGAGGCAATAATAAAGTTGTTATTTATATTTCCTTATATCATGATAAATGTTTATTATTCATGCTAGAATTGTATTAACCGGAAACTTAGTACATGTGTGAATACATAGACAAACAGAGTGTCACTAGTATGCCTCTACTTGACTAGCTAGTTAATCAAAGATGGTTAAGTTTCCCAGCCATAGACATGAGTTGTCATTTGATGAATGGGATCACATCATTAGAGAATGATGTGATTGACTTGACCCATCTGTTAGCTTAGCACTATGATCGTTTAGTTTATTGCTATTGCTTTATTCATAACTTATACATGTTCCTATGACTATGAGATTATGCAACTCCCGAATACCGAAGGAACACTTAGTGTGCTATCAAACGTCACAACGTAACTGGGTGATTATAAAGATGCTCTACAGGTGTCTCCGATGGTGTTTGTTGAGTTGGCATAGATTGAGATTAGGATTTTTCACTCTGATTGTCGAAGAAGTATCTCCAGGCCCTCTCGGTAATGCACATCACTATAAGCCTTGCAAGCAATGTGACTAATAAGTTAGTTGCAGGATGTTGCATTACGGAATGAGTAAAGAGACTTGCCGGTAACGAGATTGAACTAGGTATGATGATACTAACGATCGAATCTCGGGCAAGTAACATACAGATGACAAAGGGAACAACGTATGTTGTTATGCGGTTCAACCGATAAAGATCTTCGTAGAATATGTAGGAGACAATATGGGCATCTAGGTTCTGCTATTGGTTATTGACCAGAGAGATGTCTTGGTCATGTCTACATAGTTCTCGAACCCGTAGGGTCCGCACGCTTAACGTTCGTTGATGATATAGTATTATATGAGGTATGTATGTTGGTGACCGAATGTTATTAGGAGTCCCGGATGAGATCACGAACATGACGAGGAACTCTGGAATGGTCCGGATATAAAGATTGATATATGGGATAATAGTGTTTGGTCTCCGGAAGGGTTCTGAAATTCACCGGAAGGGGTTACGGATGTTTCCCGAAATGTTTGGGTACGAGAACACTTTATTTGGGCCAAAGGGGAAAGCCCACAAGGTTTTTGGAAAGCGCAAAAGGAAGTTTCGTGGAGTCCTGATGTCTACTACACAACCTTCTTCTTGTAGACGTTGTTGGGCCTCCAAGTACAGAGGTTTGTAGGATAGTAGCAAATTTCCCTCAATTGGATGACCAAAGGTTTATCAATCCGTGGGAGGCGGAGGATGAAGATGTTGTCGGTGTTCTGGGAACGGGGGTCCCCAGACTTGCCTACCTGCGGCCCACGGCGTGGCGCTACAAGCAGGCCCGTATGGCCCAACTTCACCAACATGCATTCAAAACCCTCGCGAGGGGCCATGCCTCGCGAGGCGGGCGACGCAAAACCTCCTTAGGAGCGGCCTCACTAGGCTGGCTCGCGAGGGGCGGAGAGATCAAGGCCAGGCAAACCTCGCGAGGTTTCAATGACGTGAGCCATGATGATCGATACCAGGCGGGTGCCAGGCAGGCGCCAGCGCTCACAGTGTCCTTGTTTCCTCTTTGGTGTTAAGGAGGCAAGCGCAGACGAAGAGTACCAAGGCGTCAAGCAAAGTTTTCCATATCGGTGCAACAAGACCAAGACCAGCAGGACGGCAGGACGGAGGTCACCATGGAGCCCCAGACGGCGTCACCACCAGAGCCTTTGGCAGGCGAAGACTGATTTTGTCAGGATAACTTGTACTAGTTGTCCCCTTTCAAATTGGCCGTTGTTGGCTCCCTTCCCGCTCAATATTTGGGGAGAGGACCAGGGCCTCCATAAATAGGATTAGCCACCATAGCGGAGGGGAGAGGATCGACCTCATATGAGATCTGAGCCATTCCATTGTTAGCCACACACCAACCAAGCACAAGAACACCTCACCTCAGGAGGTTATTCTTCCCCTTGTACTGTTCATCATCAGCCCAAGAGGCAATCCACCACACCACACTGGAGTAGGGTATTACACCACAACGGTGGCCTGAACCAGTATAAATCTTGTGTCTCTTGTGTTGTGAGTTCGTTGACCTAGCCTTTGAGATAGAGAAGTGCTTGAGGGCGTGATCGGTGATGGAGAGATATTCGCGCACACCACGGTGTTCGAACCTTAAGGGCTTTGCCGAAACCCGAAATTCGACATTTGGCACACCAGGTAGGGGTGCACCGGAGTTTTCCTTCCGTCGATTCGTGCTCCACCATCTTCACGCCCATTCTCTATGGCTAGCGCCGCCCTTTCGGCTGGATCTATGGGTGCCCACAGTGACACACGGGGGCTCTGAGCCCTTGCTGCCGCTCTGCGGCAGGTGCAGTGGCCATCCAAGTTCAAGCCGGAGATGCCGCCACGCTACGACGGTGCAACGGACTCGTCGGCTTTCCTACTGGCGTATGAGGAGGCCGTCCTTAAGGCCGGGGGCGACGACAAGGTCATGGCCAACTGGCTTCCCATGGCCCTCACTGGCGCACCGCGCGCCTAGCTGCTCAACCTCCCCGGATCCACGGTGGCGTCCTGGGAGGAGTTGCGCGGCCTCTTCATTGCACGCTACGCAGCACCGGCGCACCACGCGGTTGCGGCCCTCCTCGGCCGCTCACAAGCACCGCCCTCGGATCGTCACTTCAAACCATTCTTTCTTCAGATCGGCGCCACATCCAAGCGCCCGGGGGCTCCGCCGGGCTGGGCCGCGCCTGAGGCCGACCTCACCTTCGACTCAGGGGATCATCCCGCCTCCACCGTCGGCTCAGGTGCGCTCCCAATGCTTTGCACGCCCACCATCTTCCACGTGTCCATCACCAAGACGCTCGTCGACGGCGGCGCCGGCCTCAATGTGCTCTCCGTCGAGGCCTTCAGCCTTCTTCACGTACCGCTCGAGCGGCTCCGTCCTAGCAAGCCTTTCTCAGGGGTTGGTGGAGGCTCCGCCCGCTCCATGGGGTAGATCCGCCTCCTCGTGACCTTCGACACGCGCGACAACTACTGCACTGAGCTCATCGACTTCGACATCGCACACATTAGCCTCCCGTACAACGCCATCCTCGGGTACCCGGCCCTGGCTTAGTTCATGGCGACGACCCATCCGTCCTACAACCTCATGTAGATGCCCGGGAGCAAGAGTGTCCTCACAGTAGTTGGGGACACCAAGGAAGCCTTGATGACGCTCAAGCTCGCCCTCAAGACCGCCGCAGTAGCACAACCCACCTACGCGGATACCTCCAAGGCCAAGGGAGCCGCACCAACCAAGAAGAAGCAGTTTTTCACTCAGGACAAGGCAGAAACCAAGCAGGTGCCAGTCGAGGGACGGGTCCTTGGGGGCAACCTTTACCATAGGCGCCAACCTCGAGCCTGGTCAGGAGGAGGCGCTGGTGAAGTTTCTGCGCGCAAACAAGGAAGTGTTCGCTTGGGAGCCCGATTAGCTGGTAGGGGTCCCAAGAGGGGTGATAGAGCACCACCTCAAGGTGTGCCCCAACGTGCACCCCGTAAAGCAAAAGGCGAGGCGACAGTCCACGGAGAAGCAAGCTTTCATCATCCAAGAGACCTGCAAGTTGGAGGCTGTGGGTGTCATTCGCGAGGTTCGGTACCCTGAGTGGCTGGAAAACCCTGTCGTCGTCCCCCAGAAAGGCGGGAAGGAGCGTATGTGCGTCGACTTCACCAACCTCAACAAGGCCTGCCCCCAAGATCCGTTCCCCCTTCCACGTATCGACCAGGTCGTCGACTCCACTTCAGAATGCAACTTGATGTGCTTCCTGGACACGTTCTTAGGGTATCACCAGATCAAGATGGCGGTAGAAGATGTGGAGAAGACAACCTTCCTGACCCCGTGTGGGATGTACTGCTACACTTGCATGCCTTTCGGACTGCGCAATGCAGGCGCAACCTTCCAGCGGCTCATGCACATCGCCTTGGGTCGGCAGCTCGGGAGGAACGCTGAAGCCTATGTCGACGACATCGTGGTGAAGTCTCAGGAGGCGAGGACCTTGATCCAAGACCTAGAGGAAACCTTTGAAAGCCTCCTCCAGGTGGACTTGCGGCTCAACCCGGAGAAGTGCATGTTTGGCGTCCCTTCCAGCAAGATGCTTGGCTTCCTTGTGTCCCACAGGGGGATCGAGGCCAACCCAGAGAAGGTCAAGGCCATTGAAGACATGAGTCCACCGCAAACCCTCAAGAAAATGCAGAAGCTTGCTGGACGGGTGACTGCGTTGGGACGCTTTATTTCCAAGCTGGGAGAGCATGCCCTACCCTTCTTCAAGCTGATGAAGAAGAAGGGCCCATTCGAGTGGACCCCGGAGGCCGACCGAGCATTTCAAGACCTCAAGAGATACCTGACCAGCCCTCCAGTGATGGTGGCGCCGCGACCCCTCGAGTCCCTAGTGCTTTATCTTCCTGCCACTCCCTACTCCGCCAGCGCGGCTCTAGTGGCGGTTCGGAAAGAACACCAAGCCAAGGGCGCATCGTGCTGAGCTACGCCCCTAGCAGAGATGACGCAAGACCGGGAGGGCGCCACAAGGGCCGCAGCAGCAACAGCAGAGGGTCAAGCTCAGCAGGACGACGCTCCCGAACCCGCAAAGGCCCCGACGAGCTCCACCACCTCAGGAGGCACTCCAACTCATTGAAGACGTAAACCTCATCAGCGTGCCTACCCTCGTCGAGCATCCGGTATACTTCGTCAGCACGGTGTTGCGGGATGCAAGAGCACGGTACCCCATGCCTCAGAAGCTCTTACTCGTGCTCCTGGTGGCCTCACGAAAGCTATGGCACTACTTTCAAGGCCACCCCATCAAGGTCGTATCGGCCTACCCACTGGAGAGGGTGCTCAGAAGCCCCAACTCCACCGGGAGGGTAGCCGAGTGGAACATCGAGCTGCAGGCGTTCCAGTTGGAGTTCAGCACCACCATGGTCATCAAGGGGGCCGCACTCGCCGATTTTGTGGCAGAATGGACGGACGCCCCTAATATGTCCATTTTTCATCATGCTTTTATATCGATATTTATTGCATTATGGGCTGTTATTACACATTATGTCACAATACTTATGCCTATTCTCTCTTATTTTACAAGGTTTACATGAAGAGGGGGAATGCCGGTAGCTGGAATTCTGGGCTGGAAAAGGAGCAAATATTAGAGACCTATTCTGCACATCTCCAAAAGTCCTGAAACTTCATGGGAGCACGTTTCAGAATATATAAAAAATATTGGGCGAAAGAAGTTCCAGAGGGGGCCACCCACCGTCCACGAGGATGGGGGCGCACCCTACCCCCCTGGGCGTGCCCCTGCCTCGTGGGCCCCCTGGTGGCCCTTCGATGCCCATCTTTGGCTATATGGAGTCTTTCATCAAGGAAAAAATCATAAGCTAGCTCACGGGACGAATCTCCGCTGCCACGAGGCGGAACCTTGGCGGAACCAATCTAGGGCTCCGGCGGAGCTGTTCTGCCGGGGAAACTTCCCTCCGGGAGGGGGAAATCATCACCATCGTCATCACCAATGATCCTCTCATTGGGAGGGGATCAATATCCATCAACATCTGCACCAGCACCATCTCATCTCAAACCCTATCATCTCTTGTATCCAATCTTTGTATCCAAACCTCAGATTGGTGCCTGTGGGTTGCTAGTAGTGTTGATTACTCCTTGTAGTTGATGCTAGTTGGTTTACTTGGTGGAAGATCATATGTTCAGATCCATTATGCATATTAATACCCCTCTGATTATGAACATGAATATGCTTTGTTTTATGAGTAGTTACGTTTGTTCCTGAGGACATGGGAGAAGTCTTGCTATAAGTAGTCACGTGAATTTGGTATTCGTTCGATATTTTGATGAGATGTATGTTGTCATCCCTCTAGTGTTGTCATGTGAACGTCGACTACATGACACTTCACCATTGTTTGGGCCTAGAGGTAGGCATTGGGAAGTAATAAGTAGATGATGGGTTGCTAGAGTGACAGAAGCTTAAACCCTAGTTTATGCGTTGCTTCGTAAGGGGTTGATTTGGATCCATATGTTTCATGCTATGGTTAGGTTTACCTTAATACTTCTGTTGTAGTTGCGAATGCTTGCAATAGGGGTTAATCATAAGTGGGATGCTTGTCCAAGTAAGGGCAGTACCCAAGCACCGGTCCACCCACATATCAAATTATCAAAGTACCGAACACGAATCATATGAACATGATGAAAACTAGCTTGACGATAATTCCCATGTGTCCTCGGGAGCGATTTCCTTCATATAAGAGTTTGTCCAGGCTTGTCCTTTGCTACAAAAAGGATTGGGCCATCTTGCTGCACCTTATTTCCTTTTATTACTTGCGACTCGTTACAAATTACCTTATCACAAAACTATCTGTTACCGATAATTTCAGTGCTTGCAGAGAATACCTTGCTGAAAACCGCTTATCATTTCCTTCTGCTCCTCGTTGGGTTTGACACTCTTACTTATCGAAAAGGCTACGATAGATCCCCTACACTTGTGGGTCATTAGCCCTAGTGCTTGAAATATGCGAGGACCGGTCTCTCTCATCGGGAAGTGAGGCACCCGATGGGTGGGTCATGTATTTCGATGGTGCCGTCGCGCGTCAAGGCACGGGGGCTGGAGCAGTGCTCATCTCGCCCACTCAGGACAAGCTCTACTACGCTGTGCAGCTCTGCTTCCAGCAGGGCGAGAATGTCTCCAACAACATTGCAGAGTACGAATGCCTCATAGCCGGCCTGAAGGCTGCAGCGGCACTGGGGGTGAAGTGTCTCACCATCAGAGGCGACCCGCAGCTCCTCGTCAACTTCTCCAACAAGGTATACGAGCCGAAGGACGAACACATGGAGGCATACCTCGCGGAGGTACGCAAGATGGAGAATCAGTTCCTGGGCTTGGAGTTGCGGCACGTGCCCCGGGGAACCAACAAGGAAGCCAACGACATCGCCAGAAGGGCATCCAAGCGACAACCCCAAGAGCCTGGCATCTTCGAGGAATGGCTCTTCAAGCCATCGGCGACACCACCGCTTTCAAGGACAGCACAACCTCGGGAGGAGCTCCCGCAGCCGCCTGCCACGGGAGCCCCAGCCTGTGGCCTGACTTTGGGAGCGCGTCTACTCTTGGCGCTCGAGCCCCAGGAGGGGTGCTGGACCAAGGAATTCAAGGAATACCTGATGCAAGGGACGTTGCCAGAGAAGGAGGAGGAGGCGGAGCGTGTGGCCCGGCAAACCACGGCATACTGCATCTAGGACGGTGAGTTATATAGGAAGCAGCCAAATGACGTCTCACTGCGTTGCATTTCCAGGGAACAGGGGAAGGAGATGCTAGCCGACATACGCGGTGAGGACTGCGGGCACCGCTCGTCGTCAAGAACCCTCATCGGCAAGGCATTCCGCAGCGGATTGTACTAGCCTACGGCACTCAATGACGCAGCTAAGCTGGTGAAGTCCTGCGAGGCCTGCCAATTCCACGCCAAGCAAATCCACTAGCCAGCTCAGGGCCTCCAGACCATTCCACTCTCGTGGTCATTCGCAGTCTGGGGGCTAGATATCCTAGGCCCGTTCCCTCGGGCGCCTGGGGGCTATCGATACCTCTACGTCGCCATCGACAAGTTCACTAAGTGGGCGGAGGTGGAAGCCGTCCGCACCATCCCAGCTGGCTCCGCGGTCAAGTTCATCAAGGGTCTCGTGAGCCGTTTTGGGGTCCCCAACCGCATCATCACCGGTAATGGTTCGCAGTTCACCAGTAATCTCTTCAAAACGTATTGTGCTAACCTTGGAACGCAGATCTGCTTCGCTTCACGGGCGCACCCCGGAGCAATGGTCAAGCCGAACATGCCAACGCAGAGGTCCTGAGAGGCCTCAAGACCAAGACCTTCAAGAAGAAGCTCGAAGCCTGCGGCAGGGGCTGGCACGATGAGCTCCAGTCCGTGTTGTGCTCCATCCGCACCACCGCCGCCAAGCCAACGGGAGAGACCCCCTTCTTCCTCATCTACGGAGTAGAAGTGGTTCTCCCTCACGAGGTCATGCATCGCTCCGCACGGGTCCTGGAGTTTGATGAGACGCAGCAGGACGCCACGCGGAGGATGGACCTCGTGCTGGGGGAGGAACCTCGTTGCGATGCTGCACTGCGGACGGCAAGATACCAGCAGGTGCTGCGGTGGTACCACTATCACAGCGTCCACTCCAGGACGCTCGAGGTGGGTGACCTCGTCCTGAGGCGGGTGCTCTCCAAGGAAGGGCTGCATAAGCTCTCACCCATGTGGGAGGGCCCGTTCAAGGTCGTCCATGTCTCCCGGCCTGGCGCCGCGCTCCTGGAGACACAGGACGGGGTACCCATCCAGAACGCCTGGAACATCCAGCACCTCCGGAAGTTCTACCCCTGAAGAAAGGCCCTGCGCCTATGAAGAAAGGCCCACCGCTTGTGAAGCAAGGCCCCGTGCCTGTGAAGGTCTCCGCTCGTGACACTCTCACGTAATAATGAGTGGGTCTGTACACGCCCCGGAGTCTCAGGAGTGCCGCCCTTGGGCCTCGGGGGCTCCCTCCCACGTCTTAGTGGCAACACTTAGCTCCGCGCTGGTGAGAAGACATGAAGACTAGACTAGGTGCCGGACGCGGCTTTTCATTTGCTTTCTGAAGTTGTCTTGCCCCTCTTTTAATTGAAATTTGCCTTCTGGTGGTGTCTCTTGTTGGTCTCGTCCTGTCGCTTTCTGTCTCTGTTTCTGCCTGCATTTCTCTGGTCGACCTGTACTCTCTCTCTCGCGCGTCCCTCGTGAGGAGGCTGAGCAGGTACCTTCGTGAGCTTCCTTCTTATGTTTTTAGTGAGACACCCTCGTTCGAGCCCGCAAGCTGGCGCACCTCTCCTAATCCTTGCCCCTCGGATACCGCGATACGAAGCGCTGGGTCAAGGCCAGCGGCGCCTTTGACCAAGGCTCGGGTGAACGATAAGCCTCTTAATGAATTTTTTGCAGTTCCTAAGCGCCTACCAGGCCAAGGAGGCCTCGGCAGGCACCAGGGAGCAAGCGCCTCGTAAGGAGGAGACTACTCCGAGAAAGTCAAGCTAAGTTATATCTACATAAAATGACGATGTTGCGGCACAGCACAAAAACGATAAACATAGCATAATAATTGAGAAATCACGGTTCGTTGCACGCCTGCCCGGGGCCCATACTAGTTTCTTTCTTGACACAGGAAGGAAAGGAAGAACAAAATAAAAGCGGGCAGGCCCCTACAGCAATCCGCGAGGGCGGGCTCTTGGCGCCGTCCCGAGCTCAGCCAGACCCCTCCTCACGCTTCACGGAGGCGCGGCGACGAGATGACCCACTACCGCCTTCGAAGCGGGCGCGGCGGCGTGGCGGCTAATTGTAACCACCGCTGCTGGAGCTGTCGCCGGAGGAAGAGCCGTCATAGCTGGATGAGACGTGGTCGGCCCCAAGGGCGGGTTCGCCCTCATCCTCATCATGACCGTCACCAAGGCCGAGCACCTCCTCACCATCGTTGACCTCGGGGCAGCACCCGACGCGGCGACCGTCTTCCCCAAACACCCTCACGTAGAGGGTCGCGTCACCGTCATACTTGAAATGGAGGGTGCACCACCTGCCCAGGCTGCACGCGCGGGCTAACGTCTACCAGCCGCGGGCCAGGGCTATGTTGCCCGCGATGGAGACCTCAACCGCGACCTAGGAAGCCCTACTGTAGTAGTTGTCCGCCTGTAACCAGAGCCCGCCTGGACCAGAGGCCGGCAGCTCGTCGGCGAAGAAGCGCGGGAGTTGAAGCCAGTTGCCGGCTGGGTTCTCCGACCAGACGACGAACTCTGGCAGCACCTCCGCTGAGTGGAAGCGCGGCCGGGGAGGTCACGCGAACGCGACATGTTTCCCCTCATCGACGGGACTGCCACGACCGAGGCGACCCCTGCCATGCGAAGCGGCACTGCCACGGCCGCGCGAGGCCACGGTGGGGGTCTAGGTGTGCTTGTGGGGACGGCTGCAACCACGCTTGGGCACCGGAGAGCCGGGGCCCTCACGAGGGGCCTTCCCCTTCTCCGCGGCGGAGAACCTCTTCGACGGCGCTATTGGTATCGCAACTGGCGATGGAGCAAAGGGGGAGAAGCGAGCGGAATGGGAAGAGATGGGCGACGGGGGCTCTGCCCCCTCCCCATTTATAACAGAAGAAGGCCAACCAACGCCCCCCATGATCACAGGTAATGATGGTTTTTCCTTGCATGCAGCAGGGACTCGTCAAATCGGGGAGTTGCCGAGGCGACATGGGGAAGCAGAGACGCCCACGTCGAATCAATCGCCAGGCGTCGACCAAGGCCGCGGGCTACTAGGGCCTGCGGTGCTCCGCACTTGCCCCTTGGCTTTGCCTCGAAGCCAAGCCCGAGCGTGCCTTGGGCCCGGGGGCTATTGTCGGCGTTCTGGGAACAGGGGTCCCCAGACTTGCCTGCCTGCGGCCCATAGCATGGCGCTACAAGCGGGCCCGTACGGCCCAACTTCACCAACAAGCATTCAAGACCCTCGTGAGGGTCCAAGCCTCACGAGGCGGGCGACGCAAGACCTCCTCAGGAGCGGCCTCGCTAGGCTGGCTCGCGAGGGGCGGAGACATCAAGACCAGGCAAACCTCGCTAGGTTTCAATGACCTGAGCCATGACGATCGAGACCAGGCGGGTGCCAGCGCTCACAGTGTCCTTGTTTCCTCTTTGGTGTTAAGGAGGCAAGCGCAGACGAAGAGTACCGAGGCGTCAAGCAAAGGTTTCCATATCGGTGCAATGAGACCAGGACCAGCAGGACGGCAGGATGGAGGTTACCATGGAGCCCAAGACAGCGTCACCACCAAAGCCTTTGGCAGGCGAAGACTGCTTTTGTCAGGATAACTTGTACTAGTTGTCCCCTTTCAAATTGGCTGTTGTTGGCTCCCTTCCCGCTCAATATTTGGGGAGAGGACCAGGGCCTCTATAAATAGGATTAGCCACCAGAGCGGAGGGGAGAGGATC
Source organism: Triticum aestivum (assembly GCF_018294505.1). Classification (NCBI taxonomy): domain Eukaryota; kingdom Viridiplantae; phylum Streptophyta; class Magnoliopsida; order Poales; family Poaceae; genus Triticum; species Triticum aestivum. The sequence continues at coordinate 179,693,165 of NC_057809.1, forward strand.
GACCTCATATGAGATCTGATGTCACATCCCTAGTTCTGGTATGACCTAGGCTTGCTTTGTGCATAATGTTTAAATTTCAAATAAAGTTGAAATGGGGATGTTTCAAACCCTAGCACCAAAACAAATTCAAATAGGTTCAAATTAAAAATGGAATTTCAATGAACCCAAAATGCTTTTCAAAAATGTTCAGGGTCTTTGGATAATGTTGGAAACAACAACCAAGGGTGATGCACATTTTTGCTAGACATTTTGGATTTTTGAATGAACCCATATGTATTTGAATTGGAGCTGTTTAAAATAATATAAATATTTTGGAGGCTCCAAAAATGATGGAATTTGGTGAGGGCCTCTGGTATATTATAACTAGTGGTCACAAGGAATCTCAACTTTTTTATATTTGTGCTGGTATTTATTTTTAAGTCAAAAACAAATGTCAGAAATAGAAAAGAAAACAAAAAAGGGAAAAGGCTTACCTGGGCCTTACCTGAGGCCTGGCACTAGCGGCCCAGCTGGCCGGCCCAGCCAGCTGGCCCTGCCAGTCGTCTTCTCCACCGCGCCAGGAGGACGCCGAGCACGCGCTCGCCGCACGCGGCCATGCGCCTGGCCACCTCCTGCCTCCCTGCTTGCTCCGTGATCCCTGCAGCGTCGCCACGCACCCCTTGGTCCCTCTCGCTCACTCCCTCTCGCTCCTCCCCCTCCTCTGTCCTCTCTCTCCCACGCATCGAAGCACTGCCGTCGCCGCTGCTCGCTGCCACAGCGGCCACCGTCCACCACTCGCCTCGCTGACGCGTCCGGAAGAACCGCAACACCGCCCATGTCCCCTCCGCCGACTCACGCCTCGCGGGAGGCCCTGCAACGCTGCAATCGTCGTCGTCTTCAACCTCCAGCGAACGAGATCACCGACGACCCCTCGCTCGCTCCGAGCCTTCCCCGAGCCCGCTGGCCTGTTCTATGTGATCCCCGTGAGCACCCCGTCGCAACCCCTCTCTCCTCCTCTTAATTTTTGCGCCGTAGTCACCGTTTCGACGAGCCCGAGATGCTCCTGCCGTTGGCCATGGCACCGCCGTGTTCACAGCTGCTGCCAACCGCTTCTGAGCATGTCGCCATGCTCACTGCGTCCCCAGCAACAGAATGGGCCAAACTGCAGCCCCCTAGCGCCCTGTAGTGCCTAACCCGCATCAACCAAGCTCCGGCTGCCGCCGCGAGCCCTGCTCCGGCAAGCTCCGCCGTCCCCGCGACCTCCCCTATGCCCAGGTGGATGCGGTCGAGCGCGGGCTGCCGATTGGTAGTCCCCGCGCGCTCTTCCGCTGCCTGTAGCGCGTTCCGGTGAAGCACCACCGCACGGTTTGGTCGCCGCCGGCCAACTCCGGCGGGCGCTGACGTGGCGGCTTAATTAGTGCTTAACCCCCCTCTAATTACCCTCCCTAAGACTGACCAGTGGGCCCCAAGGCTTAGTCAAAGCTAATCATCCCAGGTTTGACTCGGGGTTAACCCCAGTGTCACTGACGTGTGGCCCCTACACGTCCGGTTTTACCTGGTCAGCCCTGTTAACGCCTCTGTGACGTCACGCTGACGCAGTAATTGATTTTCTAGATTTTAAATAATTCAGAGAATTTCAGAAAATATTTAAAACTTCTAAAATTCCAAGAAATAAAACTGTAGCTCAGAATGAAATAATTTATATATGAAAATCATCAGAAAAATCAAAGGAATCCATTTATGCCAGTTACATGCATGAAAAACCAACTTATACATGATGTATAAGTGAAAACATAATATGGGCATTTTAAATGCTTCATTTTGAATTTGCATTTGAATCTTTGATTCAAATGGGCTTTAACCAATTGGTAGCAACTTGCATTAGCCCAAACACTAGCATTTGCACATGTCATGTTCATGCATCATTTTGTTGCATTTGTTTGTGTGTTGATCGCCGACACCGTTCCTCCTCGATAGGTTCCACTCCGGAAGGTGTTCCCGAGTACCTGTCAAAGGAGTCGTACCCCTTCATCGTTCTATCAGGCAAGCAACCCCCCTTGAGCATTTCGATAAATCCCACTCTCTCGCTCCTGCTCCTTATACTGCATTAGGACAACAATGATTCAAACTGCTACTTTCTGCTGCGATAGTTGAACCCATTCCTCTGCATGACCTGTCATTGCCACAGTAAATAGTTGAAACCCACTAGCATGAGTAGGAGTTGCTTGAGCCTTGATGTGCCTACTCATCCATGCTTGTTTTCTTTATGCCAGCTATGCTTAGAGTTGTGTCAGGTCTGATTCACCGGGAATGAATCGGAGTGGTGAACATGTCCTACCGATAAAGGCTAAGTGTGTGAACACGTTTTGGTAAAGGTAGCGATGAGAGGCCATGTAGGAGTACATGGTGGGTTGTCTCATTGGAACCGTCCCTAAGCACTGAGTTATGTGTATGTTATCCAAGTCCAGTTACTACCACACATTGGGTTCCGGTCATTCGGCCCCTCTCAGCTTATTAATCCACTGGATCTCTGTCTAGGAGTTGCAACTAGTTTCTGGCGTTTGTAGGTAGTGCTACTTGTCTACCAGGTGGTGTCCGATGGGACGGGCTTGGGACAGACTAGGCACCGTGGCACGGTGTACCAAGTGGCACCTGGATGGTGGGCTTGGGAACCCTGCACACATCATTTGGGGCCGTACTAGAGACTTCGGCCGGAACTCCTTGCGGATGGAACTCGAATAGGCGATAAACCTGGACGAGAGACTTGTGTGGTTAGTCAGGTCGTGGCCGACACCCTCGCCTGGTTTCCGCTTGAAGGTTATCGAGGTACATGACGTGTACAGGGCTATAAGTGGCGAGAGCGTGTGTGAAGAAGTACACCCCTGCAGGGTCAATATTATCTATTCGAATAGTCGTTTTCCTCGTATATGGAAAGTTGGAGGACTTATGTAGTACATAGACAACTTGAAGTGGATACTCTAAAATACGCAAGATAAGCGTGAGTGCTATGGATGGCCTTCTCGTAGGGAGACGGGAACGGATCCATAGTGGAGTATTGATATGGTGAATATGTGGACTCGTGTGCGTCTTCTCACCTCAAAGAAGTTTCTGATACTCGTAGTATTGGTTAGCCACTGAGTCAAAGCTGGCTTGCTGCTGTTAACTCCACCCCCCCCCCCTTGTTGATAATGTTGCATATGTAGATAGTTCTGATGTAAGACTTGCTGAGCACCTTTGTACTCACGTTTGCTTATTTATGTTTTGCAGTTGGTTACACTAGTGACTTCGGCAAGTAGCTTGTATCCCAGCTACGATCTTGTACCCTTGGGAGGGTCGTGTTTAGTCAGGCTTCTTAGTCTTTTCCTTTTGTAGTTGTCTGTACTCAGACATGTAATGCTTCCGTTGCTTGTATGCTCTGAATGATGGGTCATGAGACCCCTGTTTGTATTGATGCTATGTGGCTCTTCTGGGCCTTTATCTATATGAGTTTGAGTTATGTTGTGATGCCATGTTGTACAGCACATACTTGCATGTTATGCGTACGTGTAGCGTGTATTGCTATGTGTGGGATCCGACAACCTAGTTATTTACCTCTGGTAGCCTCTCTTATGGGGAAATGTAGTCTTGTGCTTCCATGAGCCATAGTAGTCCGCTACAGCCCGGTTCACCGAAGTCCTGCTAGCCCAGCACTACTACTCCTGAAAACTTGACTGGCCGGCATGTGATTCACTTCATTCATGTGTCTGTCCCTTCGGGGAAATGTCACACGGTGACATCCGGAGTCCTGCCTAGCCTGCTACAGCCCGGGTTCCCAGAGTCTTGTTATCCCAGTGCTATAGCCCGGATTCATACGCTATTGACCGACATGCTCGAGGTTGATTCATGTATGCCTGTCCCTGTAAGTTAGTGCCACTTTGGGTTCACGACTAGTCATGTCGGCTCGGGTTCTCTGTCATATGGATGCTAGCGACACTATCATATACGTGAGCCAAAAGGCGCAAACGGTCCTGGGCCAGGTAAGGTGGCACCCGTGGGAATACCGTGCGTGAGGCCGCAAAGTGATATGAAGGGTTACATGCTAGATCGGTGTGACTTAGGATCAGAGTCCCGACAGCGTTGGTATCAGAACCTGACTAACTGTAGGATTACCAATCCAAACTGGTCGAAGTTGAGTCTAGAAATGCTTTAGTTATATAAGGGAATTGATTGTGGAAGGGAACGTAAGGCTCTTTTTACTCCTTTACCTCATGTCATTCTTTCTGAGTCAGCCTCTTCTTTTCTACGAGGGTTAAGGCCTAGGCTTCTCCTCTATCTCTCAGGATGACGTGTTACTAAACCATAAAGTCTTAGGAATGTTGGGTTGTGTCTCCGTATAGCTCTACTACTTCCGTGTGTCCTCAGTTTGACCCAGAACCTTGATATTATGATGCTGGTTGATTATGCTATTCCTTTGATGAATGTCTCAAAAATTCTTTTGAGCATTTACAGCCGTTATGCTGCCGAAACTGTCCCAGGATTTCAAGAGTTTCCAATGCTTTTGCATTACATTCCGCATCCTTATGTCGATGCTAATTCCATCCTTGTTTCCTTGGTTTCTATGCCAGGATGTCGTCTGCTAACCGAGGTTCAGTTGCTCATAGCAAGAACCACGGAGATGGTAGGGATGAGGATCCTCCTGACCAGCCTTTGATGGCAGAGTTCTTGTTAGCATCCAAGAGGAACAAGCGTGAGACTAACCGCTTGCTGGCACAGATTGAGCAGAACACCGCACATCAGCGTAAGAAGTTGGTTTCGATCACCGACTTCATTGGTCTGAAACCACCCACTTCCATCACTCCATTGAGCCACTTGATGCAGATGACTGGCTGCCTATTGATGCTTACATTAGAGAGTTTGGAAGCCTCGCCCGCTATGCTACAGAAGAAGTGTCCACGGACGCTAAGAAGCAGGCTAGGTTCCGTAAGGGTCTCAACCCTAAGTTGCGTCGTGATCTCCACCTGCTTCATTGTGATACTTTCCAGGCTCTTGTGGATAAGGCCATTAATGCAGAGACAGCTCAGCTCACTTACGAGGAGTCTCGTAAGCACAACCATGATCTGGGTTCTTCCTCCCGCTCTGGCTCTAAGAAGCGACGGATTTGGATTCCGAACTCAGCTCTTCCACCTGGATATGCACCGAGGCCATCCGATGTGGTGCCTCACCCAACTCAGCAACGTGCTCCACCCAGGCCTATTAGTGGACCACTTGCCAATGTAGGTCCACGTCCTACCTCAGGAACTTGCTTCACCTGCGGAGAACCAGGACACTATGCATGTGACTGCCCTCAGTCCAGTTATACTCCACCCCAGTCTGAGAGGTCTGTTGGCCATGAAAAGCCATCAGTCAAGATGATCAGTACCAAGCCAGCCTCCATTGAACGAGCATGTGTGCACCATGTCTCAGCTTCAGAAGCTCAAGATGATCCCGACGTCGTACTGGGTACGCTTCTTGTCAATTGTCACCCAGCTTCAGTTCTGTTCGATACTGGAGCATCCCACTCCTTCATATCCGAAGGTTACGCTCGGTTGCACGACATGTCATTTTGTGATATGCCGACTCCACTAAATCCAGACTACTGGTTCCAAATGGCAAACCTCCAAGGTAAGCCATGGTAATGAAATTCTTGTTGACAGACTGGTATTCCTTGCTTCTTTGATATCTCTCAAGTCTTCATATATTAACATCATCTTGGGTATGGACTGGATGACAGCTCATCATGCCAAGATCGATTGTTACACTAGATCTATTCAACTTACACATCCATCTGGCAAAATAGTCATTGTCTCCACTAGAGTTGCAATGCGTCAACTCTATTCTCTTAATGCCAGCCCTCTTCCAGACCCTGAAGATATTCCGGTAGTCCGTGACTTCCCGGATGTCTTTCCAGAAGAACTGCCAGGTGTCCCACCTGACAGAGATGTAGAGTTTGTCATAGAACTTATCCCAGGAACTGTTCCAATCTCTAGGAGACCATACAAGATGGCACCTTTGGAGTTAGCCGAGCTTAAGAAACAGCTTGATGAGTCCTTGCAAAGGAGTTTCATCCGTCCCAGTTCTTCTCCTTGGGCTTGTCATGTCCTCTTCGTCAAGAAGAAGGATGGTACGGATCGGATGGTTGTAGATTATCGCCCCGTTCACGTGGTCACGATAAAGAACAAGTATCCGCTCCCCAGGATCAACGACCTATATGATCAGCTCGTTGGATCCTCAATCTTTTCCAATATGGATTTGAGGTTAGGCTACCACCAAATCAAAATCAGAAACGGGGACATCCCCAAAATGGCCTTTGTCACTCGTTATGGTCAATACGAGTACACCGTAACGTCTTTCGGCCTAACCAATGCTCCAGCTACTTTCTCCCGCTTGATGAACTCGATCTTTATGGAGTATTTAGATAAGTTCGTCGTGGTTTATCTCGATGATATTCTTATTTACTCGAAGAACGAGGAAGAGCATGACGAACATCTTAGACTCGTGTTAGAAAAACTCAGAGAGCACCGCCTTTATGCCAAGTTCTCCAAGTGTGAATTTTGGTTGCCAGAAGTGACCTATGTAGGCCACGTGATATCTGGTAAGGTCATTGCTGTCAATCCCGAGAGAGTCAAAGCCATTCTCGATTGGACTCCACCCGAAACGGTCAAACAAGTTAGGAGTTTTCTTGGTCTAGCCAGCTATTGTTGTCGCTTCGTTGAAAACTTCTCCAAAGTGGCCAAACCCCTCATGGAGCTTCTCAAGAAAGATAAAAGGTTTGAGTGGACCCCACAGTGTGAGCACAGTTTTCACGAACTGAAAAGACGCCTGACTTCTGCGCCCATACTCGTGCCACCGGATTTCACTAAAGACTTTGTTATCTATTGCGACGCTTCACGTCAAGGACTAGGTTGCATTCTTATGCAGGATCGTCATGTGATTGCCTATGCATCTCGACAGTTGCATCCACATGAGGAAAATTATCCTACACATGATCTGGAGCTTACAGCCGTAGTCTATGCACTTAAGACTTGGCGACATTACCTCCTTGGTAACCGTTGCGAAATCTACACTGACCATCAGAGTCTCAAGTATATCTTCACCCCAACCGGATCTGAATCTCAGACAGAGATGTTGGTTGGAGTTGATCTCAGATTACAACTTCGGAATCACCTACACCCCAGGCAAAGCCAATGTCATGGCTGATGCTTTAAGTCGTAAATCCTATTGCAACAACCTCATGTTGCAACAATGTCAACCACCCCTCCATGAGGAATTCTATAAGCTTAACCTTCACATAGCTCCTCGTGGTTCCCTTTCTACCTTGGTGGCGAAACCTACCCTTACGGATCAGATCATAGAGGCTCAGAAGCATGATATGGGAATTTCCCGAATCAAGAAGAATATTTCCAAGGGAGTTGATGGTTGTTTCTCTATGGATGAACGAGGTGTTGTTTACTTTGGAAACCGTTTGGTGGTTCCAAAATGTCAACAGATGCAGCAACTGATCCTTAAGGAGGCCCATGAATCCCCTCTCACGATTCATCCCGGTAGTAAAAAGATGTATCAGGACCTACGCCAGAGGTTCTAGTGGACTAGGATGAAGAGAGAGATCGCTCAGTATATTGCCAACTGTGACGTTTGTCGTCGCGTTAAGGCAGAGCATCAGAGACCTGCTGGCACCCTTCAACCTTTAGCTATTCCCGAGTGGAAATGGGACAAAGTTGGTATGGACTTCATCACCGGCTTTCCCAGGACCAAGAAAGGAAATAATGCTATCTTCGTAGTCATTGACCGTCTTTCCAAAGTGGCTCACTTCCTACCGGTTCAAGAGAGTATCACTGCTAGTCAGCTCGCTGACTTATATATCTCCCGAATAGTGTCACTCCATGGTGTTCCACTAGAGATCAATTCAGACCGTGGCAGTCTTTTCACCTCTCATTTCTAGGAAAGTTTCCAAACTGCCATGGGCACCCATCTTTCCTTCAGTACCGCTTTCCACCCTCAATCAAGTGGTCAGGTGGAAAGGGTCAACCAAATTCTTGAAGACATGCTTAGAGCTTGCGTTATCTCATTCGGTATGGATTGGGAGAAATGTCTTCCCTTCGCCGAGTTTGCTTATAACAATAGCTACCAATCCAGTCTTAAGAAAGCACCCTTCGAGATTCTGTATGGACGAAGATGTCGAACACCTTTGAACTGGTCAGAAACTGGTGAAAGACAATTCTTTTGACCGGATATGATCCAGGAGGCAGAAGAGCAAGTTCGCATCATCCGTGAGAATTTGAAAACAGCCCAATCTCGTCAACAGAGCCAGTATGACCGCCGTCATAAGTGGCTTATGAAGTTGGCGACAAGGCTTACCTTCGGTTTACTCCTTTGAAGGGTACCCATCATTTCGGTATCAAGGGAAAGTTGGCTCCTCATTACATTGGTCCTTTTCGCATTCTCGCTAAACAAGGAGAGGTTGCCTACCAATTGGAACTACCCCCACATCTTTCTCGAGTTCATGATGTCTTCCACGTCTCTCAACTCAGGCGTTGCTTCTCGGATCCCATCCGCGGAGTGGACCACGAAACGCTTGATCTCCAAGATAACCTCACTTATCGAGAGTACCCCGTTCGCATTCTGGATCAAGCAGAGCGTGTCACTCGACGTCATAACATCAAGTTTCTCAAGGTTCAATGGTCTCATCATTCTGAGAGAGAAGCTACTTGGGAGCGAGAAGATCGTCTTTGACTTGAGTACCCCGCTTTCTTTCCGCCAACTCCTGAATCTCGGGATGAGATTTTTTCGAGTGGGGGCGAGTTGTCACATCCCTAGTTCTGGTATGACCTAGGCTTGCTTTGTGCATCATGTTTAAATTTCAAATGAAGTTGAAATGGGGATGTTTCAAACCCTAGCACCAAAACAAATTCAAATAGGTTCAAATTAAAAATGGAATTTCAACGAACCCAAAATGCTTTTCAAAAATGTTCATGGTCTTTGGATAATGTTGGAAACAACAACCAGGGGTGATGCACATTTTTGCTAGACATTTTGGATTTTTGAATGAACCCATATGTATTTGAATTGGAGCTGTTTAAAATAATATAAATATTTTGGAGGCTCCAAAAATGTTGGAATTTGGTGAGGGCCTCTGGTATATTATAACTACTGGTCACAAGGAATCTCAACATTTTTATATTTGTGCTGGTATTTATTTTTAAGTCAAAAACAAAGGTCAGAAATAGAAAAGAAAACAAAAAAAAGGGAAAAGGCTTACCTGGGCCTTACCTGAGGCCTGGCACTGGCAGCCCAGCTGGCCGGCCCAGCCAGCTGGCCCTGCCAGTCGTCTTCTCCACCGTGCCAGGAGGACGCCGAGCACGCGCTCGCCGCACGCGGCCACGCGCCCGGCCACCTCCTGCCTCCATGCTTGCTCTGCGATCCCAGCAGCGTCGCCACGCACCCCGTGGTCCCTCTCGCTCACTCCCTATCGCTCCTCCCCCTCCTCTGTCCTCTCTCTCGCACGCATCCGAGCGTTGCTGTCGCCGCCGCTCGCTGCCACCGCAGCCACCGTCCACCACTCGACTCGCTGACACGTCTGGAAGAACCGCAACACCGCCCACGTCCCCTCCGCCGACTCACGCCTCACGGGAGGCCCTGCAATGCCGCAATCGTCATCGTCTTCAACCTCCAGCGAACGAGATCGCCGGCGACCCCTCGCTCACTACGGGCCTTCCCTGAGCCCGCTGGTCTGCTCTGTGTGATCCCCGTGAGCACCCCGTTGCAACCCCTCTCTCCTCCTCTTCGTTTTCACGCTGTAGTCGCCATTTCAACGAGCCCGAGATGCTCCTGCCGCCGGCCATGGCGCCGCCGCGTTCACAGCTGCTGCCAACCGCTTCTGAGCACGTCGCCATGCTCACTGCGTCTCCAGCAACCGAATGGGCCAAACTGCAGCCCCCCTAGCGCCCTGCAGTGCCTAACCCGCATCAACCGAGCTCCGGTCGCCGCCGCGAGCCCTGCTCTAGCGAGCTCCGCCATCCCCGTGACCTCCCCTATTCCCAGGTGGATGCGGTCGAGCGCGAGCTGTCGATTGGTAGTCCACGCGCGCTCTTCCGCCGCCTGTAGCGCGTTCCGGCGAAGCACCGCCGTGCGATTTGGTCGCCGCCGGCCAACTCCGGCGGGCGCTGACGTGGCGGATTAATTAGTGCTTAACCCCCTGAGACTGACCAGTGGGCCCCAAGGCTTAGTCAAAGCTAATTAGCCTAGGTTTGACTTGGGGTTAACCCCAGTGTCACTGACGTGTGGCCCCCACACATCAGGTTTGACCTGGTCAGCCTTGCTGACACCTCTGTGACATCACGCTGATGCAGTAATTGCTTTTTGGATTTTAAATAATTTAGAGAATTTCAGAAAATATTTAAAACTTCTAAAATTCCTAGAAATTAAACAGTAGCTCAGAATGAAATAATTTATATATGAAAAATCATCAGAAAAATGCAGGGAATCCATTTATGCCAGTTACATGCATGAAAAACCAACTTATACATGTTGTATAAGTGAAAACATAATATGGGCATTTTAAATGCTTCATTTTGAATTTGCATTTGAATCTTTGATTCAAATGGGCTTTAACCAATTGGTAGCAACTTGCATTAGCCCAAACACTAGCATTTGCACATGTCATGTTCATGCATCATTTTGTTGCATTCGTTATACTGCATTAGGACAACAATGATTCAAACTGCTACTTTCTGCTGCGGTAGTTGAACCCATTCCTCTGCATGACCTGTCATTGCCACAGTAAATAGTTGAAACCCACTAGCATGAGTAGGAGTTGCTTGAGCCTTGATGTGCCTACTCAACCATGCTTGTTTTCTTTATGCCAGCTATGCTTAGAGTTGTGTCAGGTCTGATTCATCGGGAATGAATCGGAGTGGTGAACATGTCCTACCGATAAAGGCTAAGTGTGTGAACACGTTTTGGTAAAGGTAGCGATGAGAGGCCATGTAGGAGTACATGGTGGGTTGTCTCATTGGAACCGTCCCTAAGCACTGAGTTCTGTGTATGTTATCCAAGTCCAATTACTACCACACATTGGGTTCCGGTCATCTGGCCCCTCTCGGCTTATTAATCCACCGGATCTCTGTCCAGGAGTTGCAACTAGTTTCTGGCGTTTGTAGGTAGTGCTACTTGTCTACCAGGTGGTGTCTGACGGGACGGGCTTGGGACAGACTAGGCACCATGGCACGGTGTACCAAGTGGCACCCGGATGGTGGGCTTGGGAACCGTGCACACATCGTTTGGGGCCGTACTGGAGACTTCGACCGGAACTCCTTGCGGATGGAACTCGAATAGGCGATAAACCTGGACGAGAGACTTGTGTGGTTAGTCAGGTCGTGGCCGACACCCTCGCCCGGTTTCCGCTTGAAGGTTGCCGAGGTACATGACGTGTACAGGGCTATAAGTGGCGAGAGCGTGTGTGAAGAAGTACACCGCTATAGGGTCAATATTATCTATTCGAATAGCCATTTTCCTCGGATATGGAAACTTGGAGGACTTATGTAGTACATAGACAACTTGAAGTGGATACTCTAAAATACGCAAGATAAGTGTGAGTGCTATGGATGGCCTTCTCGTAGGGAGACGGGAACGGATCCATAGTGGAGTATTGATATGGTGAATATGTGGACTCGTGTGCGTCTTCTCACCTCAAAGAAGTTTCTGATACTCGTAGTATTGGTTAGCCACTGAGTCAAAGCTGGCTTGCTGTTGTTAACTCCACCCCCCCCCCCCCCTTGTTGATAATGTTGCATATGTAGATAGTTCTGATGTAAGACTTGGTGAGTACCTTTGTACTCACGTTTGCTTATTTATGTTTTGCAGTTGGTTACACTAGTGACTTTGACGAGTAGCTTGTATCCCAGCTACGATCTTGTACCCTTGGGAGGGTCGTGTTTAGTCAGGCTTCTTAGTCTTTTCCTTTTGTAGTTGTCTGTACTCAGACATGTAATGCTTCCGTTGCTTGTATGCTCTGAATGATGGGTCATGAGACCCCTGTTTGTATTGATGCTATGTGGCTCTTCTGGGCTTTATCTATATGAGTTTGAGTTATGTTGTGATGCCATGTTGTACAGCACATACTTGCATGTTATGCGTACGTGTAACGTGTATTGCTATGTGTGGGATCCGACAACCTAGTTGTTTACCTCTGGTAGCCTCTCTTATGGGGAAATGTAGTCTTGTGCTTCCATGAGCCATAGTAGTCCGCTACAGCCCGGTTCACCGGAGTCCTGCTAGCCCAGCACTACTGCTCTGGAACACTTGACTGGCCGGCATGTGATTCACTTCGTTCCTGTGGCTGTCCCTTCGGGGAAATGTCACGCGGTGACATCCGGAGTCCTGCCTAGCCTGCTACAACCCAGGTTCTCGGAGTCCTGTTAGCCCAGTGCTACAGCCCAGATTCATACGCTGTTGACCGACATGCTCGAGGTTGATTCATGTATGCCTGTCCCTGTAAGTTAGTGCCACTTTGGGTTCACGACTAGTCATGTCGGCCCAGGTTCTCTGTCATATGGATGCTAGCGACACTATCATATACGTGAGCCAAAAGGCGCAAACGATCCCGGGCCAGGTAAGGTGGCACCTGTGGGAATACCGTGCGTGAGTCCGCAAAGTGATACGAAGGGTTACATGCTAGATCGGTGTGACTTAGGATCGTGGTCCCGACATCTGAGCCATTCCATCCTTAGCCACACACCAAACAAGCACAAGAACACCTCACCTCAGGAAGCTGTTCTTCCCCTTGTACTATTCATCATCAGCCCAAGAAGCAATCCACCACACCACACTGGAGTAGGGTATTACATCGCAAGGGTGGCCCGAACCAGTATAAATCTTGTGTCTCTTGTGTTGTGAGTTCGTTGAGCTAGCCTTTGAGATCACGAAGTGCTTGAGGGCGTGATCGGTGAGGGAGAGATATTCGCGTGCACCCCAGTGTTCGAACTTTAAGGGTTTTGCCGGAACTCGAAATCCGACAAATGTTCTCTCTCAAACAACGCTACAACCAAATAGCAAAGAGTCTCTTGTGTCCCCAACACACCCAATACAATGGTAAATTGTATAGGTGCACTAGTTCGGCGAAGAGATGGTGATACAAGTGCAATATGGATGGTAGATATAGGTTTTTGTAATCTGGAAATATAAAAACAGCAAGGTAACTAATGATAAAAGTGAGCACAAACGGTATTGCAATGTGTTGAAACAAGGCCTAGGGTTCATACTTTCACTAGTGCAAGTTCTCTCAACAGTAATAACATAATTGGATCATATAACTATCCCTCAACATGCAAGAAAGAGTCACTACAAAGTCACTAATAGCGGAGAACAAACAAATTGATTATTGTAGGGTACGAAACCACCTCAAAGTTATCCTTTCTGAATGATTTATTCAAGAGTCCGTAGTAAAATAACATGAAGCTATTCTTTCCGTTTGATCTATCCCAGAGTTTGTACTAGAATAACACCTTAAGACAAAAATCAACCAAAACCCTAATGTCACCTAGATACTCCAATATCACCTCAAGTATCCGTTGGTATGATTATACGATATGCATCACACAATCTCAGATTCATCTATTCAACCAACACAAAGAGCTTCAAAGAGTGCCCCAAAGTTTCTACCGGAGATTCAAGACGAAAACGTGTGCCAACCCCTATGCATAAGTTCACAAGGTCATAGAACTCGCAAGTTGATCACCAAAACATACATCAAGTGGATCACGTGAATATCCCATTATCACCACAGATAAGCACATGCAAGACAGACATCAAGTGTTCTCAAATCCTTAAAGACTCAATCTGATAAGATAACTTCAAAGCGAAAACTCAATCCATTACAAGAGAGTAGAAGGGGAGAAACATCATAAGATCCAACTAAAATAGCAAAGCTCGCGACACATCAAGATCATGCTGAATCAAGAACACGACAGAGAGAGATCAAACACATAGCTACTGGTACATACCCTCAGCACCGAGGGTGAACTACTCCCTCCTCGTCATGGAGAGCACCGGGATGATGAAGATGGCCCCCGGTGATGGATTCCCCCCTTCGGCAGGGTGCCGAAACGGGTCTAGATTGGTTTTCTGGAGGTTTATGTATTTATAGGAATTTTTGGCGTCGGTCTCACGCCAGGGGGTCTCCGAGTCGTCCACGAGATAGGGGGACGCGCCCAGGGGGGTAGGGCGCGCCCTCCACCCTCGTGGACGGCTCAGGACTCTTCTGGCCCAACTCTTTTACTTCGGGGGCTCCTTTTCATCCATAAAAAATCATCAAAAATTGGCACGTCAATTGGACTCCGTTTGGTATTCCTTTTCTGTAAAACTCAAAAACAAGGAAAACACAGAAACTGGCACTGGGCTCTAGGTTAATAGGTTAGTCCCAAAAATCATATAAAATAGCATATAAGTGCATATAAAACATCCAAGATGGATAATATAATAGCATGGAACAATAAAAAATATACATATGTTGGAGACGTATCAAGCATCCCCAAGCTTAATTCATGCTCGTCCTCGAGTAGGTAAATGATGAAAATAGAATTTTTGATGTGGAATTATACATAACATATTTATCAATGTACTCTTCTCTATTATGGCAAGAATATTCAAATCGGAAAGATTCAAGACAAAAGTTTAATATTGACATGAAAACAATAATACTTCAAGCATACTAACAAAGCAATCATGTCTTCTCAAAATAACATAGCCAAAGAAAGTTCATCCCTACAAAATCATATAGTTTGGCTATGCTCCATCTTCGTCACACAAAATATTCAAATCATGCACAACCCCGATGACAAGCCAAGCAATTGTTTCATACTTTAGTATTCTCAAACTTTTTCAACTTTCACGCAATACATGAGTGTGAGCCATGGACATAGCACTACAGGTGGAATAGAATGGTGGTTGTGGAGAAGACAAAAAGGAGGAAGATGGTCTCACATCAATTAGGCATATTAATGGGCTATGGAGATGCCCATCAATAGATATCAATATGAGTGAGTAAGGATTGCCATGCAATGGATGCACTAGAGCTATAAATGTATGAAAGCTCAACAAAAGAAAATAAGTGGGTGTGCATCCAACTTGCTTGCTCATGAAGACCTGGGGCATTTTGAGGAAGCCCATCATTGAAATATACAAGCCAAGTTCTATAATGAAAAATTCCCACTAGTATATGAAAGTGACAACATAGGCGACTCTCTATCATGAAGATCATGGTGCTACTTTGAAGTAGAAGTGTGGTAAAAGGATAGTAGCATTGCCCCTTCTCTATTTTCTCTCATTTTTTATTTTTGTTTTTTGGGCCTTCTACTTTTTTGGCCTTTCTCTTTTTTTTCCTCACATGGGACAATGCTCTAATAATGAAGATCATCACACTTTTATTTACTTACAACTCAAGAATTACAACTCGATACTTAGAAAAAACTATGACTCTGTATGAATGCCTTCGACGGTGTACCGCGATGTGCAATGAATCAAGAGTGACATGTATGAAAATATTATGAATGGTGGCTTTGCCACAAATACGATGTCAACTACATGATCTTGCAAAGCAATATGACAATGATGAAGCATGCCATAATAAACGGAATGGTGGAAGGTTGCATAGAAATATATCTCGGAATGCCTATGGAAATGCCATAATAGGTAGGTATGGTGGCTGTTTTGAGGAAGGTAAATGGTGGGTTTATGATACCGGCGAAAGTTGTGCGGTACTAGAGAGGCTAGCAACGGTGGAAGGGTGAGAGTGCGTATAATCCATGGACTCAACATTAGTCATAAAGAACTCACATACTTATTGCAAAAATCTACAAGTCATCAAAAAACCAAGCACTATGCGCATGCTTCTAGGGGGATAGATTAGTAGGAAAAGACAATCGCTCGTCCCCAACCGCCACTCATAAGGAAGACAATCAAAGAAATACCTCATGCTTCAAATTCGTTACACAGCGGCTACCATACGTGCATGCTACGGGACTTGCAAACCTTAACACAAGTATTTCTCAAATTCACAATTAATTTACTAGAATGACTCTAATATCACCATCCTCATGTCTCAAAACAATCGTCAAGCATCAAACTTCTCATAGTATTCAATGCACTTTATATGAATTTTTTATTATATCCCTCTTCGATGCCTATCATATTAGGACTAAATTCATAACCAAAGCAAATTACCATGTTGTTTAAGACTCTCAAAATAATATAAGTGAACCATGAGAGTTCATTAATTTCTTCAAAATAAAAACCACCGTCGTTCTCTAAAAGATATAAGTGAAGCACTAGAGCAAACGACAAACTACTCCGAAAGATATAAGTGAAGATCAATGAGTAGTTGAATAGTTATGCAACTATGTGAAGACTCTCTAACATTTAAGAATTTCATATCCTGGTATTTTATGCACACAACAAGCAAAACAAAAGAAAAGAAAATGACGCTCCAAGCAAAACACATATCATGTGATGAATAAAAATATAGCTCCAAGTAAAGTTACCGATGAACGAAGACGAAAGAGGGGATGCCATCCGGGGCATCCCCAAGCTTAGGCTCTTGGTTGTCCTTGAATATTACCTTGGGGTGCCTTGGGCATCCCCAATCTTAGGCTCTTGCCACTCCTTATTCCATAGTCCATTGAATCTTTACCCAAAACTTGAAAACTTCACAACACAAAACTTAACAGAAAACTCATAAGCTCCGTTAGTATAAGAAAATAAGTCACCACTTAGGTACTGTTGTGAACTCATTCTAAATTCATATTGGTGTAATATCTACTGTATTCAAACTTCTCTATGGTTCATACCCTCTGATACTACTCATAGATTCATCAAAATAAGCAAACAACACAATCAAAACAGAATCGGTCAAAAACAGAACAGTCTGTAGTAATTTGGAGATTTCGAATACTTCTGTAACTCCAAAAAACTGAAAAAATAGGAAGACTAGGATCAAAAGTATGTTGATCTACTGCAGTTTGAATTGGTATTTTATCGCTCTCTAGTAAAAAATGATAATTATTTTCGTGAGCGCATACTTTCTGTTTTTATCAGCAAGATCAAACAACAATCACCCAAGAAGATCCTAAAGGCTTTACATGGCACAAACACTAATTAAAACATAAAACCACATCTAACCAGAGGCTAGATAGATTATTTATTACTAAACAGGAGCAAAAGGCAAAGAATAAAAATAAAATTGGGTTGCCTCCCAACAAACGCCATCATTTAACGCCCCTAGCTAGACATGATGATTTCAATGATGCTCACAAAAAAGATAAGAATTGAAGCATAAAGAGAGCATCATGAAGAATATGACTAGAAAATTTACGTCTAACCCACTTCCTATGCATAGGGATTTTGTGAGCAAACAATTTATGGGAACAAGAATCAACTAGCATAGGAAAGCAAAACAAGCATAACTTCAAGATTTTAAGCACATAGAGAGGAAACTTGATATTATTGCAATTCCAACAAGCATATATTCCTCCCTCATAATAATTTTCAGTAGCATCATGAATGAATTCAACAATATAACCATCACATAAAGCATTATTTTCATGATTCATAAGCATAGCAAATTTACTACTCTCCATATAAGCGAAATTCTTCTCATTGGGAATAGTGGGAGCAAATTCAACAAAATAACTATCATGGGATTGAAAATTGAAATCAAGATGACAAGTTTCATTGTTATCATTATTCTCTATAGCATACGTGTCATCACAATAATCATCATAGATAGGAGGCATTCTTTCATAATAGTAAATTTTCTCATCAAAACTTGGGGGAAAAAAGTATCATCTTGATCAAACATAGCATCCCCAAGCTTGTGGCCATGCATATCATTAGCATCATGGATATTCAAAAAGTTCATACTAACAGCATTGCAATCATGCTCATCATTCAAAGATTGTATGCCAAACCTTTTATTGCATTCTTCTTCTAACACTTTGGCACAATTATCGGAATCCTTATTTTCACGAAAGACATTAAAAAGATGAAGCATATGCGGTAATCTCAATTTCATTTTTAGTTCTCTTTTATAAACTAAACTAGTGATGAAACAAGAAACTAAAAGATTCGATTGCAAGATCTAATTATATACCTTCAAGCACTCGCCTCCCCGGCAACGGCGCTAGAAAAGAGCTTGATGTCTACTACACAACCTTCTTCTTGTAGACGTTGTTGGGCCTCCAAGTGCAGAGGTTTGTAGGACAGTAGCAAATTTCCCTCAAGTGGATGACCTAAGGTTTATCAATCTGTGGGAGGTGTGGGATGAAGATGGTCTCCCTCAAACAGCCCTGCAACCAAATAGCAAAGAGTCTCTTGTGTCCCCAACTCACCCAATACAATGGTAAATTGTATAGGTGCACTAGTTCGGCGAAGAGATAGTGATACAATTGCAATATGGATGGTAGATATAGGTTTTTGTAATCTGAAAATATAAAAACAGCAAAGTAACTAATGATAAAAGTGAGCACAAATGGTATTGCAATGAGTTGAAACAAGGCCTAGGGTTCATACTTTCACTAGTGCAAGTTCTCTCAACAATAATAACATAATTGGATCATATAAATATACCTCAACATGCAACAAAGAGTCACTCCAAAGTCACTAATAGCAGCAAAAAACGAAGAGATTATTGTAGGGTATGAAACCACCTCAAAGTTATCCTTTCTAAATGATCTATTCAAGAGTCTGTAGTAAAATAACATGAAGTTGTTCTTTCCGTTCGATCTATCCCAGAGTTAGTACTAGAATAACAACTTAAGACACAAATCAACCAAAACCCTAATGTCACCTAGATACTCCAATGTCACCTCAAGTATCCGTGGGTATGATTATATGATATGCATCACACAATCTCAGATTCATCTATTCAACCAACACAAAGAACTTCAAAGAGTGCCCCAAAGTTTCTATCGGAGAGTCAAGACGAAAACATTTTCGAACCCCTATGCATAAGTTTACAAGGTCACGGAACTCGCAAGTTGATCACCAAAACATACATCAAGTGGATCATGTGAATATCCCATTGTCACCATAGATAAGTACATGCAAGACATACATCAAGTATTCTCAAATCCTTGAAGACTCAATCCGATAAGATAACTTCAAAGGGAAAACTCAATCCATTACAAGAGAGTAGAGGGTGAGAAACATCATAAGATCCAACTATAATAGCAAAGCTCGCGATACATCAAGATCGTGCCGAATCAAGAACACGAGAGAGAGAGAGAGATCAAACACATAGCTACTGGTGCATACCCTCAGCCCCGAGGGTGAACTACTCCCTCCTTGTCTTGGAGAGCACCCGGATGATGACGATGGACACCGGTGATGGATTCCCCCCTCCGGCAGGGTGCCGGAATAGGTCTACATTGGTTTTCGGTGGCTACGGAGGCCTGCAGCGGTGGAACTCCCGATCTAGGTTATTTTTTGGAGGTTTCTGTATTTATAGGAATTTTTGGCATCGGTCTCACGTCAGGGGGGGTCTCTGAGTCGTCCACGAGATAGGGGGACGCGCCCAAGGGGTAGGGCGCGCCCTCCACCCTCGTGGATGGCTTGGGACTCTTCTGGCCCAACTCCTCTTTAGATGAGGTTTTCTTTGAACAACGTCCTCTTCTTAAACACAATTTGCCTATTGAAACTCTAGGAGGTCCTCTTCCACCTAAAGGTGATCCTGTGTTTGAACTAAAACAATTGCCAGACGCTTTGAAATATGCTTATCTTGATGAAAAGAAGATATATCATGTTATTATTAGTGCTAACCTTTTAGAACATGAAGAAGATAGATTATTGAAAGTTCTAAGGAAGCACTGGGCTGCTATTGGATATACTCTTGATGATTTAAAGGGCATTAGCCCCACTCTATGTCAGCACAAAATTAATATGGAACCTGATGCTAAACCAGTTGTTGATCACCAACGTCGTTTGAATCCGAAGATGAAAGAGGTGGTAAGAACGGAAATATTAAAACTTCTGGAAGCAGGTATAATTTATCCTATAGCCGATAGTAGATGGGTAAGTCCTGTTCATTGTGTTCCTAAGAAAGGAGGTATTACTGTTGTTCCTAATGATAAAAATGAACTTATTCTACAAAGAATTTTTACAGGCTATAGAATGGTAATTGATTTTAGAAAATTAAATAAAGCAACTACAAAAGATCATTACCCTTTGCCTTATATTGATCAAATGCTTGAAAGATTATCTAAGCATACACACTTTTGCTTCTTAGATGGATATTCTGGCTTTTCACAAATACCTATTTCTCAACCTGATCAAGAAAAGACCACTTTTACTTGTCCATTTGGAACCTATTCTTATAGACATATGCCTTTTGGTTTATGTAATGCACTTGCTACCTTTCAAAGATGTATGACTGCTATATTCTCTGACTTTTGTGAAAAGATTGTTGAGGTTTTCATGGAAGAATTTTCTCTTTATGGGAATTATTTTTATGATTGTTTAAGCAATCTTGAGCGAGTTTTGCAGAGATGTGAACAAACAAATCTTGTCTTGAATTGGGAGAAGTGCCACTTTATGGTTAATGAAGGCATTGTCTTGGGTCATAAAATTTCTGAAAGAGGTATTGAAGTGGACCAAGTTAAGGTTGATGCAATTGAGAAAATGGCATGTCCTAAGGACATCAAAGGTATTCGTAGTTTCCTAGGTCATGCTGGTTTCTATAGGAGGTTTATTAAGGACTTCTCTAAAATTTCTAGGCCTCTCACTAGTCTTTTGCAAAAGGATGTTCCTTTTGTTTTTGATGATGATTGTTTAGAAGCCTTTGAAACACTCAAGAAAGCCTTAATATCTGCACCTATTGTTCAACCACTTGATTGGAACTTGCCTTTTGAAATTATGTGTGATGCTAGTGATTACGATGTTGGTGCTGTTCTAGGACAAAGAGTTGATAAGAAACTAAATGTTATTCACTATGCTAGTAAAACTCTAGATAGTGCTCAAAGAAATTATGCTACTACTGAAAAAGAATTCTTAGTAGTAGTGTTTGCTTGTGATAAATTTAGACCTTATATTGTTGATTCAAAAGTAACTGTTCACACAAACCATGCTACTATTAAATATCTTATGGATAATAAAGATGCTAAACCTAGACTTATTCGTTGGGTTCTCCTCTTACAAGAATTTGATTTACATATCATTGATAGAAAAGGAGCTGAGAACCCCGTAGCTGATAATCTGTCTAGGCTTGAAAATGTGCTTGATGACCCACTTCCTATTGATGATAGTTTTCCTGATGAGCAGTTAGCTGCAACAAATGTTGCAAATAGTACTCCTTGGTATGCTAACTATGCTAATTACATTGTTGCTAAATATTTACCACCTAGCTTTACATACCAACAAAAGGAAAAAAATCTTCTATGATTTAAGACATTATTTTTGGGATGACCCACATCTTTATAAAGAAGGAGTAGATGGTATTATTAGACGTTGTGTACCTGAGCATGAACAGGGACAAATCCTATGGAAATGTCACTCCGAGGCTTATGGAGGGCATCATGCTAGAGATAGAACTGCTCACAAGGTATTGCAATCTGGATTTTATTGGCCTACTCTCTTCAAGGATGCCCGTAAGTTTGTATCTTCGTGTGATTAATGTCAATGAGTAGGTAATATTGGTAAGCGTGAAGAAATACCTATGAATTATTCACTTGTTGTTGAACCTTTTTATGTTTGGGGATTTGATTACATGGGACCTTTTCCTTTCTCTAATGGGTATACACATATTTTGGTTGTTGTTGATTATGTTACTAAATGGGCAGAAGCTATTCCAACTAGTAGTGTTGATCACAACACCTCTATTAAAATGCTTAAGGAAGTTATTTCGCCCTATCATCCTTAGTATAGTGGTCAAGTTGAACTTAGCAATAGAGAAATAAAATTAATTTTGCAAAAGACTATCAGTAGGTCTAGGAAGAATTGGTCTAAGAAATTAGATGATGCACTTTGGGCCCATAGAACAGCTTATGAAAATCCTATGGGTATGTCTCCTTATAAAATGGTTTATGGAGAAGCTTGTCATTTACCTCTTGAGGTAGAACATAAGGCTTATTGGGCAGTTAAAGAACTCAATTATGATTTCAAACTTGCTGGTGAAAAGAGGTTATTTGATATAAGCTCATTAGATGAATGGAGAACCCAAGCTTTTGAAAATGCAAAGTTGTTCAAAGAAAAGGTTAAAAGATTGCATGACAAAAGAATCCAAAAGGGTGAGTTTAAAGTTGGAGAATATGTTCTTTTGTACAACTCTCGTTTTAGATTTTTTGCAGGGAAGCTCCTCTCGAAATGGGAAGGCCGCTATGTCATCGAGGAGGTTTACCGGTCTGGAGCCATCAAAATAAATAATTTGGAAGGCACTAACCTGAAGGTTTTCAATGGGCAACGAATAAAGCATTATATCTCAGATTCCATCTACCATGGCCTCTTCAAGCTCCTCCAAGGACAAGATCTTTCCTTCATCACCAGCATCATCTCCTTCACCACCAAAAGGAGAATTGAGTATCAGGTATGGGCACTCCCCTTGGCTTCCGCCAAGCTTGGGGGAGGTGCCCCGGTATCATATCATCCCACTAT
The DNA here is from genome assembly GCF_018294505.1 of Triticum aestivum. Lineage (NCBI taxonomy): Eukaryota > Viridiplantae > Streptophyta > Magnoliopsida > Poales > Poaceae > Triticum > Triticum aestivum. The sequence goes on from NC_057809.1 coordinate 179,715,794, forward strand.
CTTTTTGCTTTTACTTATCTTAGTTCAATCTTTTGCTTTATATGAAATAAAGTTTATTTCGATCATTTCTTGTTTTGAAAGTTTGCTTAGTGATCTATCCTTGTAATCATGTGCAAGTTATATAATGAAGTTAGTTTTAGTTTTTGCTTTCTTTACTTTCATGTTGCAAATGAATAAAAGAATTAAGGAAGAAAGAAAAAGAGAAAGGAAATAAATGAAGAAAGGAAATAAATCAATAAGGTTATATACTAATCCTATGGTAGGTGATGGCACCACATAAGGAAAAGTATAAGTAGAAATTTTATTAGAGATTGACAAACATAGCATTAGTCAATGATGAAACTCATGAAAGAATTAATAAGGGAAGAAAAGATTCACATATAGATATACTATCCTTGAAATTCCGTACTAAGTAGAGATACTACTTGTGCATCCAAAAACCCTTAAACCCAAATCTTTTTCAAGTGTCCACCATACCTACCTAGGGATTGAGCAAGATCCCTCAATTAAGTTGTCATCAGTGCAAAAAGGCAATAAGAATTGCTTCTAAATATGTGAGATCATTTAGTGTAGGAGAAAATTGAGTGTTGCACGAACTTGGATGACAAAGAATAAAAGCGAGAGACTGCATAATAAAGGTCGTCATCTTAAGGGGCAATGCAACGTGACATTCTCTTGCACTAAGGGATTGAACATGCAAACAAATAAGCGTGCGGCAACCTCTGCTTCCCTCTGCGAAGGGCCTATCTTTTACTTTTATGTATTTACTTTTATGCAAAAGAGTCAAAGTTTTCCCTCTATTCCTTTTTATTTTCTCTTTTGGCAAGCATCATGTGGTGAGGAAAGTGAAGGAAATATGCCCTAGAGGCAATAATAAAGTTGTTATTTATATTTCCTTATATCATGATAAATGTTTATTATTCATGCTAGAATTGTATTAACTAGAAACTTACTACATGTGTGAATACATAGACAAATAGAGTGTCACTAGTATGCCTCTACTTGACTAGCTCGTTAATCAAAGATGGTTAAGTTTCCTAGCCATAGACATGAGTTGTCATTTCAAGAACGGGATCACACCATTAGAGAATGTTGTGATTGACTTGACCCATCCGTTAGCTTAGCACTATGATCGTTTAGTTTATTGCTATTACTTTCTTCATAACTTATACATGTTCCTATGACTATGAGATTATGCAACTCCCGAATACCGGAGGAACACTTGGTGTGCTATCAAACGGCACAACGTAACTGGGTGATTATAAAGATGCTCTATAGGTTTCTCCGATGGTGTTTGTTGAGTTGGCATAGATTCAGATTAGGATTAGTCACTCTGATTGTCGGAGAGGTATCTCTAGGCCCTCTCGTAAATGCACATCACTATAAGCCTTGCAAGCAATGTGACTAATAAGTTAGTTGCGGGATGTTACATTACGGAACGAGTAAAGAGACTTGCCGGTAATGACACTGAACTAGGTATGATGATACCGACGATTGAATCTTGGCCAAGTAACATACCGATGACAAAGGGAACAATGTATGTTGTTATGCGGTTCGACTGATAAAGATCTTCGTAGAATATGTAGGAGCCAATAAGGGCATCCGGGTTCCGCTATTGGTTATTGACCAGAGAGATGTCTTGCTCATGTCTACATAGTTCTCGAACCCGCAGGGTCCGCACGCTTAACATTCATTGACGATATAGTATTATATGAGTTATGTATGTTGGTGACTGAGGGAGTCCTGGATTAGGGGGTCTCTGGACAGCCGGACTATCTCCATTGGCCGGACTGTTAGACTATGAAGATACAAGATTGAAGACTTCGTCTCGTGTCCGGATGGGACTCTACTTGGCATGGAAGGCAAGCTAGGCAATACGGGTATGGATATTTCCTCCTTTGTAACCAACCTTGTGTAACCCTAACCCTCTCCAGTGTCTATATAAACCGAAGGGTTTTAGTCCGTAGGACAACAACCATAACATACAATCATACCATAGGCTAGCTTCTAGGGTTTAGCCTCTCTGATCTCGTGGTAGATCTACTCTTGTACTACCCATATCATCAATATCAATCAAGCAAGATGTAGGGTTTTACCTCCATCAAGATCGCCCGAACCTGGGTAAAACATTGTGTCCCCTGCCTCCTGTTACCATCCGGCCTAGACGCACAGTTCGGGACCCCCTACCCGAGATCCACCGGTTTTGACACCGACATTGGTGCTTTCATTGAGAGTTCCTCTGTGTCGTCGCCGTTAGGCTTGATGGCTCCTACTATCATCGATAGCGATGCGGTCTAGGGCGAGACTTTTCTCCCCAGACAGACCTTCGTATTCGGCGGCTTTGCACTGCGGGCTAATTCGCTTGGCCATCTAGAGCAGATTGAAAGCTACGCCCCTGGCCATCAGGTCAGATTTGGAAGTTTGAACTACACGGCCGACATCTGCAGAGACTTGATCTTCGACGGATTCAAGCCACAGCCGGGCACGCCGCACTGTCACGATGGGTATGACCTAGCTCTGCCGCCGAACAGTACCCCAGAGGTCGCGCCCGCATCAGCTCTGACCCTTAGCTCGGAGCCAACTGCGCCAATCAAGGACAGGTGGCTAGACACCGCCTCAGGGGTTGCAGTCTCAACGGCGATCGAGCCGAACACCAGCCTAATCCTCCGCGAAGCCCATGACTCCAAGGTGTCGGACTCGTTTCCGGACTCCGAACCGCCCGCGCCCCTGCCAATCAAATCTGATTGGGCGCCAATCATGGAATTCACCGCCGCGGATATCTTTCAGCACTCGCCCTTTGGCGACATTCTGAATTCACTAAGGGCTCTCTCTTTGTCAGGAGAGCCCTTGCCGGACTATGGCCAACAGGATTGGGATGCGGACGATGAAGAAATTCGACACCCACCCACCACCCACTTTGTAGCCACTATCGATGATTTAACCGACATGCTTGACTTCGACTCTGAAGACATCGACGGTATGGACGACGATGTAGGAGACGAACATGAACCAGCGCCTATAGGGCACTGGAAAGCCACCTCATCATATGACGTATACATGATGGACACACCAAAAGAAGACGACGACGAGGAACGGAAGGACGCAATGAAGGCTTGTCCCCTCGAGAAGCTGTCAAAGCGGCGGCGTAAGCGCCGTCCCAAATCCCGCCTCGGCAGAAATAACGATCATACAGACCCAGCGTTGGAGCAGGGCGAACCACTGCCGGACCACGACAATACAGAAAATCAAACCGAACAAACCAATTCTGTCAAAGATAAAAGTCTGGATGACATAACGCCAGACAGGCACCCGGAGCAGCAGAATGCCCGTCAAAGGCTTGTTGCCACCGCGAGGAGTCTGAAAAAGCAGAAGCAAAGGCTCAAGGTTACGCGGGACACACTCCAAATCAAATGGAGTGAAGTACTCAACACAGCAGCAAAGTGTGGTGGTAATCGCCCCACCAAGAGCTACCCGAAGCGGAAGTTGCTACCTGAACTCGATGAGGAGGCCCTAGATCCCCCACAACCAAAAATCAAAACGGCCACCTGGCCGGATAGACGACCTCACGGCCAACATGGAGCGGCAAACAACTCCACTCGCAAGCCAATAAGCGATCCACACGAGGGCTCGCACCAAAAGAACGGCGCAACCAGATCCATCTATGGACCACGCAAGCACGCCCCAGCATATGATGTAACACAACAAACATCCGAACAACGCGGTACACCCAGATATAGGGGTGCTGCACACCCCCTATGTTTCACCGATAAGGTGCTGGACCATGAATTTCAAGAGGGATTCAAACCCATAAACATAGAAGCATATGACGGAACAACAAACCTTGGGGTCTGGATTGAGGACTACATCCTCCATATCCATATGGCTCAAGGAGACGATCTCCACGCCATCAAGTACTTACCACTCAAGCTCAAAGGGCCAGCTCGGCACTGGCTTAAAAGCCTCCCCAAAAACTCCATTGGAAGCTAGGAAGAGCTCGAAGACGCTTTTAGGGCAAATTTTCAAGGGACTTATATCCAACCCCCGGATGCGGATGATCTGAGTCATATAACTCAACAGCCCGGAGAGTCAGCCCGAAAGCTTTGGAACATGTTTCTTATTAAGAAGAACCAAATAGTTGACTGCCCGGACGCCGAAGCCTTGGCAGCTTTTAAGCATAGCGTCCGCGGCGAATGGCTTGCCAGAAACCTCGGCCAAGAGAAGCCGAGAACAATGGCAGCATTAACAAGCCTCATGACCCGCTTCTGCGCGGGTGAGGACAACTGGCTAGCTAGATGCAGCACCAGCAACCCAAGCACATCCGAAGTTAGAGATGAAAACGGGAAATCCCGACGCAACAAAAATAAGCGTCGGAATAAAGAAGACAGCCCGAAGAGCACGGCGGTACACGCCGGATTCCAAAGCTCTCGGCCAGGTCAGCAAAAGCCGCCCTTTAAAGGCGCTAGAGATGAACTGTCCAACCTGAACAAAATTCTGGACCAAGTATGTCAGATCCATAGCACCCCTGGAAAACCTGCTAATCATACCCACAGAGAATGTTGGGTCTTCAAGCAATCCGGCAAGCTCAACGTCGTACACAAGGGGGAGGATACACCAAGCAAAGATGAGGATGAGCTTCTCAAGCAAGACATTGGGGAACAAAAGAAGTTTCCATCAGAAGTCAAAACAGTCAATGTATTACACGTGATCAAGGGAAGCAAAGCGGCCCTCCCAGATAAATATGCCCAAGGGCCTATCACCGCGAAACCCTGCCACTGGTCGTCTCAACCGGTCACTTTCAACCATCGTGATTACTCAGCAAGTATCCGGCGGGCAGGATGGGCTCCCCTGGTATTAGACCCAATAATTGACGGATACCACTTTGCACGAGTCCTGATGGACGGTGGTAGCAGTTTAAACCTGACATACCAGGATACAATCCGCAAAATGGGGATAGACCCAACGAAAATTTGCCATAGCAACACTACCTTTAAAGGAGTAATGCCAGGCCCAGGGGCTCACTGCGCGGGCTCCCTGCTACTAAAGGTTATATTCGGCTTCCCCGATAACTCCCATAGCGAACACTTAACCTTCCACATTGCTCCGCTCCAGTGCGGTTATCAAGCACTACTTGGACGCGAAGCTTTTGCTCGCTTTAATGCAATACCGCATTACGCTTCCCTCATGCTCAAGATGCCCGGTCCACGTGGCATCATTACAGTGAACGGAAGTATTAAGCGATCTTTGCGCGCCGAAGAGAATGCGACTGCCTTGGCAGCCGCACACTAAAAACGGCCTCACCAGCTAAAGCATTTGATAGGTCGTCATGACCACGGACGCGGTTAGATGAGTCCGGCGCTGCTATATGTAATTTGTACCGGATTGATGGCCACACCCTATTACAAATACAAGGGGCTCAACGCGCGCAGAGAAGTGGCAATTTCTACTCATTTCTAGTTATACATGGTTTCTTTAAAAAACCAACTTTTTGCACGACAACCTTTTCACCTAAGTTCCTCTCTTTTACAGATGACAATCGTGCTACACCCGTCTAGGATACGGCACAATGGAGACACAGGCGCGGACATGTAGCAGGGACCCGTTACAAGGATTCTTTTTAGATTAAGACCCTGCGTAAACGTTTTTTTACTGTCTCTTGTTGATACACATCCACCGAATTCTCAACACAATTGAGAAGGATGCTGACGTCTTGGCATGTGGCCACATCAGAATAATGCACGTACCTGGACACAAGGGGCTTCTTACAAAGGGCACTATTTAGGCCCGGTTTATACCATAAAGATCGAATACCTTAGGGAGTGTTCGGCGTCGCGAGTTTGGCCTTATATGCATCAGCTCCGAATCATTGTCTTTGGTAAAATGTTGGGTTTGCCCTGCTCCTGTGTTTTGGTGCCTTACGTTCCGCTTTATCGGCTAAGGCAGCACAAGGAGAACTACTGCGATTGTGCCCTAGTTCATCCGGACGAGCACCTCAGTAGAGAAAGCCGAAAACTGACTGACATGATATAGCGTGAGACTGGTCAACCACTCGATGACCTATCGGAATGTTAGAATTCCTCCGCCTTAACGAAGGGCCCTTTCCCGGCCAGGCATGTATGCACCCCGAGATCGGGAGAGTGCAGAGCCACTAGGGGCTATCTAGTAGCCCTACTGTCAAACTCTTATGGCTAAGTGAAAGTGTTAAAGCATTCTAGTCCGGTTGCCTCGTTCACTATGCTATCACCTCCTTAATAGGACCAAGACGTTGGGTTAAGTGTGAACACACATTTTTCGCGAGCACCTCCGCATTATATGCGTGGGGGTTGAAGCCGACGACTGCAATCTTTCAGGTTATACACATGTATACATAAATGGCCGCACAGGAGGCATCATACTACTTTCAGGCAAAAGTATAAACATAGCCTTATAAAATTTCATAAAACATTGTGTTTACAATGAGAATACATATCACTCAAACATAATATTCTTCGAGCACTGGGCCTCTATCAAACGAGCACCCTCGAGAACCTCCTCGAAATAGTGCTCGGCAGCCACTCGACCTATGGCCGAACCCTGCGCCGCAACAGTGGTAGCATCCATCTTCGCCTAGTATGCTTTAACATGGGCAAGGGCCATCCGCGAGCCTTCTATGCACGCCGACCTCTTCATCGCATTAATGCGCGGCACCGCACCAAGGAACCGCTGCACTAAACTGAAATAGTTGTTCGGCTTTGGCTTTTCCGGCCATAGCTGATCCACGACAGACCTCATGGTGAGTCCGGACAACCTATTTAGTTCGGCCCATTCGGCTAGCTGATCAGTCAATGGAAGCAGACGCTCTGGAACGTTGAATTGCAACCAGAACAGCTTGTCCACTTCACGATCTGTTTGACCTTGGAAGTATTTGGCCGCATCGGTAGCGCTCGCCGCCAAGTCCATATACGCATCTGCTGAACTCCACAGCCGATCTAGAGGGGCATACCATGGATCTCCGAACTTCCTCCGTAGCATGAAGGGCTTTCCAGCCGCAATATCCCTGGCTTCCCGCAGCTCCTCCTTCTTCGCTCTCATAGCAGAGCAGGTGTCTTTGTCCGCCATCGTGGCCTTCTCAAGGTCCGTCGCCTTCGCTCGGTTTTCTTTTTGAAGGAGCCGGCAACGGTCGGCAGTGTCTTTTAGTTCTATGGCCATCTTGGCCATCTTCTCTTGGCTCTCACAATGTGCGGCCTTCTCGGCTTTCAACTCTTCGGCCGCCTTCAAAGCAGACGCATTACTAATCCTCGCTTGTTCCTTGGCTCGGGCAAGTTCTGCCCGCAAGGTTTCCACGGTGGCAGCTCCATCTGCAGTCACAACATATTAAAGATACTGGCATCATGCTGCTCTTACTATGTGGCGTTCACCATATAATAACACTTACCCTGTGCCTTGTCAAGCCTCTTGTTAACAAGCTCGATGTCGGCGTCTGCCGCATCCAGTTGCTGTTTTAATTCGGCAAACTCACTAGTCCGGTTAGCCACCAGAGCTTCCACCACCTGCACATAAGGGTAGTCTGGTTATTGCCTGGGACTATGATCCTCTGTTCGCTGCCGTTCTCGACGACAACCAGAGTCTCAGGGGCTACTATCTACACAGGGCACACCTAACATGTGCGGTACTATCACATATTATCTCACGTACCTCAAAGCCTGTCAGTAGACTCATAAAGGCTTCATGTAATCCGCTTTCGGCGAACGAAATTCTCTCCATCACCGTACCCATCAGCGTATGGTGTTCTTCTGAGATGGCCGCTCGCCCCACCAGCTCCCTCAGAACGTCTGACCGCATACCAGACGGTGTCGGACTCTTTTATTTGCTCTCTTCGGGAGCCGGACGCTTGGGACTTCGGGGGTCTATGGGATTATCTTCTGGCCTCACCGGATTCGGAGAAGCCCTCTGTGACGACACTTCGGGGTCACCCGCTTCTTGAGCGGAGGAGTCCGGGGGAGGCGTTTCACTCTCCATCATCTCTGGAAGAAGATCCCCCGAACACGAGCTCAGCTGAGAGGGGATAAGGCCGGAACTACAAGATATATGCGGCGGTTATTTTCTTAGAAAAAATATAGTATACCTTCACTATTAAAGTATTTTGGATCACTCACGACTCGTTGGAGGGCTGACCCCCCCGCAGGCTTTGTGCGGTAAGAGCACCCCCCGAGGCAGGACCCTCTATTGGAGACTTCTTCTCCCGTTTGGAGGCCTCGGCTTCCGGATCCTCGGAAGCAGTCCTCTTCCTCCCCCGGTTATCCTCCTTTATGGAGGCGCTCATTCCCTCGATTGGAACTGGCAGCGATGGGGGCCCGCTTCCGCCCATATTATTCCCCCATGTATCTTCCCTCGAGGGCTCCGGGTAAGGTGCGAGCTCGAGCATCTTCTCCAAAACTGGATTTTCCAAACCCTCAGGGAGGGGGGCCGGACACCGAATCATCTTCGCCTTCGTTAGCCAATCCTGGTCAAAGAGCGATCTCTCAGAAATAACTTCATGAATAAAAGACGGTGTGTTCGGCTAGAGGATTTCTTACTTGTTCGGCGGCGCGGTTACTGCTCAGGCCCACGTCCTCAGTAGTATCCATACACTCTATTTGAGGTCCGAAGAATGACTTGTACATCTCCTCGTGCATCAGGCCAAGGAAACTTTGAATGGCACGTGACCCTTCTGGGTTGAACTCCCATAAGCGAAGGGGCCGGCGTTTGCAAGGCTGGACTCGACGAACCAGCATAACTTGCATTACCACAACCAAATTAAAATCTCCCTCGAAGAGATCTTGAATGCGGCTTTGCAGGATGGGCACGTCCTTGGCTGGGCCCCATCTCAGACCTCTGCTAATCCATGACATCAATTGTGGTGGGGGGGGCGAACGGAAAGCGGGGGAAGCCGCCCACTTGGCACTTCTGGGAGCCGTGACGTAAAACCACTCCCATTGCCATAATTCGGACACCTCTGGAAAGGAACCTTTCGGCCACGGGGCTCCTTCCATCTTGCCTATTAACGCACCTCCGCACGCTGCACGTTGCCCCTCGATCATCTTCGGCTTCACTTCAAAGGTCTTGAGCCACAGGCCGAAGTGAGGGGTAATGCGGAGGAAGGCCTCACACACAACAATAAATGTCAAGATGTGGAGAAAGGAGTCCGGAGCTAGATCGTGGAAATCTAGCCCGTAATAGAACATCAAACCCCTAACGAAGGGATCTAGAGTGAGGCCTAGGCCTCGGAGGAAGTGGGAGACGAACACGACGTTCTTGTCGGGTTCGGGAGTAGGGACAACCTGCCCTCGAGCAGGCAGCCGATGCGAAACCTCGATGGTCAAGTATCTGGCCTCCCTCAACTTCTTGATATCCTCTTCCATGACGGAGGAGGGCATCCACCGGCCTTGAAGGCTGGATCCGGACATGATTGAAGATCTGGAGCACCTGACCTGGGCTTTGGGTGCTAGAACTCGAGGCGGAGGAAGGGTTTGATTGAGCACGAGAGGGAAAGAGCGAAAACCTTGTCCCTTTATAAAGAGGGTGAATATCAAGCGTCCTCTTCATAGCCGTTTGGGACTTGCCTATAATCTAGGAGTCCTAGACACGGTTGGGTTACCCACGACCGTATTGATGAGAATCCCGTAATAAGGGGACACGATCTCTGCTTTGACAAGACGCGTCGAAAAACTGCCTCGCATTATGTGCGGGGCTAGTTAAAACGGTTCGAATAATCACCGGGCCATGACATAACGTCATACTGTCAAGACAAGTCAGCAAATTAGAATTGCGAAAATATTATTCTCTCTATGGTGGTATGTGGAACTTATTTTGCAGGGTCGGACACTATCCTCGTTTTCAAGTTCTTCTGTGATGTATTCGGAGAAGGAACCCGCCTTGCAATGCCGAAGACAATACTGCTCACCGGACTCATCGTCATTGAAGCCTGGTTCAAGGGCTACAGAGGGAGTTCTGGATTAGGGGGTCTCCGGACAGCCGGACTATCTCCATTGGTCGGACTGTTAGACTATGAAGATACAAGGTTGAAGACTTCGTCTCGTGTCCGGATGGGACTCTACTTGGCGTGGAAGGCAAGCTAGGCAATACAGATATGGATATTTCCTCCTTTGTAACGGACCTTGTGTAACCCTAACCCTCTCCGGTGTCTATATAAACCGAAGGGTTTTAGTCCGTAGGACAACAACCATAACATGCAATCATACCATAGGCGAGCTTCTAAGGTTTAGCCTCTCTGATCTCGTGGTAGATCTACTCTTGTACTACCCATATCATCAATATCAATCAAGTAGGACGTAGGGTTTTACCTCCATCAAGAGGGCCCGAACCTGGGTAAAACATTGTGTCCCCTGCCTCCTATTACCATCCGGCCTAGACACACAGTTTGGGACCCCCTACCCGAGATCCGCCGGTTTTGACACCGACAGTGACCGAATGTTGTTTGGAGTCCCAGATGAGATCACGGACATGACGAGGAACTCTGGAATGGTCCAGATATAAAGATTGATATATGGGATAATAGTGTTTGGTCTCCGGAAGGGTTCCGGAATTCACTGGAACGGGTTCCGGATGTTTCCCGAAATGTTTGGGTACGAGAACACTTTATTTGGGAAAAGGGTAAAGCGCAAAAGGAAGTTTTGCGGAGTCCAGGGGCCAGACGCCAGGGTCCCTGGCATCTGGGTCCAGACGCCGGGAACGTTGGCGTTTGGTCCTGGAGTCCAAGATGGACTCTTGCCTTTTGGGTGAAACCGAATTTGTGTAGGATTTTACTCCAAGTTTTGACCCCAAGGCTCAACATATAAATAGAGGGGTAGGGCTAGCACCCAAGACACATCAAGAAACACCAAGTCGTGTGCCGACAACCCCGTCCCCTCTAGTTTATCATTTGTCATAGTTTTCTTAGTGCTTAGGCGAAGCCCTGCGGAGATTGTTCTTCACCAACACCGTCATCACGCCGTCGTGCTGCCGGAACTCATCTACTACTCCGCCCCTCTTGCTGGATCAAGAAGGCGAGGACGTCATCGAGCTGAACGTGTGTTGAACGCGGAGGTACCGTATGTTCGGTACTTGATCGGGACAGATTGTGAAGGTGTATGGCTACATCAACCGCGTTGATAAACGCTTCCGCTTTCGGTGTACGAGGGTACGTAGACACACTCTCCCCTCTCGTTGCTATGCATCTCCTTGATAGATCTTGCGTGATCATAGTTTTTTTTTAAATAATGTGTTCCCCAATAGTAGTATCAGAGCCAGGTCTATGCGTAGATGTTATATTCACAAGTAGAACACAAAGGAGTTGTGGGCGTGGGTATATACATATTGATTGCCGTCACTAGTTGTTTCTTGATTCGGCAGTATTGTTGGATGAAGCAGCCCGGACCGACATTACATGACCGTGTTCATGAGACTGGTTCTACCGACGTGCTTTGCACACAGGTGGCTGGCGGGTGTTAGTTTCTCCAATTTTAGTTGAATCGGATTCAATGAACATGGTTCTTTCTGAAGATCAAAAAGCAATCACTATACCGCATTGTGGTTTTTGATGCGTAGGTAAGAACGGATCTTGCTAAGCACGTAGCAGCCACGTAAAACTTGCAACAACAAAGTAGAGGACGTCTAACTTGTTTTTGCAGGGCATGTTGTGAAGTGATATGGTCAAGACGTGATTATATAAATTATTGTATCAGATGATCATGTTTTGTAACAAAATTATCGGCAACTGGCAGGAGCCATATGATTGTCGCTTTATTGTATGAAATGCAATCGCCATGTTATTGCTTTACTATCACTAAGCGGTAGCGATAGTCGTAGACGCAATAGTTGGCGAGACAACAATGATGCTACGATGGAGATCAAGGTGTCAAGCCGGTGACAATGGTGATCTTGACATTGCTTTGGAGATGGAGATCAAAGGCACAAGATGATGATGGCCATATCATATCACTTATATTGATTGCATGTGATGTTTATCCTTTATGCATCTTATTTTCCTTAGTACAGCGGTAGCATTATAAGATTATCTCTCAATAAATTTCAAGGTATAAGTGCCCTCCCTGAGTATGCACCATTGCTATAGTTCGTCATGCCGAGACACCACATGATGATCCGGTTTGATAAGCTTTACGTTCACATACAACGGGTGCAAGCCAGTTTTACACAAGCAAAATACTCAGGTTAAACTTGACGAGCCTAGCATATGCAGATATGGCCTCGGAACACTGAGACCGAAAGGTCGAGCGTGAATCATATAGTAGATATGATCAACATAGTGATGTTCACCATTAGAGGGATGTCTATCTAAGTGGGAGTTCCAAACTAATATGATTAATTGAGCTTTAGTTTATCATGAACTTAGTACCTGATAGTATTTTGCATGTCTATGTTGTTGTAGATAGATGGCCTGTGCTGTTGTTCCGTTGAATTTTAATGCGTTCCTAGAGAAAGCTAAGTTGAAAGTGATGGTAGCAACTACACGGACTGGGTCCATAACTTGAGGATTATCTTCATTGCTGCACAGAAGAATTACGTCCTGGAAGCACCTCTAGGTGCCAAACCAGTTGCATGAGCAACTCCAGATGTTATGAACACCTGGCGGAGCAAAGCTGATGACTACTTGATAGTTCAGTGTGCCATGCTTTACGGCTTAGAACCGGGACTTCAACGACGTTTTGAACGTCATGGAGCATATGAGATGTTCCAGGAGTTGAAGTTAATATTTCAAGCAAATGCCCGGATTGAGAGATATGAAGTCTCCAATAAGTTCTACAGCTGCAAAATGGAGGAGAATAGTTCTGTCAGTGAGCACATACTCAGAATGTCTGGGTACCACGATCACTTGACTTAGTTGGGAGTTAATCTTCCAGTTGATAGTGTCATTGACAGAGTTCTTCAATCACTGCCACCAAGCTACAAGAGCTTCATGATGAACTATAATATGTAAGGGATGGATAAGACAATTCCCGAGCTCTTCGCGATGCTAAAAGTTGCGGAGGTAGAAATCAAGAAGGAGCATCAAGTGTTGATGGTCAACAAGACCACCAGTTTCAAGAAGAAGGGCAAAGGGAAGAAGGGGAACTTCAAGAAGAATGACAAGCAAGTTGCTGCTCAAGTGAAGAAGCTCAAGTGCTTCTACTACAAAGGGACTGGTCACTGGAAGCGGAACTGCCCCAAGTATTGGCGGATAAGAAGGATGGCAAAGTGAAAGGTATATTTTATATACATGTTATTGATGTGTACCTTACTAATGCTCGCAGTAGCGCCTGGGTATTTGATACTGGTTTTGTTGCTAATATTTGTAGCTTGAAACAGGGGCTATGGATTAAGCGAAGATTGGCTAAGGACGAGGTGACGATGTGCGTGGGAAATGGTTCCAAAGTCGATGTGATCGTCGTTGGCACGCTACCTCTACATCTAATTCGAGATTAGTTTTAGACCTGAATAATTGTTATTTGGTGCCAGCGTTAAGCATGAACATTATATATGGATCTTGTTTGATGCGAGACGGTTATTCATTTAAATCAGAGAATAATGGTTGTCCTATTTATATGAGTAATATCTTTTATGGTCATGCACCCTTGATGAGTGGTCCATTTTTACTAAATCTTGATAGTAGTGATACACATATTCATAGTATTGAAGCCAAAATATATAAGTTTAATAATGATAGTGCAACTTATTTGTGGCACTGCCATTTAGGTCATATTGGTGTAAAGCGCATGAAGAAACTCCGTGCGGATGGGCTTTTGGAATCACTTGATTATGAATCACTTGATGCTTGCGAACCTGCCTCATGGGCAAGATGACTAAGACTTCGTTCTCCGGAACAATGGAATGAGCAACAGACTTATTGGAAATAATACATACTGATGTATGCGGATCTGTGAGTGTTGATGCTCGTGGCGGGTATCGTTATTTTCTAAACTTCACAGATGATTTGAGTAGATATGGGTATGTCTTCTTGATGGAACATAAGTCTAATTTTTTTTGAAAAGTTCAAAGAATTTCAGAGTGAAGTGGAAAATCATCGTAACAAGAAAATTAAGTTTCTTTGATCTGATCATGGAGGTGAATATTTGAGTTATGAGTTTGGTCCTCATTTGAAACAATGCGGAATAGTTTCACAACTCACGCCACCTGGAACACCACAGCGTAATGGTGTGTCTGAACGTCATAACTACACTTTATTAGATATGGTGCGATCTATGATGTCTCTTGCTGATTTACCGCTATCGTTTGGGGTTATGCTTTAGAGATGGCTACATTCACGTTAAATAGGGCACTATCGAAATCCGTTGAGACGACACCTTATGAACTGCGGTTTGGCAAGAAACCCAAGTTGTCGTTTCTTAAAGTTTGGGCTGCGATGCTTATGTGAAAAAGCTTCAACCTGATTAGCTCAAACCCAAATCGGAGAAATGTGTCTTCAGAGGATACCCAAAGGAGACTGTTGGGTACACCTTCTATCACAGATCCGAAGCAAGATATTCATTGCTAAGAATGATCCTTTCTTGAGAAGGAGTTTCTCTCGAAAGAAGTGAGTGGGAGTAAAGTAGAACTTGATGAGGTAATTGTTCCTGCTCCCTTATTGGAAAGTAGTTCATCATAGAAATCAGTTCCAGTGATTCCTACACCAATTAGTGATGAAGCTAATGATGATGACCATGAAACTTCTGATCAAGTTACTATCAAACCTCTTAGGTCAACCAGAGTAAGATCCGCACCAGAGTGGTACGGTAATCCTGTTCTGGAGGTCATGTTACTTGACCATGATGAACCTACGAACTATGAGGAAGCGATGATGAGCCCAGATTCCGCAAAATGGCTTGAGGCCATGAAATCTGAGATGGGATCCATGTATGAGAACAAAGTGTGGACTTTGGTTGACTTGCTCGATGATCGGCAAGCCATACAGAATAAAATGGATCTTCAGGAAGAAGACTGACGCTGATGGTAATGTTACTGTCCACAAAGCTTGACTTGTTGCGGAAGGTTTTCGACAAGTTCAAGGAGTTGACTACGATGAGAGCTTCTCACCCGTAGCGATGCTTAACTCCGTCCGAATCATGTTAGCAATTGTCGCATTTTATGATTATGAAATTTGGCAAATGGATGTCAAAAGTGCATTCCTTAATGGATATCTTAAAGAAGAGTTATATATGATGCAACCAGAATGTTTTGTCGATCCAAAAGGTGCTAACAAAGTGTGTAAGCTCCAGCGATCAATTTATGGATTGGTGCAAGCATCTCGGCGTTGGAATATACGCTTTGATAGTGTGATCAAAGCATATGGTTTTATATAGACTTTTGGAGAAGCCTATATTTACAAGAAAGTGAGTGGGAGTTGATACGTCTCCGTCATATCTACTTTTCCAAACACTTTTGCCCTTGTTTTGTACTCTAACTTGTATGATTTGAATGGAACTAACCCGAACTGACGCTGTTTTCAGCAGAATTGCCATGGTGTTGTTTTATGTGCAGAAAACAAATATTCTCGGAATGACCTGAAACTCCACGGAACACCTTACAATAAATAATAATAAATCCTTGCTAAGGATGAAGACCAGGGGGCCCACACCCTTCTCACGAGGGTGGGGGGCGCCCCCCCCCCCTTAGGGCGCGCCCCCCTACCTCGTGGGCCCCCTGGAGACCCTCCGACGCCAACTCCAACTCTATATATTTGCTTTCGGAGAGAGAAAAATCAGAGAGAAGAAATCATCGCGTTTTACGATACGGAGCCGCCGCCAAGCCCTAAAACCTCTCGGGAGGGCTGATCTGGAGTCCGTTCAGTGCTCCGGAGAGGGGGATTCGTCGCCGTCGTCATCATCAACCATCCTCCATCACCAATTTCATGATGCTCACTGCCATGCATGAGTAATTCCATCGTAGGCTTGCTGGACGGTGATGGGTTGGATGAGATTTATCATGTAATCAAGTTAGTTTTTTTAGGGTTTGATCCCTAGTATCCATTATGTTCTAAGATTGATGTTGCTATGACTTTGCTATGCTTAATGCTTGTCACTAGGGCCCAAGTGCCATGATTTCAAATCTGAACCTATTATTTTTTCATGAATATATGTGAGTTCTTGATCCTATCTTGCAAGTCTATAGTCACCTACCATGTGTTATGATCCGGCAACCCCGAAGTGACAATAATCGGGACCACTCCCTGTGATGACCATAGTTTGAGGAGTTCATGTATTCACTATGTGCTAATGCTTTGTTCCGGTTCTCTATTAAAAGGAGGCCTTAATATCCCTTAGTCTCCAATAGGACCCCGCTGCCACGGGAGGGTAGGACAAAAGATGTCATGCAAGTTCTTTTCCATAAGCACATATGACTATATACGGAATACATGCCTACATTACATTGATGAATTGGAGCTAGTTCTGTGTCACCCTATGTTATGACTACTACATGATGAACCGCATCCGGCATAATTATCCATCATTGATCTGGTGCCTATGAGTTTTCCATATACTGGTTTACGCTTATTTACTTTCCCCCTGCTACTGTTACAATCACTACAAAATACCAAAAACATTACTTTTGCTGTCTTTACTTTTGTTGCCCCTACCACCACTATCATATTACTTTGCTACTAAACACTTTGCTGCAGATACTAAGTTTCCAAGTGTGGTTGAATTGACAACTCAGCTGCTAATACTTGAGAATATTCTTTGGCTCCCCTTGTGTCGAATAAATAGATTTGGGTTGAATACTCTACCCTCAAAAGTTGTTGCGATCCCCTATACTTGTGGGTTATCAGGAGCTCTGTAGCATTTCTGATATTATATGTGGATGACATATTGTTGATTGGAAATGATACTGAATTTCTGAATAGCATAAAAGGATACTTGAATAAGAATTTTTCAATGAAAGACCTCGGTGATGCTGCTTATATATTGGGCATCAAGATCTATAGAGATAGATCAAGACACTTAATTGGACTTTCACAAAGCACATACCTTGATAAAGTTTTGAAGAAGTTCAAAATGGATCAAGCAAAGAAAGGTGTGAAGTTGAGTCAGACTCAATGCCCGACCACTGCAGAAGATAGAGAGAAAATGAAAGTCATTCCCTATGCTTAGGCCATAGGTTCTATCATGTATGCAATGTTGTGTACCAGACATGATGTGTGCCTTTCTATAAGTTTAGTAGGGAGGTACCAAAGTAATCCAGGAGTGGATCACTGGACAACGGTCAAGAACATCCTCAAATACCTAAAAAGGACTAAGGATATGTTTCTCGTTTATGGAGGTGACAAAGAGCTCGTTGTAAACGGTTACGTCGATGCAAGATTTGACACTGATCCGGATGACTCTAAGTCACAAACCGGATACGTATTTTTATTGAATGGTGGAGTTGTCAGTTGGTCTAGTTCTAAGCAAAGCATCATGGCAGGATCTACGTGCAAAGCGTGATACATAGCTGCTTCGGAAGCAGCAAATGAAGGAGTCTAGATGAAGGAGTTCATATCCGATCTAGGTGTCATACCTAGTGCATCGGGTCCAATGAAAATCTTTTGTGACAATACTGGTGCAATTGCCTTGGCAAAGGAATCCAGATTTCACAAGAGAACCAAGCACATCAAGAGACGCTTCAATTCCATCCGCAATCAAGTCAAGGAGAGAGACATAGAGATTTGCAAGATACATATGGATCTGAATGTTGCAGACCCATTGACTAAGCCTCTCTCACGAGCAAAACATGATCATCACCAAGACTCCATGGGAGTTAGAATCATTACAATGCAATCTAGATTATTGACTCTAGTGCAAGTGGGAGACTGAAGGAAATATGCCCTAGAGGCAATAATAAAGTTGTTATTTATATTTCCTTATATCATGATAAATGTTTATTATTCATGCTAGAATTGTATTAACCGGAAACTTAGTACATGTGTGAATACATAGACAAACAGAGTGTCACTAGTATGCCTCTACTTGACTAGCTCGTTAATCAAAGATGGTTAAGTTTCCCAGCCATAGACTTGAGTTGTCATTTGATGAACGGGATCACATCATTAGAGAATGATGTGATTGACTTGACCCATCTATTAGCTTAGCACTATGATCATTTAGTTTATTGCTATTGCTTTCTTCATAACTTATACATGTTCCTATGACTATGAGATTATGCAACTCCCGAATACCGGAGGAACACTTAGTGTGCTATCAAATGTCACAACGTAACTGGGTGAATATAAAGATGCTCTACAGGTGTCTGTGATGGTGTTTGTTGAGTTGGCATAGATCGAGATTAGGATTAGTCACTCCGATTGTCAGAGAGGTATCTCTGGGCCCTCTCGGTAATGCACATCACTATAAGCCTTGCAAGCAATGTGACTAATAAGTTAGTTGCGGGATGTTGCATTACGGAACGAGTAAAGAGACTTGCAGGTAACGAGATTGAACTAGGTATGATGATACCGACGATCGAATCTCGGGAAGTAACATACCGATAACAAAGGGAACAACGTATGTTGTTATGCGGTTCGACGGATAAAGATCTTCGTAGACTATGTAGGAGCCAATATGGGCGTCCAGGTTCCACTATTGGTTATTGACCAGAGAGATGTCTCAGTCATGTCTACATAGTTCTCGAACCTGTAGGATCCGCACGCTTAACATTCGTTGACGATATAGTATTATATGAGTTATGTAAGTTTGTCACCGAATGTTGTTCGGAGTCCCGGATGAGATCACGGACATGACAACGAACTCCGGAATGGTCCGGATATAAAGATTGATATATGGGATAATAGTGTTTGGTCTCCGGAAGGGTTCCAGAATTCACCTAAGGGGTTATGGATGTTTCCCGAAATGTTTGGGTACGAGAACACTTTATTTGGGCCAAAGGGGAAAGCCCACAAGGTTTTTGGAAAGCACAAAAGGAAGTTTTGTGGAGTCTTGATGTCTACTACACAACCTTCTTCTTGTTGACGTTGTTGGGCCTCCAAGCGCAGAGGTTTGTAGGACAGTAGCAAATTTCCCTCAAGTGGATGACCTAAGGTTTATCAATCCATGGGAGGCGTGGGATGAAGATGGTCTCTCTCAAACAACCCTGCAACCAAATAGCAAAGAGTCTCTTGTGTCCCCAACACACCCAATACAATGGTAAATTGTATAGGTGCATGTAACACCCTCGATGCGACTATATCTCCCACGTGTCGAGGCACGACCTAGAGGCATAATCGCATTGAAGGCATATGTCGCAAGTTAGGCAATCTTCACAACATCCCATGTAATATAGATCATAAAAGGGGAGATAACATAGTTGGCTTACAATCGCCACGTCAATCAAGTACATAAAAAACATTACATCATTCAAACACTCATGGCCCGACTACGGCGCCAAAATAAAAGATAACCCAACATGCGCCACGGTCCCGATCACCCCCAACTGGGGACCACTACTGATCATCAGGAAAGGAAACATAGTATCATTGAGAGTCCTCGTCGAACTCCCACTTGAGCTCGAGCGCGTCACCTGGAGCGGAATCATCAGGCCCTGCATCTGGTGTAATAGTAATCTGTGAGCCACAGGGACTCAGCAATCTCGCACCCTCGCGATCAAGACTATTTAAGCTTATAGGTAAGGCAAGGTAAATATATGGAGCTGCAGCAAGCGACTAGCAAATATGGTGGCTATCCTGTTCGCAAAAAAGAGCGAGAAGAGGAGGCAAAGCGCGAGCGAGAAACTAGAGAGCAACCTGCGCAAGCATTACTCCAACACCGTGTTCACTTCCCGGACTCCGCCGAGAAGAGACCATCACGGTAACTCACATTGTTGATTCATTTTAATTAAGTTAAGGTTCAAGTTATCTACAACCGGACATTAACAAATTCCCATCTACCCATAACCGCGGGCATGGCTTTCGAAAGTTCAAATCCCTGCAGGGGAGTCCCAACTTAGCCCATGACAAGCTCTCATGGTCAACGAAGGAATAGACCTCCTCCCGAGACGTTCCGATCAGACTCGGTACCTCGGTTCTTCAAGACACTTCGACAGGTTAAAAAAATCCAGCAACACCGCCCGAATGTGCCGACAAATCCCGATAGGAGCTGCACATATCTCGTTCTCAGGGCACACTCATATAGGTCAAGCTACAAGTAAAACCAACCCTCGAGTTTCCCCGAGGTGGCCCTGCGGGCTGCCTGGTTCGGACCAACACTCAGAGGAGCACTGGCCCGGGGGGGTTTAAAATAAGATGACCCTCGGGCTCCGGAAACCCAAGGGAAAAAGAGGCTAGGTGGAAAATGGTAAAACCAAGGTTGGGCATTGCTGGAAAAGCTTTAATCAAGACGAACTATCAAGGGGTTCCCATTATAACCCAACCGCGTAAGGAACGCAAAATCCGGGAACATAACACCGATATGACGGAAACTAGGGCGGCAAGAGTGGAACAAAACACTAGGCGAGAGGCCGAGCCTTCCACCCTTTACCATGTATATAGATGCATTAAGATAACATGGCAAAATAATGATATCCCAACAAGAAAATAATGTTCCAACAAGGAGCGGTCTCCAATCTTCACCTGCAACTAGCAACACTATAAGAGGGGCTGAGCAAAGCGGTAACATAGCCAATCAACGGTTTGCTAGGACATGGTGGGTTAGAGGTTTGACATGGCAATTTGGGAGGCTTGCAAGCAAGTGGTAGGCATCGTAGCATTGGCATAGCAAAAGAGCGTGCATCTAGCAAAGCAAAGATAGTAGTGATTTCGAGGGTATGATCATCTTGCCTGCAAAGTTATCAGAGTTGACTGGATCCTCGAAAGCAAACTCAATGGGCTCCTCGTTGGCGAACTCATCTCCCGGATCTACCCAAACAAGACAAACAAGAAAACGGAGCACAATCAACCACGTGCAAGGATCAACAATATGATGCAAAGATGGTATGCTATGCGGGATGCGAGGCGGGATGCGAGGCGGGATGCATATGCAAGATTTGACAAGGGATGCATGAACCTGGCCTCAACTTGGAAAAACAAGTATGCCACTGGAAAGATGAGATGAAATTGCTTGAAAACGATATAAAGAACGCCGGAATCGGAGTTATGGTTTGGAAATGGCAAGCGATTCAAATATGACGTCGGTCTGCGATTTATAGCAAGTAGCCATCTAAATCCAACGAGATGAACATGCTACAGCACTCAACCATGACAACAAAATACATGGCATGGATGCATTCATGATGCTTAACAAAAGTATAGCACTGATCTACGGCCAATTCATCCATTAACAGATTCAAACAAGCATGGCAAAAATGCATATGGCAAACAGATTTCAGACTTAGTGAAATTAACACTTGTCTGGAATTTCAGATCAGGTAGCACTCTTCGGAGCATCAAAACTACATGCTACAAGACCTGAACATGGCAAAGTAAAGCATGGAGTGGAGCTACTCAAAGAGATTAACAAAAGTCCCTTAGTGACCTTGAGCCAAAAGGGATCAGAAAATACGATTGCAAGCATGTGAACATGGCAAAAACATAATCAGTTCTCAGACTTAGTGAAAACTGGAGCATGCTGAAACAGATATCAAGTAGTCATGTTTACGAGCTCGATGCACTCACTACAAAACAAGTCATGGCAAACTAAGCATACACCCATCAAGAATACACAAAATACAAGCTAGACATGGCAAGAACAATAGCATAGCATGCACGGATCAACTACAACATCCACGGCAAAATCGCTAACAAGTAGACAATCTGCCCAGATTCACGAAGTAGCAAAAGTAGAGCTCGATTGGCTCAAGCTAGGATGCTACATAATTGCAAACAAAGGCATGGACAGATAGAGCACTAAAAGATTAGGAAAACATCCTTATTGACCATCCTCAAAAGAGGCACGGATCACTAGGAAACAACATGAACATATGGCATCATGAGAAAAACAGATCAAGGACTTAGTGGAATTGCTAAGTCCCTGAAATCAGCATTACCAAGTGCCTCACTTCGCAAGCTTGTGCTAGTCACCATACACATCACAAAAATACATGGGTTACACCTCTGGAAAGATGACAAAACCCTTAACAAAACATATGTAGAGCTCATGGGCATATCATGCACACAATAATCATGGGAAAAATGACAAATATCTAAATGGAGTAGCAGATCTGACAACTATCTCAAGTAGCACTCTTCTAACAGCATTTCGGGCATCAAGATGAACTCAAATGAAAATGATGCAATGGAATGAAATGATGTACTCTCTGAGACGAACATTTTGATATGCTATATGCCAAAAACGGAGCTACGGATGCGGAGATATAGCATGATGAACATGAGCAAATAATCTGTAGACTTAGGCGAAATAAAAAGGTCAACCCTAGGGTTTGGAATTCCCAGATCTAAGACGGGCATGTTTTCCCGAGGTCCGCAGAAATCACTGTTCACCGGAGGAGCTCGTGCCGTCGCCGGACTTGGCGGATCGCGGCCGGAGGAGGACGGGGGGGCACCTGGCGAGGCGATGGCGGGCGATGGCCGGACTGGGTGTGGCGGCGCGCGGGCGAGTCGCCGCGGCAAGAGGCAAAAGCCCGGCGAGGTGGGCCGCGGCGGCGCAGTCGGAGAGGCGGCTTCGGCCGCGGGAAGAAGGCGGCGGGCTCCCAGGCGCGGGCGCGGGGCGGCTCGGGCCGCGAGGGCCTGCCCCGGGCCGCACGTGCCGATGCGGTGGGAGACCGGCGGCAGCGAACGGCGGCGTGCCACATGGCGGCGGGAGGCAGATCGGACGTGTCCGGCTTTGTCCGGACGTGTCCGGCGGCGGCGAGATCTGATTTTTTAGGGTTTAGGAGAGGGGATCCGCGAATTTGGAGGAGGGGGTCTTTATATAGGCATAGGGGGAGCTAGGAGAGTCCAAATGAGGTGCGATTTTCGGCCACGCGATTGTGATCGAACGCTCTAGATGATGGAGAGGGTTTTGGTGGGTTTTGGGCCAAAGTGGAGGGGTGTTGGGCTGCAACACACACGAGGCCTTTTCGGTCCCTCGGTTAACCGTTGGAGCATCAAACGAAGTCCAAATGGTACGAAACTTGACAGGCGGTCTACCGATAGTGAACCAAGGCCGCTTGGAAAGTCTTGGTCCAATCCGGAAATGTTTAATCCCCACACACAAAAGAAAGGTAGAAATGACCACCGGAGGAGAACGAAGCGCCGGAATGCAAAACGGACAACGGGGAAAATGCTCGAATGCATGAGATGAACACGTATGCAAATGCAATGCACATGATGACATGATATGAGATGCATGACAACGACAACAACACACGGAGACAAAAACCCAAACCCGAGAAAATAAAATAACTTAACGCTCGAAACGGCAAGAGTTGGAGTACAAATTGGGTAAGTTACATCCGGGGTGTTACAACACTCCACCACTACGAAAAGATCTCGTCCCGAGATCTAGGATGAAAGAACGCCGGGTATTCAGAACGGAGGTGATCCTCGCGTACCCAGGTAGCTTCACGGTCGGAATGGTGTGACCACTTGACTTTAAGGAATTTGATTGACTTGTTGCGAGTCTTGCGTTCAGTCTCTTCGAGAATAGCAACGGGGTGCTCACGATAGGAGAGATCTTCTTGGAGCTCAATGTCCTCGAAGTTGATGGTGCGGTCAGGAGTCTTGAAGCACTTTCGGAGCTGAGAGACATGGAACACATCATGAACATTTTCAAAGTTTGAAGGAAGCTCGAGTTGATAGGCGAGATCGCCTCTCTTGCTGACAATCTTGAAAGGTCCCACGTATCTGGGGGCAAGCTTCCCTTTGATACCAAAGCGACGAGTACCTTCAATAGGAGAGATGCGGAGGTAAACATGATCTCCGATCTCGAAAGCCAAATCACGGTGCTTACTGTCATAGTAGCTCTTCTGACGGGATTGGGCTGCTTTGAGGTTATCTCGAATGACTTTGCACATTTCCTCTGCCTCTGTGATTAAGTCATTACCCAAAAGCTGACATTCACCGGTTTCAGACCAGTTGAGAGGGGTACGGCACTTCCTGCCATACAGAATTTCAAATGGGGCCTTGCCCGAACTTGCTTGAAAACTGTTGTTGTAGGAGAATTCATCCTAAGGAAGACAATCCTCCCACTTCATGCCGAAGGAGATCACACAAGCCCTGAGCATATCTTCAAGAATCTGGTTGACACGCTCGACTTGACCGCTAGTTTGAGGATGGAAAGCTGTGCTGAAGCGGATGTTGGTGCCCATGGCCTTCTAAAAAGAATCCCAAAACTTGGAGGTAAAGATGATGCCACGGTCTTAAGAGATCACTTGTGGAATACCGTGCAGAGAGACAATTCGAGAGGTATAGAGTTCCGCCAATTGAGCTGCAGTGATTGACTCTTTGATAGGCAGAAAATGAGCCACTTTAGTGAGTTTGTCGATGATAACGAATATAGCATCATTGCCACGCTTGGACTTTGGAAACCCAGTCACGAAGTCCATTTCAATGTGGTCAAACTTCCATTCTGGAAAGGCAAGAGGTTGGAGGAGACCAGCTGGCCTTTGGTGTTCTGCCTTCACTCTTCTGCAGACATCACATTCATTCACAAACTGAGCAATCTCGCGCTTCATTCGAGTCCACCAATAAGCCTGCTTGAGGTCCTGATACATCTTCGTGCTCCCAGGGTGGATGGAGAGGAGAGAATTGTGAGCCTTGTTCATGATCACTTTACGGAGGTCACCTTTGGGCACAACAATACGATCCTCGAAGAAGAGAGTATCCTTGTCATCAAGGCGGTAGCACTTGTACTTGGGTTGACTCTTGGCAATCCCAATCTTCACCTTTTTCACCGTAGCATCAAGAAGCTGAGCTTGGCGAATCTGGTCTTCCAAGGTAGGAGAGACTTGAAGGTTGGCGAGGAAACCTTGAGGAACAACTTGCAGATTAAGTTTGCGGAAAGCTTCACAAAGCTCGGGTTGATAAGGCTTGAGAATCAGACTGTTGCAATAAGCCTTTCTGCTCAATGCATCAGCAATCACATTGGCCTTGCCTGGAGTATACTCGATACTCGGATTATACTCTTGAATCATTTCGACCCATCGAGTTTGCCTGAGGTTGAGATTAGGCTGAGTGAAGATGTACTTGAGACTCTTGTGGTCAGTGAAGATGTCCACTTTTATTCCCAATAAGAGATGTCTCCAAGTCAAAAGAGCATGCACAACTGCCGCCAACTCGAGATCATGAGTGGGGTAGTTCTTCTCATTAGGCTTCAACTGGCGAGAGGTATAAGCAACAACTTTCTTCTCTTGCATTAATACTGTGCCAAGACCTTGGAGAGAGGCATCACAAAAGACCTCGTACGGCTTGGATTCATCAGGCGGAGTCAGAACTGGAGCAGTGATCAATTTCTCTTTCAAAGTGTTGAAAGCAATGTCACACTCAGGAGACCAAACATACTTGACGTGTTTCTGGAGAAGATTAGAGAGAGGCTTCGCGATCTTAGAATTCAACGAATCTTCCACAGTAGCTTGCGAGACCGAGGAAGCTACGAAGTTGCTTCACGTTCTGAGGAGGTTCCCAATTCACAATTGTAGACACCTTCTTAGGATTCACCGCAATGCCCTTGGCAGAGATGATATGACCAAGATAAAGAACCTCATCGAGCCAAAATTCGCACTTGGAGAACTTGGCGTAGAACTTGTGTTCCCTCAACTTATCGAGTACCAAACGCAAGTGCTTGGCATGATCTTCCTTGTTCTTCGAGAAAACCAGAATGTCGTCGAGATAGACCAAAATGAAGTCATTGGTGTAGGCATTGAAGATGAAGTTCATCATGCGAGAGAAAGTCGGAGGAGCGTTGACAAGGCCAAAAGACATGACAGTGTATTCATATGAACCATAGCTTGTTCTGAAAGCCGTCTTGGGAATATCTTGCTCACGGATTCGAATCTGATGATAACCCATATGGAGATCAAGCTTGGAGAATACTTGGGCACCTTTGAGTTGTTCGAACAGCTCGTTGATGTTGGGAAGTGGGTATTTGTTCTTGATGGTCTTCTTGTTCAATGGACGGTAATCAACACAAAGTCGGTCCGTTCCATCCTTCTTCTTCACAAAAAGAATTCCACAACCCCATGGAGAAGAACTAGGCCGGATGAGACCCATTCTCTCTTGAATATCGAGTTGCTTCTTCAGCTCCTTCAACTCTTCAGGTCCGAGCTTGTAAGGACGCTTGCACACTGGTTCCGTGCCAGGCTCAAGATCAATGATGAATTCAACTGGCTAGTGCGGAGGCATTCCTGGAAGCTCTTCTGGAAAGACGTCTTGATATTCGCAAACGACTGGAATTTGCGAGATAGCATCCAGTTCACCCTTCTCATTGAGAAAAAATAGACGGATGGTATCATCACGAGCGGCAAAGACAATTACATCCTCAGACGAATGAGTCAATTGAATCTGCCTGGCTGCATAGTCAAGATGTGCCTTGTGCTTAGAAAGCCAAACCATTCCGAGAATAAGATCAATATCCGAGTTGCCAAGAACCATTGGGGAAGAAAGAAACTTGTAGTCGCCCATGGTGATAGTAACATCTGGCACCTCCAGACTTGCACTCAAACGTTTTCCAGGAGAAACGATATCCATTTGTTTACCCAAATGAGACGAAATGAACTCATGCTTGGTAAAAAAATGGCTTTGACATGAAACAATGCGATGCACCAGTGTCAAAAAGAACTCTTGCGGGAATATCGTTAACAGGAAGGTTACCCATAATGACATCTGACGAATCCTTTGCTTGAGCTGCGTTCATCAAGTTGACCTTGGCGTGCTTGGGGTTATGCTTGACCACAGCTGTACTTGCCAATCTGACAGGAGGAGGAGGAGGAGGAAGACGCCTCTGGTTGAGACACTTGTTGGCATAGTGACCCTTCTGTTGGCACTTGTTGCATGTGACCTCTGAAAGCGGACGGTGGTACGGAGCACTCGATCTTGGAGCTTGAGACGAAGTCTTGTTCTGAAAGACAGGGTTGGGTGGGTGGGAAGATCCACTGCCACCTTTGCTCTTCTGCTGATACGGCTGACGGAACGGAGGAGGAGGAAGCCAATACTTTTGCTGCTTGTCCACTTGAGTAGAGGAAGAAGGAGTAGCATCCCTGACTCGCTTCTTGGAAGCATCACACCTCAATTGAGCAGCCTCTTGCTTCAACGCCATGTTGTAGAACTCATCGTACCTCAAGGGCTCAAAGAGAACAAGAGCTAGCTGGATTTCTTCTTTGAGACCACCCTTGAACTGGTATATCATGCTCTTCTCATCAGGGACGTCCTGCTTAGCAAAGCGGGCGAGCTTCTGAAACAACTTGTTGTAGTCATAGACAGACAAAGAGCCTTGCTTCAGGTTGCGGAATTCCTCATGCTTGCTTTCAACCACGCTCTGAAGGATATGGTGAGCTCTGAAATCTTGACGAAATTCATCCCAGGTAATTACACGTCCACCTCTGGAATCCTTGTACTGCTGGAACCATTCTGCAGCTTGATCTTTGAGTTGGAAGGAAGCGAACTTGACGAAGTCCTCAGGCCTGACGTTACTGCACTCGAAATGCTTGCACAGATCCACAAGCCAATCGTCAGCATCGGTTGCCTCAACACAATTGCTGAAAGTCTTTGGCCCGTTAGCAAGGAACTGGTTGAGTGTAGCAAAGTGATTCTGATTGTTGCCTTGGTTCCCTTGGTTGCCTTGATTGCGCTCTTGGAGAATTTGCATGATCAACTGTGTGTTTGCATTGGTTGTGGCCATCACAGCTTGCCATGCCTCCGGAGGAGGTGGAGGTGGTGGCGGATCAGGATTCGGAGTCGTGCCCGTTGGAGGAGCCATCCTAAAGAGGTTGACATCCATTAGCACATTGATAGACAAATATTGAAGCTGAATCCAACGGAATGAAAATTGCAACATATAGTCTTCACATCCGAACAAAATGAACGAATGCATTCCTCTTGAAATGGTCACATATCCATAAATTGAGAAGCCACTTAGAATTAAGGTAGAGAAATAAATCAACAAGGTACGGATCAAGAACGAATACTCAGTAAGAAATCCCAATCTCAAACCAACTATCCGTGGAAGAAGAACTAGAGCTACTAGAATTCCCACCTATGAAACTCCCGAACCTTTCCGGTTATGCAATCAGGTGTTGGGGATACAGGGGAAGCATAATATCTCACCCAAATCTAGTAAATCCTACATCCAGCTGTATCCATCCTTCAACACATAACCGAGAAAAACTTCGGAAACCATCTACCTCAACCTTCGAAAAGCATCCATTATACAAGTTATGGCGATACTCCCGAACTCCTGCCCCAGTACTGGGTGGCGTCGAGGTTATCTCACCAACGAACTGCATAAAAGAGATTTTCTATGTTGGCGTACTAAACTCAGGTATTCCAGAACTGCAACGATAAAATTATGACGACAACACCTCAGAGCTCAACTCCCTGGGACACTTCCACAAAACCCCTGACAGGAGGCACCAAGACAATGTTCTCGTCATAAAACCATCAGAACGATTCCAAGATACCCGCGTGATCCTAAAACAAATTTAGTGAAATTTGAGAAGAGAAGAGTCAAAACTCTACGTCAGGATGCCTTACCAGAGCGATGAGGAGACTGGGAAGTAAAAAGAATTCCTAAACTCTCCGATATATAATTACTAAATGACTCAAAACATTTTTTTCTAGACACAACTCGGCTGCTAAAAACGATCAATCAATGGGGGCTCCTAAGGTCGGGGAATGCTCTGATACCAACTTGTAACACCCTCGATGTGACTATATCTCCCACGTGTCGAGGCACGACTTAGAGGCATAATCGCATTGAAGGCATATGTCGCAAGTTAGGCAATCTTCACAACATCCCATGTAATATAGATCATAAAAGGGGAGATAACATAGTTGGCTTACACTCGCCACGTCAATCAAGTACATAAACAACATTACATCATTCAAACACTCATGGCCCGACTACAGCGCCAAAATAAAAGATAACCCAACATGCGACACGGTCCCGATCACCCCCAACTGGGCACCACTACTGATCATCAGGAAAGGAAACATAGTATCATTGAGAGTCCTCGTTGAACTCCCACTTGAGCTCGAGCGCGTCACTTGGAGCGGAATCATCAGGCCCTGCATCTGGTGTAATAGTAATCTGTGAGCCACAGGGACTCAGCAATCTCGCACCCTCGCGATCAAGACTATTTAAGCTTATAGGTAAGGCAAGGTAAATATGTGGAGCTGCAGCAAGCGACTAGCAAATATGGTGGCTATCCTGTTCGCAAAAGAGAGCGAGAAGAGGAGGCAAAGCGCGAGCGAGAAACTAGAGAGCAACCTGCGCAAGCATTACTCCAACACCGTGTTCACTTCCCGGACTCCGCCAAGAAGAGACCATCACGGTAACTCACATTGTTGATTCATTTTAATTAAGTTAAGGTTCAAGTTATCTACAACCGGACATTAACAAATTCCCATCTGCCCATAACTGTGGGCACGGCTTTCGAAAGTTCAAATCCCTACAGGGGAGTCCCAACTTAGCCCATGACAAGCTCTCACGGTCAATGAAGGAATAGACCTCCTCCCGAGACGTTCCGATCAGACTCGGTACCTCGGTTCTTCAAGACACTTCGACAGGTTAAAACAAATCCAGCAACACCGCCCGAATGTGCCGACAAATCCCGATAGGAGCTGCACATATCTCGTTCTCAGGGCACACTCAGATAGGTCAAGCTACGAGTAAAACCAACCCTCGAGTTTCCCCGAGGTGGCCCTGCAGGCTGCCTGGTTCGGACCAACACTCAGAGGAGCACTGGCCCGGGGGGGTTTAAAATAAGATGACCCTCGGGCTCCGGAAACCCAAGGGAAAAAGAGGCTAGGTGGCAAATGGTAAAACCAAGGTTGGGCATTGCTGGAAAAGCTTTAATCAAGACGAACTATCAAGGGGTTCCCATTATAACCCAACCGCGTAAGGAACGCAAAATCCGGGAACATAACACCGATATGACGGAAACTAGGGCGGCAAGAGTGGAACAAAACACTAGGCGAGAGGCCGAGCCTTGCACCCTTTACCAAGTATATAGATGCATTAAGATAACATGGCAAAATAATAATATCCCAACAAGAAAATAACGTTCCAACAAGGAGCGGTCTCCAATCTTCACCTGCAACTAGCAACGCTATAAGAGGGGCTGAGCAAAGCGGTAACATAGCCAATCAACGGTTTGCTAGGACATGGTGGGTTAGAGGTTTGACATGGCAATTTGGGAGGCTTGCAAGCAAGTGGTAGGCATCGTAGCATTGGCATAGCAAAAGAGCGAGCATCTAGCAAAGCAAAGATAGTAGTGATTTCGAGGGTATGATCATCTTACCTGCAAAGTTGTCAGAGTTGACTGGATCCTCGAAAGCAAACTCAACGGGCTCCTCGTTAGCGAACTCGTCTCCCGGATCTACCCAAACAAGACAAACAAGCAAACGGAGCACAATCAACCACGTGCAAGGATCAACAATATGATGCAAAGATGGTATGCTATGCGGGATGCGATGCGGGATGCATATGCAAGATTTGACAAGGGATGCATGAACCTGGCCTCAACTTGGAAAAACAAGTGTGCCACTGGAAAGATGAGATGAAATCGCTTGAAAACGATATAAAGAACGCCGGAATCGGAGTTACGGTTTGGAAATGGCAAGCGATTCAAATATGACGTCGGTCTGCGATTTACAGCAAGTAGCCATCTAAATGCAACGAGATGAACATGCTACAGCACTCAACCATGACAACAAAATACATGGAAGGGATGCATTCATGATGCTTAACAAAAGTCTAGCACTGATCTACGGCCAATTCATCCATTAACAGGTTCAAACAAGCATGGCAAAAATGCATATGGCAAACAGATTTCAGACTTAGTGAAATTAACACTTGTCTGGAATTTCAGATCAGGTAGCACTCTTCGGAGCATCAAAACTACATGCTACAGGACCTGAACATGGCAAAGTAAAGCATGGAATGGAGCTACTCAAAGAGCTTAACAAAAGTCCCTTAGTGACCTTGAGCCAAAAGGGATCAGAAAATACGATTGCAAGCATGTGAACATGGCAAAAACATAATCAGTTCTCAGACTTAGTGAAAACTGGAGCATGCTGAAACAGATATCAAGTAGGCATGTTTACGAGCTCGATGCACTCACTACAGAGCAAGTCATGGCAAACTAAGCATACACCCATCAAGAATACACAAAATACAAGCTAGACATGGCAAGAACAATAGCATAGCATGCACGGATCAACTACAACATCCACGGCAAAATCGCTAACAAGTAGACAATCTGCCCAGATTCACGAAGTAGCAAAAGTAGAGCTCGATTGGCTCAAGCTAGGGAGCTCCATAATTGCAAACAAAGGCATGGATGGATAGAGAACTAAACGATTAGCAAAACATCCTTACTGACCATCCTCAAAAGAGGCACGGATCAGTAGGAAACAACATGAACATATGGCATCATGAGAAAAACAGATCAAGGACTTAGTGGAATTGCTAAGTCCCTGAAATCAGCATTACCAAGTGCCTCACTTCGCAAGCTTGTGCTAGTCACCACACACATCACAAAAATACATGGGTTGCACCTCTGGAAAGATGGCAAAACCCTTAAAAAAACATATGTAGAGCTCATGGGCATATCATGCACACAATAATCATGGCAAAAATGACAAATATCTAAATGGAGTAGCAGATCTGACAATTATCTCAAGTAGCACTCTTCTAACAGCATTTCGGGCATCAAGATGAACTCAAATGAAAGTGATGCAATGGAATGAAATGATGTACTCTCTGAAGCGAACATTTTGATATGCTATATGCCAAAAACGAAGCTACGGATGCGGAGATATAGCATGATGAACATGAGCAAATAATCTGCAGACTTGGGCGAAATAAGAAGGTCAACCCTAGGGTTTGAATTCCAGATCTGAGATCCGGGGCATGTTTCCTAAGGTCCGCCGGAATCACTGTTCACCGGAGGAGCTCGTGGCGGCCGGAGCTCGTGGCCGTCGCCGGACTTGGCGGATCCGGCCGGAGGAGGACGGGGGCGGCACCGGCAAGGCGATGGCGGGCGGTGGCCGGACCGGGTGTGGCGGCGCGCGGGCGAGTCTCCGGCGAAGAGGCAAAGCCCGCGAGGTGGACCGCGGCGGCGCCGGCCGGCGAGGCGGCTCGGCCGCGGGGAAGAAGGCGGCGGGGCTCCCAGGCGCGGGCGCGGGGCGGCTCGGGCCGCGGGGGCCTACACCGGGCCGCGCGGGCCGATGCGGTGGGAGACGGCGGCGGCGAATGGTGGTGTGCCACGTGGCGACGGGGAGGCAGATCGGACGTGTCCGGCTTCGTCCGGACATGTCCGGCAGCGGCGAGATCTGATTTTTTAGGGTTTAGGAGAGGGGATCCGCGAATTTGGAGGAGGGGGTCTTTATATAGGCATAGGGGGAGCTAGGAGAGTCCAAATGAGGTGCGGTTTTCGGCCACGCGATCGTGATCGAACGCTCTAGATGATGGAGAGGATTTTGGTGGGTTTTGGGCCAAAGTGGAGGGGTGTTGGGCTGCAACACACACGAGGCCTTTTCGGTCCCTCGGTTAACCGTTGGAGCATCAAACGAAGTCCAAATGGTACGAAACTTGACAGGCGGTCTACCGGTAGTGAACCAAGGCCGCTTGGCAAGTCTCGGTCCAATCCGGAAATGTTTAATCCCCACACATGAAAGAAAGGTAGAAATGACCACCGGAGGAGAACGAAGCGCCGGAATGCAAAACGGACAACGGGGAAAATGCTCGAATGCATGAGATGAACACGTATGCAAATGCAATGCACATGATGACATAATATGAGATGCATGACAACGACAACAACACACGGAGACAAAAACCCGAACCCGAGAAAATAAAATAACTTAACGCCGGAAACGGCAAGAGTTGGAGCATAAATTGAGTAAGTTACATCCGGGGTGTTACAGTGCACTAGTTCGGCGAAGAGATGGTGATACAATTGCAATATGGATAGTAGACATAGGTTTTTGTAATCTGAAAATATAAAAACAGCAAGGTAACTAATGATAAAAGTGAGCACAAATGGTATTGCAATGCGTTGAAACAAGGCCTAGGGTTCATACTTTCACTAGTGCAAGTTCTCGCAAATAACATAATTGGATCATATAACTATCCCTCAACATGCAACAAAGAATCACTCCAAAGTCACTGGACAACAAACAAAGAGATTATTGTAGGGTACAAAACCACCTCAAAATTATCCTTTCTGAACGATCTATTCAAGAGTCCGTAGTTAAATAACACGAAGCTATTCGAGTTCGTACTAGAATAACACCTTAAGACACAAATCAATCAAAACCCTAATGTCACCAAGATACTCCAATGTCACCTCAAGTATCCGTGGGTATGATTATATGATATGCATCACACAATCTCAGATTCATCTATTCAACCAACACGAAGAACTTCAAAGAGTGCCCCAAAGTTTCTACCGGAGAGTCAAGAAGAAAATGTGTGCCAACCCCTATGCATAAGTTCACAAGGTCACGGAACTCGCAAGTTGATCACCAAAACATACGTCAAGTGGATCACATGAATATCCCATTGTCACCACAAATAAGCACATGCAAGACATACATCAAGTGTTCTCAAATCCTTAAAGACTCAATCTGATAAGATAACTTCAAAGGGAAAACTCAATCCATTACAAGAGAGTAGAGGGGGAGAAACATTATAAGATCCAACTATAATAGCAAAGCTCGCGATACATCAAGATCGTGCCGAATCAAGAACACGAGAGAGAGAGAGAGAGAGAGAGAGAGAGAGAGAGAGAGAGAGAGATCAAACACATAGCTACTAGTACATACCATCAGCCCCGAGGGTGAACTACTCCCTCCTCATCATGGAGAGCACCAGGATGATGAAGATGGCCACCGGTGATGGATTCCCCCCTCCGACAGGGTGCTGGAACGGGTCTAGATTGGTTTTCGGTGGCTACGGAGGCTTGCGGCGGCGGAACTCCCGATCTAGGTTATTTTCTAGAGGTTTTTCTATTTATAGGAATTTTTGGCATCGATCTCACGTCAGGGGGTTCTCCGAGTCGTCCACGAGATAGGGGGACGCGCCCAGCGGGGTAGGGCGCGCCCTCCACCCTCGTGGATGGCTCGGGACTCTTCTGGCCCAACTCTTTTACTTTGGGGGCTCCTTTTGGTCCATAAAAAATCATCAAAAATTTGCACGTCAATTGGACTCCGTTTGGTATTCCTTTTCTATAAAACTCAAAAACAAGGGAAAAAAATGGAAACTGGCACTGGACTCTAGGTTAATAGGTTAGTCCCAAAAATCATATAAAATAGCATATAAGTGCATATAAAACATCCAAGATGGATAATATAATAGCATGGAACAATAAAAAATTATAGATACGTTGGAGACGTATCAAGCATCCCTAAGCTTAATTCTTGCTCGTCCTCAAGTAGGTAAATGATAAAAACAAAAAAAATTGATGTGGAATGCTACATAACATATTTATCAATGTAATCTTCTCTATTGTGGCAAGAATATTCAAATCCGAAAGATTCAAGACAAAAGTTTAATATTGACATGAAAACAATAATACTTCAAGCATACTAACAAAGCAATCATGTCTTCTCAAAATAACATGGCCAAAGAAAGTTCATCCCTACAAAATCATATAGTTTGGCTATGCTCCATCTTCGTTACACAAAATATTCAAATCATGCACAGCCCCAGTGACAAGCCAAGCAATTGTTTCATACTTTAGTATTCTCAAACGTTTTCAACTTACACGCAATACATGAGCGTGAGCCATGGACATAGCACTATAGGTGGAATAGAATGGTGGTTGTGGAGAAGACAAAAAGGAGGAAGATGGTCTCACATCAACTAGGCGTATTAATGGGCTATGGAGATGCCCATCAATGGATATCAATGTGAGTGAGTATGGATTGCCATGCAATGGATGCACTAGAGCTATAAATGTATGAAAGCTCAACAAAAGAAACTAAGTGGATGTGCATCCAACTTTCTTGCTCACGAAGACCTAGGGAATTTTGAGGAAGCCCATCGTTGGAATATACAAGACAAGTTCTATAATGAAAAAATCCCACTAGTGTATGAAAGTGACAACATAGGAGACTCTCTATCATGAAGATCATGGTGCTACTTTGAGGCACATGTGTGGTAAAAGGATAGTAGCATTGCCCCTTCTCTCTTTTCTCTCATTTTTTGCTTTTTTGTTTTTTTGTGTTTTGGGCCTTCTCCTTTTTTTTGGCCTTTCTCTTTTTTCCTCACATGGGACAATGCTCTAATAATGAAGATCATCACACTTTTATTTACTTACAACTCAAGAATTACAACTCGATACTTAGAACAAAATATGACTCTATATGAACGCCTCTGGCGGTGTGCCGGGATGTGCAATGAATCAAGAGTGACATGTATGAAAATATTATGAATAGTGGCTTTGCCACAAATACGATGTCAACTACATGACCATGCAAAGCAATATGACAATGATGAAGTGTGTCATAATAAACGGAACAGTGGAGGGTTGCATGGTAATATATCTCGGAATGACTATGGAAATGCCATAATAGGTAGGTATGGTGGCTGTTTTGAGGAAGGTAAACGGTGGGTTTATGATGCCGGCGAAAGTTGCGCGGTACTAGAGAGGCTAGCAACGGTGGAAGGGTGAGAGTGCGTATAATCCATGGACTCAACATTAGTCATAAAGAACTCACATACTTATTGCAAAAATCTACAAGTCATCAAAAACCAAGCACTACACGCATGCTCCTAGGGGGGTAGATTGGTAGGGAAAGACCATCGCTCGTCCCCGACCGCCACTCATAAGGAAGACAATCAAAGAAATACCTCATGCTTCAAATTTATTACACAACGGCTACCATACGTGCATGCTACGGGACTTGCAAACCTCAACACAAGTATTTCTGAAATTCACAATTAATTTACTAGCATGACTATAATACCACCATCCTCATGTCTCAAAACAATCATCAAGCATCAAACTTCTCATAGTATTGAACACACTTTATATGAAAGTTTTTGTTATATCCCTCTTGGATGCCTATCATATTAGGACTAAATTCATTACCAAAGCAAATTACCATGCTATTTAAGACTCTCAAAATAATATAAGTGAAGCATGAGAGTTCATTAATTTCTTCAAAATAAAACCACCGTCGTTCTCTAAAAGATATAAGTGAAGCACTAGAGCAAACAACAAACTACTCTGAAAGATATAAGTGAAGATCAATGAGTAGTTGAATAGTTATGCAACTATGTGAAGACTCTCTAACATTTAAGAACTGCAGATCCTGGTATTTTATTCAAACAACAAGCAAAAGAAAAGAAAAGAAAATGGCGCTCCAAGCAAAGCACATATAATGTGGTGAATAAAAATATAGCTCCAAGTAAAGTTACCGATGAACGAAGACTAAGAGGGGATGCCATCCGGGGCATCCCAAAGCTTAGGCTCTTGGTTTTCCTTGAATATTACCTTGGGGTGCCTTGGGCATCCCTAATCTTAGGCTCTTGCCACTCCTTATTCCATAGTCCATCGAATCTTTACCCAAAACTTAAAAAATTCACTACACAAAACTTAACAGAAAACTCATAAGCGCCGTTAGTATAAGAAAATAAGTCACCACTAAGGTACTGTTGTGAACTTATTCTAAATTCATATTGGTGTAATATATACGGTATTCCAACTTCTCTATGGTTCATACCCTCCGATACTACTCATAGATTCATCAAAATAAGCAAACAACACAATGAAAACATAATCTGTCAAAAACAGAACAATATGTAGTAATCTGGAGATTTCGAAAACTTATGTAACTCCAAAAAATCTGAAAAAATATGGAGACTAGGATAAAAAGTATGTTGATCTACTTCAGTTTGAATTGCTATTTTATTGCTCTCTGGTAAAAAAACGATAATTATTTTCGTGAGCGCATACTTTCTGTTTTTGTCAGCAAGATCAAACAACAATCACCCAAGAAGATCCTAAAGGCTTTACATGGCACAAACACTAATTAAAACATAAAACCACATCTAACCAAAGGCTAGATAGATTATTTATTACTAAACAGGAGCAAAAGGCAAAGAATAAAACTAAAATTGGGTTGCCTCCCAACAAGCGCTATCGTTTAACGCCCCTAGCTAGACATGATGATTTCAATGATGCTCATAAAAAAATAAGAATTGAAGCATAAAGAGAGCATCATGAAGAATATGACTAGCACATTTAAGTCTAACCCACTTACTAGGCATACGGATTTTGTGAGCAAAAAATTTATGGGAACAAGAATCAACTAGCATAGGAAAGCAAAACAAGCATAACTTCAAGATATTAAGCACATAGAGAGGAAACTTGATATTATTGCAATTCCTACAAGCATATATTCCTCCCTCATAATAATTTTCAGTAGCATCATGAATGAATTAAACAATATAACCATCACATAAAGCATTCTTTTCATGATTCATAAGCATAGAAAATTTACTACTGTCCACATAAGCAAAAAATTTCTCATTCGGAATAGTGGGAGCAAATTCAACAAAATAACTATCATGGGATTGAAAATTGAAATCAAGATGACAAGTTTCATTTTAATCATTATTCTCTATAGCATATGTGTCATCACAATAATCATCATAGATACGAGGCATTCTTTCATCATAGTAAATTTGCTCATCAAAACTTAGGGGATAAAAAGTATCATCTTCATCAAACATAGCATCCCCAAGCTTGTGGCCTTGCATATCATTAGCATCATGGATATTCAAAGTATTCATACTAACAACATTGCAATCATGCTCATCATTCAAAGATTGTATGCCAAACATTTTATTGCATTCTTCTTCTAATACTTTGGCACAATTATTGGAATTCTTATTTTCACGAAAGACATTAAAAAGATGAAGCATATGCGGTAACCTCAATTCCATTTTTAGTTTTCTTTTATAAACTAAACTAGTGATAAAACAAGAAACTAAAAGATTCGATTGCAAGATCTAAAGATATACCTTCAAGCACTCGCCTCCCCGGCAACGGCCCCAGAAAAGAGCTTGATGTCTACTACACAACCTTCTTCTTGTAGACGTTATTGGGCCTCCAAGTGCAGAGGTTTGTAGGAAAATAGCAAATTTCCCTCAAGTGGATGACCTAAGGTTTATCAATCCATGGGAGGCGTGGGATGAAGATGATCTCTCTCAAACAACCCTGCAACCAAATAGCAAAGAGTCTCTTGTGTCCCCAACACACCCAATACAATGGTAAATTGTATAGGTGCACTAGTTCGGCGAAGAGACGGTGATACAATTGCAATATGGATGGTAGATAGGTTTTTGTAATCTGAAAATATAAAAACAGCAAGGTAACTAATGATAAAAGTCAGCACAAATGGTATTGCAATGCGTTGAAACAAGGCCTAGGGTTCATACTTTCACTAGTGCAAGTTCTCTCAACAATAATAACATAATTGGATCATATAACTATCCCTCAACATGCAACAAAGAGTCACTCCAAAGTCACTAGTAGCGGAGAACAAACAAAGAGATTATTGTAGGGTACGAAATCACCTCAAAGTTATCCTTTCTGAACGATCTATTCAACAGTCCGTAGTAAAATAACACGAAGCTATTCTCTCCGTTCGATCTATCCTAGAGTTCATACTAGAATAACACCTTAAGACACAAATCAACCAAAACCCTAATGTCACATGCATACTCCAATGTCACCTCAAGTATCCGTGGGTATGATTATAAGATATGCATCACACAATCTCAGATTCATCTATTCAACCAACACAAAGAACTTCAAAGAGTGCCCCAAAGTTTCTACCGGAGAGTCAAAATCAAAACATGTGCCAACCCCTATGCATAAGTTCATAAGGTCACGAAACTCGCAAGTTGATCACCAAAACATACATCAAGTGGATAGCATGAATATCCCATTGTCACCACAGATAAGCACATGCAAGACATACATCAAGTGTTCTCAAATCCTTAAAGACTCAATCCGATAAGATAACTTCAAAGGGAAAACTCAATCCATTACAAGAGAGTAGAGGGGGAGAAACATCATAAGATCCAACTATAATAGAAAAGCTCGCGTATATCAAGATCGTGCCGAATCAAGAACACGAGAGAGAGAAAGAGAGAGAGATCAAACACATAGCTACGGGTACATACCCTCATCCTCGAGAGTGAACTAGTCCCTCCTCATCATGGAGAGGGCCGGGATGATGAAGATGGCCACCGGTGATGGATTCCCCCCTCCGGCAGGGTGCCGGAATGGGTCTAGATTGGTTTTTGGTGGCTACGGAGGCTTGCAGCGGCGGAACTCCCGATCTAGGTTATTTTCTGGAGGTTTCTGTATTTATAGGAATTTTTGGCATCGGTATCACGTTAGGGGGGTCTCCGAGTCGTCCACGAGATAGGGGGACGTGCCCAGGGGGTAGGGCGCGCCCTCCACCCTCGTGGACGGGCTCGGGGCTCTTCTGGCCCAACTCTTTTACTTCGGGGGCTTATTTTGGTCCATAAAAATCATCAAAAATTGGCACATCAATTGGACTCCGCTTGGTCTTACTTTTCTGTAAAACTCAAAAACAAGGAAAAATCAAAAACTGGCACTGGGCTCTAGGTTAATAGGTTAGTCCCCAAAATCATATAAAATAGCATATAAGTGCATATAAAACATCCAACATGGATAATATAATAGCATGGAACAATAAAAAATTATAGATATGTTGGAGACGTATCAAGTGCAGGGGCCAAACGCCAGGGGGTCCAGACGCCGGGGAGGGAGTCCTGGACTAAGGGGTCATCGGGCGTCCGACCTATTGGATATGGGCTGGACTGATGGGTCGTGAAGATACAAAGACCGGAGACTCTACCCGTGTCCGGATGGGACTCTCCTTGGCGTGGAAGGCAAGCTTGGCGACCAAATATGAATATTCCTTTCTCTGTAACCGACCTTGTGTAAACCCTAGATCCCTCCTGTGTCTATGTAAACGGGAGGGCTAGGTCCGTAGATAGATCCTGATAACCATAGCCAGGCTAGACTTTTAGGGTTTAGCCATTACGATCTCGTGGTAGATCAACTCTTGTAATACTCATATTCATCAATATCAATCAAGCAGGAAGTAGGGTATTACCTCCATAGAGGGGGCCCGAACCTGGGTAAACATTGTGTCCGCCGTCTCCTATTACCATCGATCCTAGATGCACAATTCGGGAGCCCCTACCCGAGATCCGCCGGTTTTGACACTGACATTGGTGCTTTCATTGAGAGTTCCATTGTGCCATCGAAAGATAGGATCGATGGCTCGCCTTGTTCTCAAGGATAACATCACCTCCGGAGGAACACTGGCCCCAGGCCAAACCCTCCGGCTAGGCGGCTTCCTTATGGCCGCCCGTTCGGCCAGTAAGCCGATGATGGCTTCTTGGGTCATCAAAAATCCCCTTCATGTGG
Source organism: Triticum aestivum (assembly GCF_018294505.1). NCBI lineage: Eukaryota > Viridiplantae > Streptophyta > Magnoliopsida > Poales > Poaceae > Triticum > Triticum aestivum. The sequence goes on from NC_057809.1 coordinate 179,756,348, forward strand.
ACTCTAAGTACTCCAAGCAGATGGATCCGGCGGAGCTGTCATCTTTAAACGAGCTCCTAGATCGCATCATTGCCTTGGGGGTCGCCACGGACTATGATCGGATTGGGCTTAAACCCGGCCAGAGAGAAATTAGAACTCTGCCGGTCACCCATCAAGTAGCGGTAGTAGAGGAGCAAGACGACAACTCTTCCTCTATATTAAGGACGAACTACGTTTGGATCTCCGAACTTGAAGAGCCGAATACCTACCTACAGAAAGACACTTCATGTCCTCCGAACATTGAATCGGATAACAAGCCCAGAAAATCAGTTGACATCCCGGAGCCCGAACTACTAAATCCGGAGATTCTTCAAACTCCGGATCCCAATTTGGGTCAGGGTTCGGACTTTAATCCACCCACCCACCCAGACATAAGCACTCTCAGGGGCATACAGCAGCAGTATAAGGAAATGGCCCACCACTTCTGGGCCAGATTCCTCCTTGTCAAAGATAAGATTGAAGATTGCGACGACGAAGACGTGATCACCGCGTTTCGCAGCAATTGCACGGATGAAGGAATCCTCAACGCCATCAACCATCGTCACATATCACGCTTCGCAGACTTGGCAACCATAGTATACAAGTACTGCGCAATGGAAAGCGCCTGGAAAACTCAGGCAGCCTGCTGGGAACCGCCGATTTCCACCCAATCCCTCGTTCAGGTGAAAAGGACGCACCCTAGTGGCACGCCCGGCCCAATGACAAGGAAATACAAGCCCATTACGAGACGCAGAACGGTTCTGGAAGGATGGCTCGATGGACCACGCAAGCTACACACAACACTAGACACTATATCAACTCAAAGCCTTAGAGCATGTTGGATACTCCGGCAGGTGGCCAAGAGCGGTGAGGATGTCCTCACCAAAAATAACCCAGAGCAATATCCAGTAGAGGACGACGACCCCAGAGTACTGGCGGTCTTCGAGACTTTCGCTTCAAACAATAAGCATAAAAGGGCACTCCACGACCTTGCCGAAGTCTGCCAAATCACAGCAACAAACCCTTGGAACAACATGGCCATAACTTTCAATGCCGAGGACGAACCAAAAGTCAGGACAATTCGAGCACCAGCCGCCTTGGTCCTCAGTCCGATCGTGGACGGCTTTCGGCTCACCAAGGTTCTCATGGACGGCGGAAGCGGACTAAACCTCATTTACGAGGACACACTCATCAAAATGGAAATAGATAGGAGCTGCATCAAGCAAAGTAGCACGACCTTCCAGGGAATTATTCCTAGTCGGGAGGCGCAATGCGCGGAAAAATCACCCTCGACGTGGTATTCGGCACGCCGGAGAACTATCGGACCGAAGAACTAAACTTCCAAGTGGCCCCTTTCAACATCGGATATCACGCCCTATTGGGGCGAGATGCATTCACACGCTTCCCGGCTATACCTCACTATGGGTATATGAAGCTCAAGATGTCGGGGCCCAACGGCATAATCACTCTTGCTAACACTCTGCGCCGAAAACAAAACCGCATCACTGGCCCTTTAGGCATTATCTGAAGCCCTCATGGCCGAAGAATTAACCGCATTACGCTCCACGGTGGATAAGGACGACGTAATCTTGGACAAACGACCCAAATCCACGTCCTTCAAACTAGCAGAAGAAATAGTCAAATTCCAAGTCCATCCAACGGACCCCAAGAAGACAGCATCTATCGGGGCACAATTAGACCCAACGGTCGACACCGCGCTACGGGAATGTCTGCGCGAAAATTGGGATATATTTGCCTGGCACCCTTCTGATATGCCAGGAATCCCATGCAGATTGGCCGAACACAGCCTCAACATATTGAAGGGATATAAACCAGTTAAACAAATACTGCGGCATTTTTTCCGAACCCAAACGTCAAGCGATGGGGGAGGAGCTAGCCAAGCTAATCGAGGTCGGATTAATTAGAGAAATAAAACACCCGGACTGGCTAGCAAACTTGGTGATGGTGCCAAATAAGGATAAATCCTGGTGCCTGTGTGTCGATTTCAAAGACCTCAATAAGGTCTTCCCTAAGGATCCCTTCCCCCTCCCCCGCATCGACCAGATTATCGATGCCACCGCAGGACACGATTCACTATGCTTCCTCGATGCATATTCCGAATACCATCAAATCAAAATGAAGGAGTCCGATCAAGCCACAACGGCATTCATTGCCCCATACGGGCCATTCTGCTTCAACACCATGCCCTTCAGGCTCAAAAACGCCGGGGCCACCTACCAACGCATGATTCAAGCATGCCTGGAGAAACAGATCGCCAAGACAATTGAAGCATACATGGACGATGTCGTCATTAAAACTAGGCACGTCGACTCACTAATAGACGATTTACGTCTCACATTCGACAACCTCCATACATATGACATCAAGCTCAATCTGGAAAAGTGTGTTTTCGGCATTCCTGCTGGAAAGCTTCTAGGCTTCATTGTTTCCAATAGAGGAATTGAAGCAAATATAGCCAAAATCCAAGCCTTGTCACAATTGGCCACACCAACGGACCTTAAACAGGTCCAAAAACTTGTTGGGTGTGTGGCAGCTTTAAGCCGCTTTATCTCCAGATTGGGGGAAAAGGCATTGCCATTGTATCGCCTCCTCCGGCACCCCGATCACTTCGAGTGGACGGATGCGGCAACAGCCAGACTGGAAGAAATAAAAACCCTTCTCGCAAGCAACCCAATCCTAGCCGCACCGAACGTCGGCGAACCCATGTTATTATACATATCGGCAACACACCAGGTGGTGAGCGCCGTGCTCGTCATGGAACGAGACCAGGACGGACATAAATTCCCAATTTAGAAGCCGGTATATTATGTATCCACCGTCCTCACACCATGCAAATCCCGGTACCCTCATTATCAAAAGATAGCATACGCGGTCTTCATGGCATCCCGGAAGCTACGACACTACTTCCAAGAATGGTCTATCATGGTGGCTTCCGAAGTACCACTCAATGATATAATAAACAACTGCGATGCTACGGGCCGGATAGCCAAATGGGACATTGAGCTCCTTCCATTCGACATAACATACAAACCACGCTGAGCCATCAAATCCCAAGTACTGGCGGACTTCGTCGCCGAATGGACATAAGTCGAACTCCCTAAAGAGTATGGCACATATTCCAACTGGGTTATGTATTTCGATGGTTCCAAAATGTTGGCAGGATTAGGAGCAGGCGTCGTTTTAACGTCCCCCATCGAAGACGTAGTCCAGTACGTACTCCAAATATTATACACAGACTCCAATAACGCAGCCGAATACGAGGCCCTATTACATGGTCTCCGGATGGCTCTCTCTATGGGCATACAACGCCTGGAAGTGCACGGGGACTCAAACCTTGCAATATCTCAAATAAATGGAGATTTTGATGCCAAAGATCCAAATATGGCGGCGTACCGCAATGCTGTCCTGAAAATGTCAACTCGATTCGAGGGGCTTGAGTTTCATCACGTGGCTCCAGAAAGTAATCAAGCGGTGGACGTCCTCACTCGCATTAGCGCCAAGTGTGACCCCGTCCCACCTAATATCTTCTGGAAAGGCTTTTTAAGCCATCCGTGGTGTGGCAAGGGGAGAGCGGTAACACCAGTCCGGATTCGAACACAACTCCAGCCTCCGAACACAATGATATAATTGGGGGCTCAGCCACCGAAATAACACCGTCAGCCCACCTAATCATGGCAGTCATTGCCCCATGGACCGAACCCTTCTTGGCCTACCTTAATAGGAAAGAACTCCCAGAGGACCAGAATGAGGCTCGCCGCATTGTTCGGTGCTCGAAGGCCTACAAGGTTCATGAAGGAGAGCTCTACAAGAAAAGCGCTACCGGAGTTCTTCAAAGATGTATCTCCGAGGAAGAGGGGCGGCAGCTTTTGGCTGAAATTCACACCGGACTCGGCGGGCACCACGCTGCAGCTCCGGCCCTTGTTAACAAGGCCTTCCGTACAGGCTTTTACTGGCCGACGACCCGAGCAGATGCATAGGACCTTGTCCAATGTTGCATCGGATGCTAGCTATTCGCCAACCAAAGCCACATGCCCCCCACCGCTCTACAAACAATTCCCATTACTTGGCCTTTCACGGTCTAGGGGCTCGATATGGTCGGACCCCTTGAAGGAGGAAGCCATAAGAGAAAGTATCTGCTGGTCATGGTGGACAAATTCACTAAGTGGATAGAGGCCAAACCAGTCAAAACGGCCGAGGCGGGGCCAGTAATAGACTTCATATCTAGCGTGGTGCACCGTTATGGTGTTCCACACAGCATCATCACCGATAACGGCTCCAATTTCACAGCCGATGAGGTGAAAACTTGGTGTGCTAATCTGGGCATCAAGCTTGATTGCGCCTCTGTCCATCACCCGCAAACAAACGGTCAAGTCGAATGGGATAATGGTCTTATTATGAGCGGCATCAAACCTAGACTAGTGCGGTCTTTGAAAGAATCAGATAAGCACTGGGTTGAGGAGCTTGACTCCGTACTCTGGGGGCTGCGGACCACACCCAACCGCACTACTGGATATACACCTTTCTTCATGGTATACGGTGCGGAAGTTGTGTTGCCCTGCGATATTATCCATGACTCACCTCGAGTGCGCATGTACGAAGAGAGAGAGAGGCCGAGCTTGATCGGCCTGGAGGAGGAGCGCGATGTTGCAAAAGCCCGTTCCACATTTTATCAACAACATGCCCGCAGATACGAAAGAAGACAAGTGCGGCCAAAACTTATAATGTCGGTGAACTCGTCATACGCTTGCCAGAGAAGAAAAGGGACAAACTCAAGCCCAAGTGGGAGGGTCCCTTCATAATTTACGAGGTTCTCATGGGAGGAGCGTACCGCCTGCGTGCTGCAACATACAATCGCCTAGAGCCGAACCCCTGGAACGCGGCCAGACTCCGAAGATTATATGCCTAGTGCCGAACTATGTGTTTGTCTCCTTCTCCCTGTTGTCTCCTTTATTTCCCCCCTCTCTTTTCGTTTCTTCTTCTTTATAGAACTTAAACTCTTTCGCATGGCTAAACTGTGCACCTGTGATGTACACATCCTTGAGCATGTACGTCGACTATACCTAGTGGCTTCCTGGACAGAAGCTTATTTTCCGAGCATCAAGCTCATCACATATGTGTTTCTTCTCATATATACCTTTTTCTGCAATTATATGCATCGATATGACTTAAGTTCTGGCCAAGCTGGGTTGCCTGGATCCTATGCTTATGCCCTACATTCCTGTTAGTTCGGCTAGGGCATAAAGGGAGCACCTCTGCGATTGTTACTGCCGGGTCATCTGGATGTGTACCTCAGACTGGGTGAAGCCAAAAGCTAGCGTTCTTAAGAGCATACTCGGTCGGCGGACTAAAGATGCTTTATATTCCTTCCATTTTGAACCCCCAGATGATTACCTATACTGTAATGTTATCAATCACAGTTCGGACATGCATTTTAATGCATGCACACCCAGGGAAAGGGACCCCTAACGGAACTATTCTCCCTGGAAGATGTTTCTTACAATCATAATGTAGTAACATAACTAGCCAGATACACATTGTCTGTTCAAGCAACTATGACCCCTACGCCTGGTTCCCACGCATACCCCCGTCTATTTTACCGCTAGGGTATTCGGGAACACTCCGCACCTTCGGGTCCAGAGGTTGAAGCGGAAAGGTCTGCCATGACAATTGTTTTTATAATTCATCTAGAGTCACATATGTCAAGGAAAGTACATAGTCACTAGGACTCAAAAATTTCCTCCTCTATGCCGTCCAGCAGGCGGTCTAACTTACAATCCTGCTGGGAATACTTGACGGCTACTTCTACTTGGTCATATACCAAATTAATGGGAACTTCTTTTCCATCTGACCCTAGAGGTCCGACCCGAGCCATATGATTCAAGCTTGGTATACCGTGTTTTCACCATGGGCCAGGCTTCCCGTGCACCTTCCCGACAGGCCGATATCTTCCACAGTCAAAAGCGCCGTCGCGCTCCCTTGAATAGTTGTATCAGCTCCTCCATCTTTCCCGGAGGGGAGGCGGATGGCCATAGGGCCTTGGCAACACTTCGCATCGCCTGCCGAGCTTGCTCGTGCACCTGCGACAGCTCTTGTAGCAGATCGCTCAAAGATCCAGACATCTCCTCTTTGGGACGACCGGTCGGCATACCTCCAGATATAACTCTATCAGCATCTTCTGGCTCTGAATTATGCGAAGGTAAGTTCAACCACATACTGAATATGCCTCCTCGCATCCTTTTATTCTCCTTTATAGACTTCGCCACACTACAAAAAAAAGACACATCCGTGACATTTTGGGCCGAACGAAAAAAATTTATGTCATACATATGACACTTCTATGACGATAATTATGACAAAACCCGGTATCATCATAGATGTGGTGGGCTCCTACTTCTATGACAAAAAATCATGACTGAAAATGGGCTTTTCGTCCTAGGCGGGCCGGAGACGCAGCTGCATGACATTCTTTGGGCCGTCCATGATGGAAAAAAACTATGGTAGAAGCGAGGGGGAGGAAAATTTCGGGGAGTTCCCGGTTACGGTGGGAGGTCGGGGGCCGAGTGATGCACGTTTCTCTTGTACACGTACGCGCGCGTGTGCGAGGCGTTGGCTCTAACTGAACCTGAGCGAGGCGTTGGGCTCTAACTGAACCCGAGCGATTGCACTACAGGCTACGCGTTACTGAACCCGAGCGATCGATCGATGGCTATTAATTGAACCCGATCAAGCGATTCCTTTGCTACTGCTGCTAACTGAAGCCGATTGATGATGCCTCTGGGATGAACAGTGAGCGTTGCGGGGGGTTTGGATGAACAGTGAGCGGTGGCGTTGCCTCTGGATGAACAGGCCCCCGTGGTGTGGTGGAGGGCTGGACGAACAGTAGATGGTGGAGGGGTGCCCGTGGAGGGGTGGTTGAATAGGACCCCGTCGTGTGGAGGGCTGGATGAACAGGTGACGGTGGAGGGGTGCCCGTGGAGGGGTGGTTGAACAGTAGCCGGTGGAGTAGCGCGCGGTGGAGGCTGGATGAACAGGAGCCCGTGGAGGCTGGAGGAGGTCGACGGTAGCCCGTGGAGGCTGGAGGAGGTCGACGGTGGAGACAAACAGTATCCCGTGGAGTCCCGTTTTGCGGTACGCCACACCCCTCCCGATGAACAGGACCCCCGTTTCGACCGTAGCGCTCCATCACAAGTCTGTTTCGTCCGTTTTGCGGTACACCACACCCCTCCCGATCAACATGACCCCCGTTTCGACCGTAGGAGGTCCGTTTCCTCTGTTTTGTGGTATGCCACACCCCTCCCGATCAACAGGACCCCCTTTTCGACCGTAGGAGGTCCGTTTCCTCTGTTTTGCGGTACGCCAGACCCCTCCCGATGAACAAGATCCCGTTTCGAACGTGGCCGGTCGAACACAAGGTCGTTTCCTCTGTTTTGCGGTACGCCATGCCTCGTTTCCATCGCCTGTTCCATCCAAGCCCTCCTGATGAACGACCACGCATTCCGTTCCGACCCAGCCGGTTGGCTCCCACGCGTTCTGTTGCCTCCCGATGAACACAACGCATTCTGTTGCCTCCCCATGAACACGACGCATTCCGTTGCCTCCCCATGAACACGACGACGACGTTGTTTCTCCGTTCCGACCCAGCCATGTACACGAGTCCTGGCCGTACGTATGCGTGAGTAGGCGTTCGAGACCCTGCCCGTATGTACGTACGTGACCGTTTCTTTCTTGCACCCTGGCCGTTGTACGTATGTGTACATGCTACGTGCGCGCCTCTACTACGACACGTACGCGCCTCTACTACGACACGTGCGTGCCTCTACATCGACCAGTATATATGTACGTACACGTTCGCGACCAGAATGACAACGCTATGTACGCTTCGACCAGATGGGTCCCGACTGTCAGGCACTTCCTTGCCTGCGATGATGTAGCTGGTGAGTCCCAGCAGTCAGGGGGGCGAATCATTTTTTTTGCCCGGATGCACTTCCTTGCGTGCGAAGATGTAGCTGGTGGGTCCCAGCAGTCAGGGGGAAATGTTTTTTTCACGAAATACAGTGGCCCGTCCGGTGGGTCCCAGCTATCAGGTGGAGGAATCATTATTTTCCACGTAATAAGGAGGCACTTCGTTGCTGCGGCCGTGGACCAAGCTGTCAGCCTCTCCACGTACAGTCCACGTCCAATGGAAGTCATTCCTTGACCATGTTGACCACGCCGTGTCGAGAGTACCAGGGCGGTGGACGACAGCGAGGCCTAGGAAGGGGACGACGGGGAGCCGGGGAAGATGCGGCAGTGGAAGCCCGCGCGGAGAGGAGTACGAGGGTTCACTGGTTCGACTGCGGTGTGAGGCTGCCGTCGCCGCAGGGCCTGGCCAGATGTGGGAATAGTAGGGGGCGGTGAGGCCTCCGCGGCAGCACAGCCGGCCACGAGAGGCAGGAGCATGCGGCAGGACCAGCGCTGCTTTGGGCGGCTGGAGCAAGAAGACCAAAGGTTGAAGAAGCACTACGGCCGTTGGATGGACAGTGTACGGTCACTGGAGCTAGAATCATTTATATTGACTAAGTTGACAAAGCCCTCCATCCCCGTCAACTTAGTAGGCCCACAAGTCAGCCTCCCACCAAGGTGGGTCCCAGGTAGCAGGGGGTATTCAGTTTTTTGTGTGTAATAAGGAGGCACTTCCGGTGGGTCCGAGCTGACAGCAAGGGGAACATTTTTTTCACGAAATACGGTGGCCCTCGGGTGGGTCCCAACAGTCAGGGGCAAATGTTTTTTTTGTGAAATACTAGTGGGCGTCCGGTGGGTCCTTGCTGTCAGGTGGAGGAATAATTATTTTCTGCGTAATAAGGAGGCACTTCCTTGCGGCTGCCATGGACTCAGCTGTCAGCCTCTCCATGTACAGTATTCTTCTGATGGAATTCGGTCGTTGACCACATTGACCATGCCGCGCCGAGAGCACCACGGCGGTGGACGACGGCGAGGCCTAGGAAGGGGACAACGCGGAGCCGGGGAAGACGCGGCAGTGGATTCCCACGTAGAGAGGAGTACGAGGGTTCACTGGTTCGGCTGTGCTGCCGTCGCCGCAGAATAATAGGGGGTGTGGGTGAGTGGAGTGGAGGGATGGCCTGGCCAGCGGTGGGAGTAGTATGGGGGCGGTGAGGCCTCCGCAGCAGCACAGCCGGCCACGGGAGGCAAGAGCAGGCGGCACGATCGGCGCTGCTTTGGGCGGCTAGAGCAAGAAGACCAGAGGTTGAAGAAGCACTACGGCCATTGGATGGACATCGTACAGTCAGTCAAGCTAGAATCGTGCATATTGACTAAGTTGACAAAGCCCTTCGTCCCCGTCAACTTAGTAGGCCCACTATACTGGGTCCCAGCTAGCAAGGGGAGTATTCATTTTTTTGTGCGTAATAAGGAGGCACTTCCTTGCGTGCGAAGATATAGCTGGTGGGTCCGAGCTGTCAGCGGCAGTAATGTTTTTTTCACGAAATACAGAGGCCCTTTCGGTGGGTCCTAGATGTCACGTGGAGGAATCATTATTTTGCACGTAATAAGGAGGCATTTCCTTGCGTGCGGTCATGGACCCAGCTGTCAGCCTCTCCACATACAATCCACTTTAGATGCATGTCGGTCGTTGACCACGTTGTCCATGCCACGCCGAGAGCACCAGGGCGGTGGACGACGGCGAGGCCTAGGAAGGGAATGACACGGAGGCAGGGAAGACTCGGCAGTTGTTTTTGTTTCCCACACGGAGAGGAGTACGACTGTACGAGGGTTTACTGATTTGTCTGCCGTCGCCGGAGAATAACAGCAGGTGTGGGTGAGTAGAGGGATGGCCAGGCCAGCGATGGGAGTACGGTGGGGCGATGAGGCCTACGCGGCACCATAGCCGGCCGCGGGGAGGAGGGAGCAGACAGTCCCGCCGACGCTTGTTTGAGCGGCTGGAGCAGGAAGAGCAGAGATTGAAGAAGCACGACGGTCGTTGGATAGACACCCAACAGTATACAGGCCATCTGTGGAAAGCCTCAAATCTGTGGAAAACAGCATACAGCCCATCTGCCATTATTTTAAATAATTTACAGCCCATTTGCTAATTCTTACGGGTTTTTTGGAGCCCATATTCTTTTTATTAGCATTACAGCCCATATTGTGGCCACGGTTAAAAAATTATACGAAATTTTGCATATATCGGTGCGGTCTGAACTGTTTTTAATCCCGAAATTTCAAGTCACATTCAGACTGATTTTAAAAATAAATGTATATCAATATAAAATCCAATAAATTGTCCACACATAAAAATCAATGCAATTTAAAATCTCAAAATGAAAAAAAATATATTTGTAACTAATTGCTGGTTTGATGTGTTTTAAAAATGTACAACCCATTTCTCATTACTGATAGGCCATTTTCTCGGCCAGCCGAATGAAGCTCTCCTCGTCTTGAAAGATTTGCAGCCCAACTGGCCTGATAAAGCGACTTACTTGACAAATCACAAAAAAACTAGGCTAGCCATTTTCAGAAAAAAAAACTACTGGGCTGGTCTGTGGTAAACATAAAAGAAAAGGCTGTCTAGACATGCCAGAGTGTCCCGCACAGCCCAGTTGACACCCTGCTACCGTCTCAAAAACAAATTAGATAAATGCCACTCCAATTATGGCGATTCATAAAAATGCCACTGCAATTTCCAAACTTTGAACAATGCCACTGCAATTTTTGCAAACTTTGAAAAATGCCACTGCAGTTTGCAAACTTTGAAAAACGCCACTCCAGACTTCGAAAAATGCCACTAGAAATGACATGAAATGGCATTTTTCAAAGTTTGGAAATTGCAGTGGCATTTCTCGGATACACCAGATTTGGAGTGGCATTTATCAAATTAACCCAAAACAAAAATAACTGGGCGAGCTGCTGGGTCCCTGGTGTCAGCCGCTCGTTGTGCAATTCTCTCATTTATTGACTATGTTGACAATGGCATGGGACCCAGATGTCAGAAATCCACTAGGAGGAGCCATTTTTTATTGGCTTGAAATAAGGAGGCACTTGCTTGCGTACTGCCATGACCTTGGCGGGTCCCTGCTGTCATCCTCTCCACGTGCAATCATCTCCTGATTGTGTACGCATCAACTTACTAGGCCCACAAGTCAGCCTCTACACTCGTGGAGGACAAATACAACCCATTTAAAAAAATAACAGCCCATTCCATACGTTCAAACGAAAAGTTCAACATTCAGAGCAAAGTAACAGGTCTGATCCACATACAGAGTACTGAACTTCCACATTGACAACCATCATAGACAAGTTAACTATCTACTCCCACTAATACTCTAGTAGCGTACAAGTACTAACTTACTCTTAGCTAACTAGACGATGCCGACCGCCATCTATGGCACACACTAAACGCCGGCACCGGCATCGTGCGCCTCGCCTCGGACTTGCAAGAGGTGCGATAGGGCGTGTTGCTCGCGCGCGTTGGCCCTTTCCATGCCGGCGTGGTCCGCCGAAGCTTCGGCTTCCAAGCGGGAAACCCACTTGACGAGCTGGTAGTAAAAATCAGTGTCGCGAACGTGTGCGTGCCCGACAGCCTCCAGGGCTATTTGCCGGGTGCCCGCCTCCACGTAGTCGGCCTAGTTGCGGGCGCTCTACTCACGACTCAGAGCGTCGGTGCGCTGCTGCTCCATGTCCCGCTGGCGGCGCAAATCGGCGATATGCTGCTCCTCCGCCAGGCGGTCGTGCTCCAAAAACTCCTACTCCTCCGCCATGTGGTCGCGCTCCAACAACTCCTCGATCTCCGCATTGCCATCTAAAGACAGATAGAATGCCTCCTCCCTCCGTCTGCCTTCCGGTGAAAACCCGACCACTATTTTCGGCGGTGACCGCCTCCGGCATCGCCTACTGCGGACGGGCGGGGGCATGGCGGATGTGGCGAGCGACGTCATGCCGATGGGGGCTTATGAGGATATGGCGAGTTGGGTCACGGTGGCACCGGAGAAGGCCGGAAAGCAGTACTTATAGGTGGAAGGTAGTGCGACGGTCATCGGAATTCAATGCATAATGGCTTAGCGCGCCAGCTTGCCGTGAAAAACTAGAGAAACTGGAATTATGACTATCCCGTCCCGTCCCGTCTGGGTCGCACGCCAGCATGGTGGTCAAACGAGTGCACTCGAATCATCTCCCTCCTTGTCAATAATGATTTCACAGATTTAAAAAGCCCGCAACAATTAAAGCATATCTTTTTTCGCATCAGTTAGCTGCCTTAATTATGGCCGGCTGCATGCAGGCACTCAAAACCGCTCGCAGGCAGTAAGCGAAGCAGCATGCAACGAGTCACAGCCGAGGGCACGCATGCAGCCACTTAAATCGCTGGAATTAATTAGGCTTAAACTTCTGCATGCCGTTAATTATTGCCTTGCCTTGGTCTTATTGCTTTGCTCACAGAATTAATTAGGCTTAAACTTCTTCAAAGGTAGGCATTTTTATCCGTGTAGGATCGATAGTGTAGCTTGTCAGTTTCTTCAGAGGTAGGCATTTTTATTCAAAAAACTGCCACTTCGCATCTTGCTTCGCAAATAAAACTGCCAGGAGCGCATTTGTAGGCTAGCTAGTGATCGATCAGTAACTTGTAAACACTGAGTGAACAGAAATAAGTAACTGTTAATGCATCTCAATGATTCACAGATCATATACAAATATGTAGCTCCAAAAGCAAAGATCGGCCACTTCGGATCTTGCGTCGCAACTAAAACTAACTAGTACGATTCCCACACATAAGATCAACATGTTAATGCATCTCAATGATTCACAGATCATATACAAATATGTAGCTCCAAAAGCAGAGATCTAGAAAAAACGTCTGTTCTTCCTACTCACATGGATGCTTCTCTTGGCCAACATTCAGTACAGACTGAAAGACAATTTTTTTTGTGAAGTCTACAATTCCTCTTGCAAACGTAAGTGGTTTCACCAATAGCTGGAGCCATGAGAATGAATCACACATGATGGAGGAACATCCACTGCAATATGATTTGGTATTCTCTCGATCACATCGCGAGACTATTTTCGGAATACAAACTTTAACTTAGGAAAAATGGTGCCCATTGTATAATCAGACCAAAGCAATGAAGCACCTAGTGTTGGCCAATAAATAGTACAGTACTACTTTTCTGCAGTCCATGAAGTGACTATCCAATCTTTCTGTGTCTATTTTCAAATGGCACTGCATGCATTGACTATAGTATTCTCTTGTGCAGTTCAATCAAAATTGTGGACACTTTGTTTGTTTGCCAAATAGCAACGGGCAGACATCTCTGTCTGCACAAATATCAAGCAGCTAGTAAACATATACCACACCTTGTATTTTTGGTTTAAACATGTCTCTTCCGCTTAGAATCTGTCATGTTCTGCACTGGACAATCTGATACAGTTATGTTTTGCCCTGGACAATTTCATACTGAATTAATTTGCTGGTTCAGAGCAGAAATATAGCGCCTATTCTTCATCAGACCAAGGATATCCATGTTCGCAGTGATGGAAGAGGTGAAATCGATACAACCAAAATTGAGCATCCAATCATTGAATCATGTCCTGCACCTCCAATGTAGGTCCACCCTGAAAATAAATTCACATGCAAACCACTAGTATTACTATCTAATGACAGTACAAAAAGAGTAGCAAGATAGTAGCAAACCATGTACCTTCGTAATGAACAGCTCATAGTGCCACCAATTGGATATAAAGGTTTGGAAAAAAACATGCTCCTAATGTTGAACCAGTTGGACTTTTTGTGCAGCTCCACTAAAATCGAGCATCCCTGTTTGCATAGATATTGAAAGTGTGATTACTCTAAAAGTGGAACTAGTTGAAGCATAGACTCACAAATATAAGCATTCCAATTTCTTAATGGGAAAAGGTAGCAAGACTGTTTCTAACCACCTGTTTGAAGGAATAAATAAAGCAACAACGGCTGATGTCAGGAAGGCATACATAGTTTTTTTCTGAAAAACTGAGCCATTCCTGACCTTTCCTCTTCTTTTAAGCAAATTTTGTGCAGTTCTACTAAAATAAAATGCCATCATTGCCTTGACAATTCAGTGACACTATACAAAAGGAAATGACTTAACATTACAATGCAGGTTGAAGGTACTGCCACCGTCGGATCTGGATGACGGGGAGTCTTTGTGGATTGGCCCGGGGGCGGCACAACCACGGCAGTGTGGTGGGGCGGGGAGCGGGGTTTTGGCCGGGGCCACGGACGGCGAGGCAGGCTGCTCTGCCGTTGGTCGCTGGCTCTTTGGGGAAGATTCCGAATAGTGTCAGCCGGGAGGCACAAGACGGCCAGCCATCTGGCGTAGATCGGACAGTACCAAAATAAAATAAAATCGTGTGACCCCAATTTAGTCTTCAGTCAACAGACGTGTGACCACTCTCATACCTTGCTGTTGATCTCTTAGTGTATTTCTTCAGATCAAAGAGATATGTCGTTCTTAACATTATGCGTTATCTGCATCTTCAGACACACCATCTTCCGACTCACCGCAGCTGCTCCAACAAGGGAAGCATACACCAGAAGGGAGATATATTCGCCACTCAACAGTTCCCTGCATCGAATGCGCGTGCCCGACATGGACAGCCACAACAACTGCAGGGCCATCAACAAGTCAGCACATGATGCTCACTCCTATGGATGGCATCCAGATAGGTTGTACCCTCATCTTACTTGTGTGCAACATTTATGGCTTTGTTATTCATCTAAGCATGGAAAATAGATCATCACATTTCACTGTATATTCATGCTGATCTCTTACGGGTCTTGTTCAGGAGTTAACACTGTTCCATAGTTCAGCTAAGATACTTGTTCTTTAGGTAACGGTGTTCCATAGTTATCATCCATCAGCCAATGCTATCCCACGGGTTGGTGATTATAGTATTATACCACTTCTAGTATTACCTATGTTGTTCTTTAATACTTTTCTGTGCCATCTAGTTAATCTTGAGTACAAACGATACATATTCTGTAGCTTTCATCTGTGTTCTCCCTTTAGTTTATGAGACCTGTTGCTGCTAGTTAACCCCAGTCCTACTATTTATGTCATCTCCTACAAGCACTCATTACATAAATCTAACTACTAGTTATCTTCCATGCATGTCAGATATAATTGCACACACTGATATATCCACAAGAACCTCACGGAGCAATGTAAAGGCCAATAAACTTGATGTCAATGATACCCAATATGATGGAACATGTAAAGGCAGTTCTTCAAAAGACTTGTAGAAAGATGATGAATCCTCTTCACCCCACAAGGTCCTTGCTCTAACTTGGCCTGTGATATGGGTACAACATGCATATAATGTCCTAGAGTGTATCTACTCTGTTGCAATGCCATGTGCTTAGCATGCTGATCATGCATGTAAATATGTCATGCCTTCCTGTTTTCAGTACCTATTCCATTCATGATAACATGTTTTCAAATTCAAGTACTGTCATTCTACTCTATCGCAATGACATCTGCTTAATTTGCACATCATGCTTCTGAATATCTTATGCATTGTTATTCATCAGTATGTACTTCATGTGTCTACCATACCATTTTTTTACATTGAAGTGCTGTTCTAGTGCTCTGTTGCAATGCCATCTTATTTTCCCAATCATACACGTGTATGTTGCCTTAGTTATTTTTGTACGTATTCTGCTAGCATACCGTTTTACATTCAACTAGTGTTTTTTTGCTGTTTTGTCCTGTCGTATCCCTAGCTCTTACACCATACTCCCTCCGTCCGGATTACATGTTGCCAAAATGGATAAAAAAGGATGTATCTAGAACTGAAATACGCCTAGACCCATCCATTTTTTCCGGATGGAGGGAATACATGTCAATATGTCATGCCTTTCTATTCTTCAGTACCTATTCCATCTCTCTGCTGTCGCATGTTTCATAATTAAAGCACCATTCTTCTATACAAGGCATGCAAGGGGAAGACGACTATGTTAGAATCTGAAGGGTTACAAACAAGGCCTTTGCAAAAGATCCAAATGCCATGAGATAATAAACCAACTCCAGTTTTTATAGATACTGCTCTTGCATAGAGAAACTGAACTCCTACTGATAATAAGCAGATTCCAGTGGCCAAAGAACTAGTCCGCTCCAGTCCAGCAAAAATATGTCAACTCAATTATAAGAAGCATGTGCGCATCCTTGCATCAGAAATTCTATAGCATGCTGGTCATATTTTCTACATGTTTCTTACCCATCTCTCTTTTAGAAAATAAGCTTAACAGATAGAAGAATTTCTGCAATGGTATCGTTTATGAGGAAAGATTCTTCCAGGAATTCTCTGTGCTCCAATTTAGATGTAAGTACCTGTTGTATATCACTATATTTTTACATCAGCATGCATTTTGTTAATCGTGTGAATCCAACCTTTATCTGATCTAAATTTAGTTGTAGCAAAATGTATGATTAAAGGCCACAATGTTGATTTTTGCAAGGAAAACTGCCTGGTAGTTTTGCATCCTGAGCTGCATGAGTGTACTATCTTATATCAGTGGGTTTGAATACTTTGGTTCTACAGTGGGTTTTTCAGTGTTTTTTACTATGTTGTCCTGTCGTATCCCTAGCTCTTACATAATACTCCCTCTGTCCGGATTAAATGTCGCAGAAATGGATAAAACTGGATGTATCTAGAACTGAAATACGCCTAGACTCATCCATTTATTTCCGCATGGAGGGAATACATGTCAATATGTCATGCCTTTCTATTCTTCAGTACCTATTCCATCTCTGTTGTAGCATGTTTTATAACTGAATCACCATTCTTCTATATAAGGCATGCAAGGGGAAGACGACTATGTTAGAATCTCAAGGGTTACAAACCAGGTCTTTGCAAAAGATCCAAACGCCAGGAGATAATAAACGAACTCCATTTTTCATAGATACTACTCTAGCACAGAGAAACCCAACTCCCACTAATAATAAGCAGATTCCAGTGGCCAAAGAACTAGTCTGCTCCAGTCCAGCAAAAGAATGTCAACTCCATTCTAATAAGCATGTGTGTATCCTCGCATCATGAAATTTTATAGCATTCCGATCATATTTCCTACATGTTTCTTACCCATCTCTCTTTTAGAAAATAAGGTTAAACGATACAAGACTTCCTCCATTGGGATCGTATTTGAGGAAAATATCTTGCGGGAATTCTCTGTGCTCCAATGCTGATGTAAGTACCTGTTGTATATCACTATATTTTTACATCAGCATGTATTTTGTTAATCGGCATGAATCTAACCCTTATCTGATCTAAAATTAGTTGTAGCAAAATGTTAAAGGCGCCAATGTTGATTTTTTTAAGGAAAACTGCCTGGTAGTTTTGCATACTGAGCTACATGAATGTACTATCTCATATCACGCACATTACTGAATTGTAGTGCTTCTCTGGTTGCCCATTCATTCATTGTGTCAATGTTGCTTTCGTATTACCTTACCTGGCTGATGATAGTTGTGCCATATTGTGTTAATTTGGTGTAGGCTAGTTGCTCAAACGTTCGTTATGTCAATGTTGCTTTCCTATTATCTGACTTGGCCAATGATAGCAATGCTAGTGTGTTAATTTTGTGCAGGCTGTTGAAGATAAGAAGACAAACTCTGAAAACAGCAAGGCAACCCCATTGTTTCTTTCCAGTAAATCTAGGCCAGGTAATATGACAATAACTCACTATTAATCTGTTTGGTTCCCACCCTAATTTATGTTATGATGCAGTGGTCGAGACACTCTCCACTATCAATAATACAAGCCTGCCAAAATCGCCATCTGAATCTGTTCAGTATCCTCTGTCTCGAATGCAACGGAATAAATGTATGTTTGTGAACCAATTAATGGCTGAAGCAATGATGGAAATGGTGGATGAATCAGAGGTGCAGAGTCATGCGACACAACAACTGATCAATGTTTTCAGAGATAGTGTAGCAAAGCAGCAAGAACTTGCCCACATGCTTATGGGCGTCATCTGTGCTGAGGTTGTAGATTGTGACGTTGTAGATGGTTAGGTTCTGCTCATTTATTTGCACTGGCATCAATCTTTGATTGCCTAGTGGATGTAGTTTCCTATAATATATGCTGGATGTGCAACATTATTCCCTGTATGCCGTACCTTTGCTTGATCGGTTTTGGTCCTATGCATAATTGCTCGTCGTAATGGGATCGAATTATCTAATTTGGCCTAAAGACATGAACAAACTTTAGTGGGCCCATTAAGTTAATGGGCCGTTACTAGGCCGAAAGTTAATGGTCGTCCCTCTTACCTCTCGGGTCGTTAACAGTCCGTTACTAAGTTTGGGCTACATATGGCCCAACTATATTGTAGGACTTCAACAGGCCGAAAGAGACATCGGGCTTGTACTGGACCATGAAGAGCATGGGCCGCTAAGAGGCCGAAAGTCAGGTCGTATTGTAAACGGCCCAACTGTGTTGTGGGCCTTTAGTAGGCCGAAAGAGAAACCGGGTTGGTATTGGACCATGAAAGGCATGGGCCGTTAAAAGGCTAAAACTAAGGTCTGACTACAAATGGCCCAACTCATTTATGGTCCGTTAACAAGCCGAAAGGCACACAGGGCCGGGAATTGGCCCAACACTTAAATGGGTTGCTAAAAGGCCAAAACTCAGGTCCAACTACAAATGGTCCAACTGATTTATGGGCCATCAACAGGCTGAAAGTGACACCGGGCCAGAAATTGGCCCGACACTTAAATGGGCCGCTAAAAGGCCGAAACTCAGGTCCGACTACAAATGGCCCATCAGATTTATGGGCCGTCAATAGGCTGAAAGACACACCGGGCCAGAAATTAGCCCAACATTTAAATGGGTAGCTAAAAGGCCGAAAGATGTACATCCTGAAAATTGGCCCATCCATTAAATGGGCCATTAACAGGCCTAAATCTCATCGGGCCGATATTGAGCCCAAATATATAGCGGGTTGTTAACGGGCTCGAACTGACGATGGGCTGCAATGGTGTCAAATCTTTAACGGGCCGTTGACGGGCCGAATTGGCACATCTCGTATGGGTCGTGGGCTTAAATGGACCTGGCACAAGTAGGCCTTATATGGGCTGGCCTGCTAATTTTTACTAGGCCAGCCTTTTTCACCCTTGACGAAAGCACTTATGTGACACGCGATTTATCGTCATGAAAGTGGACACTTCCGTGATGATAATTTTGGTAATGTCATGGAACACTTCTACGACAGCACAGGTATGACTATCTTGATTCTGTCATAAATTTTTCATGGATGTACATGCATGACAAAAAACGCGACCTACTGTGACAAACACGTATCATCATGGAAGTTTTTTTTGTAGTGCCAGTTGGGCCCGTACATTTTTCAGTTCCTCGCCCACCCAGTTGGGTGTTCGAATCCCGGATGTCGGAGTAATCGACCACGGGTACCCCGAGGACGGCAAGACGATATTTCAAGACATCTGGGCTAGCAAAGCCCCTCAGTCCGACTGCGCCAGCCAACCGGCTGCCGACTGCGCCAACCAGCCGGCTGCCGACTGCAGCCCGACCCGACACCGACAAGACCCTGACACGATGGCCATACCGTGGACAAGACGGCTGTACCCAGACACTACTGAGCAATAGTGATACACTATAGCAGGTGTGAGATGTCACGTCGTTATCTCCCAAATAGTGAAGTTGGTCACATGGGCCATCCTTGTCCCCTGGGCTCCCCTTTATAAGAAGCACCAGGGGAGGCTCACACACTCACGGCCACAAGGCCTCACACACATCCATCCATCCATCCAGGATACACACTCCCACGCACACACACAAGCAACTAGCTAGCAAGGTAGCTAGCTATCCATCCATCCATTCACATGAGCACACATGCTCACGGCCATGAGCATGGCCGGCCACTAGCATGCCTCATATAGGCATATACAAAGCCAGATGTCCATGGCACTGATCTCAGATACAGCTCCAGGAGCACTTTGTACTGCCCGATGTACATCCCACATATACACTCAGGCATGCAGGAGTAGGGGTATTATCTCTCCGGAGAGCCCCGAACCTGGGTAAACTAGAGCGTGCTACTCGCATACCCGCTTTCGGGCCTATCAGCAGCAGTCTTACCCTCACACTAAGCCCTTGTGGCACCTGTCGACTCGCAAAGCCCCCCGTGAGAATACCACGACAGTTGGCGCCCACCGTGGCGCGGTACTACCACTATGCTACCACGTTGCTGCTGGTTTCGCTGTCCGGGCGGGACCCTTTTTTCTTCATCGCCCCCGCCACGGCGTTGCGCCATCTCTCCGGTAGCGCTCGGGGGCTCGACATCGACCCGCCCCCGGAGCGGCCGCGAGGGGTGGCGCGTCCTCGCCGTCGGCCTCTTCGTCTTCACCACCGCGGCGTTGCGCCGTCTCTTCGATAGCGGTCTGGGGCTCGACATCGACACGCCCCCGGAATGGCTGCGAGGGGCGGCGCATCCTCACCGTCGGCCGCGCCTTCATCATCATCACCGCAACGTCGGCCATCAGTCCGCGCGCGGGGCCTCGCCTCGGTCGGCCGCATCCATCCACGCATCGCTCGCGTCTGCTTCCCTCCGCGCTGCATCTTGCCCCGGCGGGAACGCGCGTTGGCTCCTCCATATACCATCTACAAGCTAGCTAGATGCATGTCAAACAATGGTCAAACCATTAGCCACACCATAGCCAAACCATTCCCCGTACACATCCCAGATAATGGCGATAATGGCCTTCTCAGATGCGGGTCGGATACGACCAGTACATCACCCAGACTACCCCACGAGCATGGTTTGCTGCTAAACTGAACATGTTGCTGCCTGGCCTGGCGCCACGGTGCTGGCCGGCTGCGTGGCCGCGGCGCTGACCAGCTGCGGCCATGGCCTGGCTGCGTGTGTGTGGCTGTGGTCAGCATCGGGCCACCTGACCTCGCAGGAGCTCCGTCCTCGCACCCGTGGCGCGCGGCTTCCCCCGCACCAGCAAGCTCCATCTGCACGCACCTCCGTGCGGGCCGCTACTCCGCCCAGCTCCCTCGCGTGCCTCGACGGCTCCGACCTCGCGCTGCCCGGCTGCTCTGCCGCCCGTCGTAGGCTTCCCCGCGCCCGTCGGAGGACGGCCTCACCTCCTTCAAACCCCCGGGTCGCCCGCTCCGTCCCGACTGCCACAGCGCGGCCGCCCTCGTCCCCACGCGTGGCTCGCCTGCGCGTTCCCGACGCCCACGCACTCGCCAACCACCTCGCTGTGCCCCCGCGCCGTGGTGGACCCCCTGCTCCTCCCCCGCGCGGTCGCGTCCGCCTGGTCTCCTCCGCGCGCGGGACTCGCCGCTGTTTCCACCCCGAGCTGGAGACCCACCTCTCCTCCGCGCGACTGCCCGTGTCCCGCAACTTCGTCGTCGCCCCGCGCCCGGTCTCCGCTCCCGGTGGCTGGGCGGGCTGCCTCGCTCCATGCCGGCTGCCGCCCCGGCGGCCTGCTCCGCCCGTCGCCCGCGTCGCGCCGGCCGCGGCCCCGTCCCGGCCTCTCGCACCGACTGCCGGGTCATGGTGCTTCGGCCGGCTGCTCTCCGCGCCTAGCCGGCTCCCGCGCCCCTCTGGCCGGCCCCGGCCTCCGGTTCGTCGCGCCCGCCTCTGGGTCTCCGCCCCGCGGCCTTCTCCGTCAAAGCCCCGTTCGGCTCCCACAACCCGGCCGCCTCGCGCCTGGCTCCGGCCGCTTGTCGTCTTCACCCCGAGCCAGACGGCTGGCTGCGCCGCCTGCCGGCTTCGCTCACCACCCGGCCGGCCTGGCCGGCCGCCGGCTCCCCGCTCGCCTGCTGCTGGTTCCCTCATTCGGCTACCCCACGCAAGGGAAAGAGGAAAAGTCAAGCCGACTGCTCCTCGCAAAAAGAAGGGGGTGGTCGACTGCCTTGTAACCGACTGGAAAAAGAAAGAGGCCGAGTGCTAGAGAAAAGAAGCGGGCTGGTTGCCCAAGTCCGGGTAGGACTAAAAAAATGAAGTGGCCGGCTGCCAGAGAAGAAAAGTCAGGTGCCGGCTGCCCAAGCCGGCTGAGAGAGAAGTGGCCGGGTGCCAAGCCGGCTGACTCAAAAAAAAAGAGAAAAGAGATCGGCTGGGACAAAGAGAAGAAAAGGCAAACCCGTCCGGATGACCCGTCCGGATGCTTCGCCACTTGGACGGTCAGTCGTGACCCGCGCTGCCAGCTGTGCCAAGCCGGCTGGACTGCCTCCTGCTCCGACGACGCACCCAGCGGGTGCGCTGACGCGCCCCCGCGAGAGAGAAGACAAAGTAGTCGCCGGGAGATCCGGCCCGACTGCTGAGAAGACAAAGTAGTCGCCGGGAGATCCGGCCCGACTGCTCAGCAGTCGGCCCGAATCTCAGGGGCTACACCCAGCGGGTGCGCTGACGCGCCCCCGCGAGGAAGAAGACAAAGTAGTCGCCGGGAGATCCGGCCCGACTGCTCAGCAGTCGACCCGAATCTCGGGGGCTACACCCAGCGGGTGCGCTAACGTGCCCCCACGAGGAAGAAGACAAAGTAGTCGCCGGAAGATCCGGCCCGACTGCTCAGCAGTCGGCCCGAATCTCGGGGGCTACACCCAGCGGGTGCGCTGGCGCGCCCCCGCGAAGATTGCAGACAAGCGAAAAGTTTTGTCTGGCTGCCAGCAGCTGGCAGAAGAGAAAAAGAAGAAAAAAGGCGTTGCAGACCGGCCGGGACCCCCCTTCGAGCACCCGGGGGCTCGAAGGCTACACCCAGCGGGTGCGACGACGCGCTCCGCGAGCACCGAGTCGCGCCGGCTGTCTCCGATGATCGCGACTACACAAAAATCAATGTGAGCTCCTCGCCCGCATATTTTTGCATCACGCAAGCACGGATAACCCCGAGCGATGCTCGGGTGCTATCTCCGCATTTTTTATTACAATTGCATCACTGTTCGCCCCGGCGCCAACCAGAGTTGGCCCGGGGGCTGGCCGCTTGGCCTGAGACGTTAGTTCCCGCAGACGGCTTAGTAGCGTGCGCAGTACCAAAGGCTCACTCTTAGTCACAGACCGCAGAGCGGCTGTCCGGCTAGCAAGGGTGAATGCTGGAGGCCACCCACGCGAAAAACGTCCGGGAAGAAAAACGGTTCGGGCGACCCGGCCGTTTTCCTTTACAAGTATCTACTCGGTTGAATCTGCTCCTAGACTCTGAGTACTGTACACTCCATTTCGCGGCCCACTCTTAGCCACAGACCGCAGAGCGGCTGTCCAGCAAGCAAGAGCACAAGCCAAAAAGCGGAGGGAACACGAAAAAGATTAAGGGGGCTCGGACGAAACCGAGTCGGCATCCTCCGCATAAAACTTGCAATGCTAAAAGCAAACAATTGATATATCCGCATGAACTAACTTTGTCTTTTTTCATGATCATTTCTATGAACATTCGCCAAAAAACCTCCGCCCAACTTTGCCAAGTTGCCCGGAGGCTTGGGGGCTACTGTCGGAGTAATCGACCACGGGTACCCCGAGGATGGCAAGACGATATTTCAAGACATCGGGGCTAGCAAAGCCCCTCAGTCCGACTGCGCCAGCCAGCCGGCTGCCGACTGCGCGAACCAGTCGGCTGCCGACTGCAGCCCGACCCGACACCGACAAGACCCTGACACGATGGCCATACCGCGGACAAGACGGCTGTACCCGGACACTGCTGAGCAATAGTGATACACTGTAGCAGGTGTGAGATATCACATCGTTGTCTCCCAAATAGTGAAGTTGGTCACGTGGGCCATCCCTTGTCCCCTGGGCTCCCCTTTATAAGGAGCACCAGGGGAGGCTCACACACTCACGGCCACAAGGCCTCACACACATCCATTCATCCATCCAGGATACACACTCCCACGCACACACACAAGCAACTAGCTAGCAAGGTAGCTAGCTATCCATCCATCCATCCACATGAGCACGCATGCTCATGGCCATGAGCATGGCCGGCCACTAGCATGCCTCACATAGGCATATACAAAGCCAGATGCCCATGGCACTGATCTCAGATACAGCTCCAGGAGCACTTTGTACTGCCCGATGTACATCCCACATATATACTCAGACATGCAGGAGTAGGGGTATTATCTCTCCGGAGAGCCCCGAACCTGGGTAAACTAGAGCATGCTACTCGCATACCCGCTCCCGGGCCTATCAGCAGCAGTCTTACCCTCACACTAAGCCCTTGTGGCATCTATCGACTCGCAAAGACCCCCGTGAGAATACCACGACACCGGAGCTTGTTTTTCTCCACAACGACCTTTGTAAACACACGCTCGCCCGCGACTAGCAGTTTTTTGGATCCTCGTTCTCCGCTTCGAGCGGCTTCCAGTTGTTCTTGTAGTTGACCTAATGATCCAATTAAGAGGTAAGCAACCGTGTTAGCATTATTGGTATACCATTTTGTTTTCTCGATGGAGGGAAACATTACCAGGAGATGCCTTCTTGGATTTCTCCAGTTCGGCATTGGTAGCAGTTAGCTGGCTCCGACACTTTTCTAGTTCCTGAGATAACAAGCCGTTCTTCTCCGTAAGCACCTGGTTATGCATTGATCCTTAAATCAGTTGTATCAACTATTTTAAGTCTCGGGGGCTACCGGTGTATGATTATTAAATCTACGCTTACCCGCATATCTTTCAGATGCTAGTCTGGGGCTCTGACAAGCCCATCCCGAGCAGCTCAGATGTACGCATCGGCCGAATTGAAGGCATCAAATGCCTCTTTTAAAAAATTAGGGTTACGAAGAATGGCCCTCCGACGACGATGATTCATAGCGCTCTCCACTTCACAGTTCGTGACGGACATGTCGTCCGAATCCTCTATGGAGGGACAGTTTGGCGCCACTCCCGTTTCAGCCCCAGTCCTTTGGACAGGGTTCGGAACCTGATTAGTGGAGGCACGTCCGACCGGATTCCCGGACATAGTCCGGCGGATACTTTTCCTGATAGGATGCGACAGATGGCATTACAATTTGATGTGATGATAGGAAAGGGTGTTATTGAAAAGAAAAGCCTTACCTCTTTGACGAGGGTTCTGCCGTGTTATCATTTGCCTTCCTCTTTGAAGATATGCCAGGAATGTGCGCTGCTCTCCTCGGAGATGCTTCCGGTGCATATTGCAGTGCTGAGCGCCTCCCCTTTGGGACACGGAACGGTGTGGTGGGTGAGGCATAGTAAGGGAACTCTTTCGAAGAAAGTGTCCTTTGAATTACGTACATGCGAAGCAGGGAGGAGGCCAGGGTAATCGGCGATGATAGGTGCATTTGTGCCATCATAGCTCGTCTGATATAATATTCCGTCCTCGAGCTCCACAAATATGTCCGGATCTTCTTCATATCCAAGGTCAAGATCCCAGTTGCGATTCTCCAGCTGAGGGGCAGGGTCATGGATCCCCTCGACAACCTTTCGCCATTCCTGTCATGAGTGGATAGGGTACTCCCCGTCAAAGATAATTCAGGGAGAGGAGTAAAATAGTGGAGTTAGAACTTACCCAGCTAGGAGGATTATACATGGAAAATCCGTCTTGGTATTGGAGACGGGTGAACTCCTCCTTCTCCCCTTTATATAGTTCGACCAATATTTTAGCCAGAGCGGCGGGGGTCTTTGGACCCTTCCGACCGCAGCGTGAGGCATCGCCTTCCCCATTGTAGTGCCACATGGGCAGCCCTCCGTATTGGAGTGGTTGGACCCCCTGCGCTATGGAGATCGCCATTACCTCGACTATTGACAATCCGGACTGGGCGAGCATCTTAATCTTGCCCAGCAGTAGACTGACCTCTGCGTTATGCTCTTCCTCGAGGCTCCAAGGATGCCAGCTATGGCATTTTTTCAACGGAGCACTTGAAAATTTGGGGAGGCCCATACGGACTGGGTCGGGAAGAGCGACGCCGTTGATATAGAACCATTCGGAAGGCCACTCTTCGGAAGCCTTCTTCGTCGTACCGGACAGGTATCCGGTGCCGGCGATGCACCACACTTCGGCTCCCCCCACTTCAAATATTGACCCTCCTTGATTATGAGGGACAAGGAAGAACAGTCTTCTCCATAAATTGAAATGGGCCTCGCAGCCCAGGAATAGCTCGCATAGAGCGACATAACCCACAATATGGAGGATGGAGGCGGGAGTGAGACTGTGCAGTTGGAGGTCGTAATACTCTAGCAGACCTCGGAGGAAGGGATTGATCGGAAATCCGACACCTCTTAACAAGAAGGGGACGAAGCATACTCGTTACCCCTGGACGGATTAGGGAAGTTCTCCGCTTGAACCTCGCCATTGAAGGGCATCATCCCTGCTCGCACGGGGACCAAATCCGCGGGAGGAAGAAAGCCATGTGTTTGCAGCTTTACCAGCTGACTGTGAGAAATAGAACATCTCTCCCAATCCCCCTTTTCGGAGTTGTGGGGATGAGAGGAAGAGCTGGGAGCGCTAGCCATGTTGGGGTGGTTCTGCTCCGCAAGCTCTAAGGATTTTTTTCCGTGGGATTTGGAAGGGATCTGAGATCTATTCTCTTTAAATAGGCACCTTTCTGGTACGGTCAGGGTGGTATATGTAAAAATACCCCGACCTCTTGTATTCACTCGACACGTGGAAGCTGAGGTCGAGAAAGCGCTGAAGCCGAGGGGTGCGGCATTAAATGGGGAGCCGAATACATTACTTTAAAGTCATGGAAGGAGGAACCGCCTTACAATGCCGAAGACTATCTGCATGCCGAACACCTCGTCATTGAAGTCTGGTTCGGGGGCTACTGAGGGAGTCCTGGACTAAGGGGTCCTTGGGCGTCCGACCTATTGGATATGGGTCGGACTGATGGGTCGTGAAGATACGAAGACCGAAGACTCTATCCATGTCTAGATGGGACTCTCCTTGGTGTGGAAGGCAAACTTAGCGACCAAATATGAATATTCCTTTCTCTGTAACCAACCTTGTGTAAACCCTAGATCCCTCCTGTGTCTATATAAACCGGAGGGCTAGGCCCGTAGATAGATCCTGATAACCATAGCCAGGCTAGACTTTTAGGGTTTAGCCATTACGATCTCGTGGTAGATCAACTCTTGTAATACTCATATTCATCAAGATCAATCAAGCAGGAAGTAGGGTATTACCTCCATAGAGAGGGCCCGAACCTGGATAAACATTGTGTCCCCCGTCGCCTGTTACCATCGATCCTAGACGCACAGTTCGGGACCTCCTACCCGAGATCCGCCGGTTTTGACACCGACACCGGGAACCCTGGCGTCTGGTCCTGGAGTCCGAGAAGGACTCTTGCCTTTCGAGTGAAACCGACTTTGTGTAGGCTTTTACTCCAAGTTTCGAACCCAAGGCTCAACATATAAATAGAGGGGTAGGGCTAGCACCCAAGACACATCAAGAAACACCAAGTCATGTGCCGGTAACCCCGTGCCCTCTAGTTTATCCTCCGTCATAGTTTTCGTAGTGCTTAGGCAAAGCCCTGCGGAGATTGTTCTTCACCAACACCGTCATCACGCCGTCTTGTTGCCGAAACTCATCTACTACTTCACCCCTCTTGCTTGATCAAGAAGGCGAGGACGTCATCGAGCTGAACGTGTGCTGAACGTGGAGGTGCCGTATGTTCGGTACTTGATCGGGATGGATCGTGAAGGTGTACGACTACATCAACGGCGTTGATAAATGCTTCCGCTTTCGGTCTATGAGGGTACATAGACACACTATCCCCTCTCGTTGCTATGCATCTCCTAGATAGATCTTGCGTGATCGTAGGATTTTTTTTGAAATATTGTGTTCCCCAACAGAAAGATCTAGGCACATATGTCCAGTTGAATATAGATAACATAAGTTATTATTGTTAACATCACCCTTGAGGTGAGCATGTTGGGAGGCAAAACTATAAGCCCATGTCTTTCTATGTGTCCGGTTGAAACGTTTTGCTCATGGGTACAAGGTGAGTGTTAGCAATCATAGAAGACGAAATGATGGTTGAATATGTGGACATGCTTTAAAAGCTCTGACACGTGACTCTTCCTATAAAGATGATGAATTGCAGTTGCAAAGTTGACTGAGAACATAGTTTGTTGGTTTCTAATAAAGTTTTTGCTTTACACTTCGATTATGTGATGAACTGTTACTTATTCATAGGAAGTATATGATGCAAGTTTTATGAAAAAAGTCCTTCGTTTAATTTTATTGCTATTACAATAATCAACATGATGCTTCTATGTCCGTATTTTGTTTCTATCGACACCTCTCTCTCAAAGCATGTGGACATGTTTTTTAATTTCGGTTTTCGCTTGAGAACAAGCGAGGTCTAAACTTGGGGGAGTTGATACGTCCATTTTCCATCATGTTTTCTTATTGTTATTTATAATGTTTTTATCCATAATAATGCTTTTTGGAGTAATTCTAACTAGCGGGTCCACCCGCGCAATTGTGTGGCTAGAGTTGTTTTTGAATAAATAAAATGTTTTTGCTATTTTTTCTATTGCCAAATCTCAGTCGACTGAGACTTCGTTATGTCTCAGTTGATGCTATATTCATGTGATTTTACATTGAAATGTGTTCTAGTTTTTCTTTTAAATTTTTCTTTCTTACATGTGATGTCACTTGACTGAGACTTGCTAAAGTTACTCCAGTATTATGTTTGTTCTCTAAGCATTTTTTACAATGAATGCTCAACAATTTTCTATTTATCTACTTTTACAATATGGTCCTAATCCATCATGAAATACTGGATTATGTACGTTTTTAATGAACAATCCTAGATTTAATTTTCTAAAAAATATATTAGGTGCTACTTTCGTCCCTAAATATATAAAGATGTTTTGCGTTTAATACAAAATTAATAGCTAACACCCAATTACGTTAAAAATGAAAACCTAGTATAGGATTGAATAAATGAAATAGTAAAATTCTTACATATGTTTACCATCCCATCCAAGAAAAAACCCAGTGCTAGAAGTGTTTCGAGCGGGCGCTCGCAGGCCGTCCGATGCAATCGCCAGACAGTAGCGGTTGACAAATAGAATTGGGGGAAGCGGTAGGAAGCGACACACATTTCTTTAATCTATTTTGCATCTCGTTAAAGAAATCTTGTTGCACACGGCTGTACTACAACCACTAAAAAAACGTCCATGTATTGCAACGGGGCCATATTAATTTTAAGAGTTCAATATTAATATTCCCATACGTACCAAGTGACATTGTCGATCTTTTTTACCATCAAATCCTCACACACACTCTCCCTCCCTCTTCCTCACTCTCTCTTCCCCTCTCCCTCTCTCTCTCTAACACACACATACATATCCATCTTATTGAATACGAGACCATAATCCATCTATTTTACACACACACGTTAGTGCATAACAATATGGATTATGTGTATTATATTTGTCACCACAACTGAGGGAATTAATTTCATGTAAATCGGCCAGCCACAGCTTCAAGAATACGCGAAGGAGGTGGCCCGAGTCGGCGTCGGCGCCGTTCGGCGCGGGCCACGGGCCCGCTTCCAAGTGCGTCTGCGCGTCGGCCACCCACGCCGGGTCCTTCAAGTGCCGCTTCCACCGCACCAACTCCCAGGGCCACGGCCAGGGACAGGGAAACCGCCCTTCTTCGCCCCCTTCACCGGCCGCGGCCAACGCAGTGCCGTGGCACCTGGCCTCGCCGTCCTCGTCCTCCGGCACCGAAGCGACCCAGTGACGGAGTCCAAGCATCGGCCTCGAAAATTAAGAACGATTGACAACGGAAAGGGAAGGGAAGATCATATACATGTCATAAGAAAGGGAGTTTATTTACTGCTCCCTCGATGTATTGTTTTCTTTATTTGAAGATTGATTACCATCCGTGAGTTAGGATAAGGTTAATGCGATTGAGCGATTTTTCTAAAAATAAAATATTTGTTTTTTAATTAATGTGATTGAGTGATTTAAAGTAAGGTTAATTAATTTAGATTTGATCTTTAGAGATTGTTCGCGATTGATTCTATATTACTAAATAACTTGCGTCAGTATGGAAAGTTCTGATCTGTTCAGATTTCTTTCGTTGTGTGAGAGGGTGACGTGAAAATAAACCGATGAAGTGGGGGAGATGACGAAAAAATTTACGGAAAAAATTAACGAAAGTGGGAGGAGGTACAAAAAAACCATGAAAAATGAGACGAAAAAACCCTGAAAGCGTGACTACCAACTAAGTGCTCCATTAGAAGTAGTAGAGATTCATCCCTTTCCCCATTCTCATTCTTCTCCCAATCATTTCTCTCTGTTCCTTACCTAATCTAAGGATTCATCCACAATTCGTTGCTAGATCCTGCCAAGAAAAGAGGATGGGGGGGGGAGTGGGATTTGGTGTAGAGTGTGGTGGCTGCAGCCTGCAAGCTCCCGGCGGCGGCACGTCGTCTAGCTCGACCACACGTGCCTGCTGCTCGCTGCCGTCGTCGATTTGTTGGACATGGATTTGGGTCCACTTGAACCTGAGTGGTGGCACTCCTCCAGGTAATCAATCCTCTTCCTCTCCTTCTCCTTCCTTCCCAGATCTTGGTCTACTAACCTCCAGCAATGGCATGGATTCTTTATGAAGATTTTATGCTTATGGTCTCCTGACCTTTCTCTGTCTTTTCCAGTGTAGAAATTTTCTGTTGGAGAGAAGGATTTTGTGCCCCAAAGCAGCAAGGCTGCGAGGCAAAGCAGTCGCCGCAGGGATCGGGCTTGCCTGCTTCCTTCCCATGCTCCCATCCGTTCTTCCACCTCATCCAACGGCTGTTTTTTTTTCTTTTTTCTTTCTAATCTAATCATCTCCTCCCTGATTTTAAGGGGGTGGGACCGGGCAAGTCTCGTCCTCGCCGCAGAGGCCACTGGAGAAAATGAGAGATTCGTTTCCCTGAGTGGCGTTGCTCTCCTATTTGTGGCACTGGCTGAGAGCTGTGTTGTCGGGTTCGACGGCCATGTTCTTCGTAGTGTTCTAGGATATACTTTATAGTTATGTGACTTGCCATCGATGTGCCTTGCATTATTTTAGGGAATTGAACCTATATTATTTTTAGTTGACATTCTGCCCAACTTTGATTATTGTCTCTTCAACACACCTGTACAAATTATATGAAGTTTCCTATAGCAAAAAGTGTTCAATATTTGTTGGATAAAAGGTGCATTCTTTCTATTTGTTGTTACCATATATTAGCAATTTATATTAACAGTAGCTCTATTTAAGACAAAGGAAGAATGCTTGCATGTATTAACTGAATTTGGCCCATATATGTTAATTGACATGCAATAGATTTTATATTTTTCACATGTGTTGTTTTTCGACAAATTCACATGTGTTGTAGGAGATGCCTCTAATACTGAAGCTTTTCTCATCATTCTCTTCAATCGAAAAGGCTGTAGAATAAAAGGGTTATTTCCAAGAACATTAAACTCACAAAAGTGCATGTATGAATGTATTTCGAATAATTACAATTTGACATGCTTCTCATAGTGCTAACTTTTGACCCTTATCTAATAACTGCCCCCCTTATACTGATCGATGTCAAGCATTATTTCTCTACCTCAGTAAACATAAATGGTTTGCTTGGTGCTAATCAGATCTTGCCATCCAATAAGCTTAGCATTTTTTACATACCACTGTTATTAGTGCAGAGTAAATATAATATGAAAGTTCTCATTCAAATTAGCAGAATATGCTTACCAGGTGTAGATATGTACCACAATTTTCGCAGTAACACCTTCCACTTCCCTTTGTACGTAGTTAGTTTGTGTCAATCGGAATTTGCTCATTTGAATATTTTCGTGTAATAGAGTATTATACCTATTGTTGTGAAAAACAAAATCCTAAAATAATCACCCAAAAAATTAAAGTTATCATCCCGAAGAAGTTGACAGACAAATAATTCAGATATGATTCCATTATAACTGATATGACTCAATTGTCAGAAAAGCACTGCAGGTCTGAGAGTGTCGTTTTCCTCAAGAAGTGGTGATATCATATCTTAGAAGAAGTTTGATCCATCACCTGATGTGTCTGGTTTTTGTGCCTCATTCCAGTAAGTTGTAATGTTATCCTTCTGTAAAATATGTCTACGCTCCTTGTTTATTGCTATCCATCTCGATCAATTTTGGTAAACTTTCTTCTCCTGCATATATGGAGTTAGTCAAGTAAAATTGTTATGTAATATTGGTGAATAAACATGAGTCACGATTCATTTGGATAAATAATAGAAGATATTTATATTTATCTTGCATGACTCGAAATCTTGATCAATCGATATATACATTTTACCATAAATGATTTATTTTGACTTTATAGTTTGTAGAGGCTCAAATATAACCGGCGTTTAGATAGGTTGGCGCTTGTTTTTTTGTACTGTGGCTCATACCAATGTCTATTTTTCTGGCCGTTAAGTCCAGATGTCTATCCGTTAGAATTAGATGCAAGTGCATGCATGTACCGATGTACACATGGGATGTGTTTGGCGGCTAGACTTTTTAGTATATTTCCCAGTAAAATGAATGATTTTGGCGGGCCTTTTGTTTTTCTCGAAGGACCTGCCCATTATTTTTAAAGTGTGTAGATGATCTGATTTTGTACTCCTAGTAGATTGAATTACTTATGTGTATCTCTTTTTCTCAAAAGGACATGCCCACGTTTTCCTAATTTGTATAGGGGACTTAGCTTTGTACGGGCCCATACTGAAATATGTCTGTACATGAATGATTATTTCTTAGTAGATTGAATTACTTAGGTGTGCACATGAATTACTTTGACCTTTTAAAAAGTATTATATGCATAAATATAATTATCATTTTCTTTCACCAATATAAGTGTATCAAATTCCTCCAGATGATAGCATGATACTTCTAATGTTCATAGTAACACGAACTGTTTTGCCATGTCAATGAAAACAAAATATAATTAGCATTTGCTTGTTTTAAATTGTTGATCTGTTGTATGATTGAGGTAATCCCACATTCTCTATACATTCACTTGAATGTTATAGTTTGTCCTGTTGTTCTTAAGCAATAAGCTTCTTCAACAGCATAGTTTTTTTGGTTGTGAAAGGATTCTGAAATTGCTAGTCATCTATCTATGCAGCTTTTATTCTGATAAATGAATTAATTAATTCATAATATTTACGAACCTGATTCAGGTGAGAGGTAGCTCAAAAGACCTTTGCTGACTTCATCTTGCATTGAGATGCAGTCACATCGGATTTTTGGTGTTTTTTTTAATATTTTTCTAGCATCACAGAGCCGACAATCTTTGATTTTGTTGGTGGTGCTCTAGTCGGATAGTAGAGTTGTTCTGTAGTCTTTGATTTTGTTGGTGGTGCTCTAGCCGGGTAGCAGATTCTAGAAGACTTCAGTTTTCTCGGTGGTGCTCTGATCGGGTAGCAGATTTACACACATCAATTTGTCCAGAATTGGTTGGATTTGACTATTTGGGTTCCGGGTGGGTGCCTTTCTGATTTGTTGCCTTGGCCGATCAATGTGGAGTTTCTCTTTATGAAGACTCCATGTGGAATTACCTTCTATCAAGTCTCCGTGTGGAGTTCTATAGATTCCGGCTGTAGTTATCCTTGTTTTTTTTGGCATTGATATGCCTGATATGGAATTAGATCAACGTGTAGCTATGTATCTTTTTTTTGAGCATCGGTTATGTATCTTCTGTTAAGTGATTACAGCTGGACAGTTTGGAATTAGAGAGGTTTCCTAGGCTGTCCGAACTATTCTTTTTTCCTTGACGTGTTGTCTGCGCGATTCCTGCCTGGATGATTGAGTCTTTCCGTATACATGTATCATATATGCATATGCATAGACGTGACAACGTGCTAGTCCAATAAGTTAGTAAATACATGTTAGCATGTTACGTAAAATCTTATAATTTGAGCCATTATTATTCAAATCTAACGGTGCAAATAATATTAACATACGTGGATAAACGTGGTAGTTTATTTGTCTTCTATTTTAAATATATAATAGATAGATGTTTTCTCTCTCATAATTTGCAAGGAACACACCAAGAAGGAGAATTCCAGCAGCTGGAAATTTGGACCTGAAAAAGCTACGCCAGGCCACCTATTCTGCACAACTTCAAATGAGCTGAAACTTGATGGAGATTTTTTATGGAATATATAAGAAATATTGGAGCCAATAAACACCAGAGGGGGCCACCAGGTGGGCACAACCCACCTGGGCGCGTCTTGGTGGGTTGTGGTCTCCTCGGCCCACCTCCGGTGCCTATCTTCTGGTATATAAGTCATTTTGATCTAAAAAAAATAAGGGGAGGACTTTCGGGATGAAGCGTTGCCGCCTCGAGACGGAACTTGGGCAGGAGCACTTTTGCCCTCCGGCGGAGCGATTTTGTCGGGGGAACTTCCCTCCCGAAGGGGGAAATCATCGTCATCATCATCACCAACAACTCTCCCATCTTGGGGAGGGCAATCTCCATCAACATCTTCACCAGCACTATCTCATCTCAAACCCTAGTTCATCTCTTGTATTCAATCTTGTTACTAGAACTACAGATTGTTGCTAGGGGATGACTAGTAGTGTTGATTATATCTTGTAGTAGATTACTATATGGTTTATTTGGTGGAAGATTATATGTTCAGATCCATTATGCATATTAATACCCCTCTGATCTTGAGCACGATTATTATTTGTGAGTAGTTACCTTTGTTCTTGAGGTCATGGGAGAAATCATGTTGCAAGTAATCATGTGCATTTGATATGTGTTTGATATTTTGATAGTATGTATGTTGTTATTCCCTTAGTGGTGTCATGTGAACGTCGACTACATGACACTTCACCATATTTGGATCCAAGGGAATGCATTGTGGAGTAGTAAAGAGATGGTGGGTTGCGAGAGTGACAGAAACTTAAAATCCAGTTTATGCACTATTCCGTAAGGGACCGATTGGATCCTAGAGTTTAATGCTATGGTTAGAATTTATTCTTAATACTTTTCTCGTAGTTACGGATGCTTGTGGGAGGGTTAATCATAAGTAGGAGGTTTGTTCAAGTAAGAACAACACCTAAGCACCGGTCCACCCACATATCAAATTATCAAAGTAGTGAACACAAATCAAACCAACATGATGAAAGTGACTACATGAAATTCCCGTGTACCCTCAAGAACGCTTTTCTTATCATAAGAAACCATTTTGGCCTGTCCTTTGCCTCAAAAGGATTGGGCTACCTTACTGCATACTTGTTACAATTATCGTTACTTGCTCGTTACAAATTATCTTGCTATCAAACTATTCAACTACTTACTATTTCAGCACTTGCAGACATCACCTTACTGAAAACTACTTGTTATTTCCTTCTACTCCTCGTTGGGTTCGACACTCTTACTTATCGAAAAGAGCTACAATTGATCCCCTATACTTGTGGGTCATCATCACCTCGGGATTCCGCGAGTTGAGTGCCAAAACATATATCAAGTGAATCAATACGATACCCCATTGTCACCACGAGTATTCAATTGCAAGACATATATCAAGTGTTCTCAAATCCATAAAAGTATTCAATCTGATAACAACAAAATTTCAAGGGGAAAAACTCAATTCATCACAACAAGATAGAGAGGGGAAAACACCATATGATATATCAAGATCGTGACATCTCAACAACACGAGAGGGAGAGATTAAACACATAGCTACTGGTACAAACCCTCAGCCCCGAGGGTGGACTACTCCCTCCTCATCGTGGTGGCCGCCGGGATGATGAAGATGGCCACTGGTGATGATTCCTCCCTCTGGCAGAGTGTCGGAACGGGGTCTAGATTGGTTTTCAATGGCTACAGAGCCTTGCGGTGGCGGAACTTCTGATCTAGGTTAACCCCTGATGGTTTCTCTATTTATAGGATTCTTTGGCGTTGATTTCACGCTAAGATGGGCCTCGAGGTGAGTGTCGTGGTTCTAAGTCTGACAGTAGAATGGGGGGTAGGTATGAGGAGGCAAGATCCTAGCTACGGTGAAGTTGTGCACGCAAGATTTACGAGTTCAGGCTCTTCTTGGAGGAAGTAACAGCCCTACGTCTCGGTGCCCGGAGGCTAGTCGGTTGGATTATGCGTGAAGTTACAAGGGGTGTGAACCCTTGTCCCAAAGGAGGGGGTGGCTTATATAGAGTGCGCCAGGACCCCAGCCATCCCTCGTTACATAGAGTTCAATGTACATAAAGAGGAGACGTTACTGGTAACGTCAGCATTAAAGTGATATAAATGATCCTTAAGACTACAGAGTGAACGCCTGACCGTTGCCATCCAGAGTGACCTTAGATATTCTGTACTCCGAGTGGTTTCTTATGTGGTCGAATGATTATATCCTGGTCGAATAGAATTGGGTTGTCCGAGTGGAACTCATGGTCGAGTGAGTTGTATCCTGAGGTGATTTTAGTCGGTAGATTTTACTGTCCTTTGAATGTCTTCGACTGTAGGGCAGTGTCCTTGGAAAGGGTGCTTAGATCAGGTCTATTGCCCTACCCTAGATACATGCATGTCATCGTCATTAGCCCCCAAATGGTTCTGGGTCCGAGTGGAGATGGAGTTGAAGATGGTTCCCACTCAATGTTCATGCTTCAGAAGCATTTTACTTGGATTGGTGAACCATGCAAAAATTCTGACTTCATTTCCAGTCGCCTTGAGCCATTCAAAGGTTGTCGAGTGAACTTTAGCTGATAAGCTTCGAATGCTGATATGGCATAAAATCTTCGGTGCGGTCGACTGCGTTGCCATTCCCGGGTCTCGTGGGATTCGAAATTTGGGGAAGCGCGTGGGACGGAGAGAGCCACAGTAAGCGGGGCGGATTAGGCAGGGGTGCCTCGATTCCCCCGCCACCTTTTCCGCCACGTATCGAGCGCGAGACTGTTGCGGGATTTGACAGGATTGCCTGGGTCCACAAGTCAGTAACTTGGGGAAAACGGCCATATAAGGCGTCCGGGCCGGTGTCTTTGCATAGTGCACCCCATTTTCCCCCTTCTTCCTCTGCTTCACCACTGCATCCGCCTCTGCCCTCGGCGTCGCCGCCCAGCCCGAGCTCAACCCGCCGTAATGGGGAAGGACAAGGCGGCAGCTCTGGAGCATGCGAAGAAGGCGACAACGAAGGCGAAAGGGAAGAAGACAAGCCGGGGAGGGTTGTCGTCGAGAACTGGCCTGCCGCCCGGCTGGATCCAGGAGGACTGGATCCGGTTGATGATCGAGCGAGAAGATATGGAAGATCTGGCTGAGGGGGGGCTGATTCCCCATGATTCTTGGCGGCTTCCAGAGGACGAGGCCGAGCCGCGACCGCAAGAGGGT